>NC_141876.1:116379621-116682651 GCF_056163025.1 Triticum urartu | reverse complement strand
CATAGCAGGCTTCTTCTTCTTCTTCTTTGCGACCATCTTGGGGTCGATGCCAGGACGCCCAAGTGCCTTGCGCTTCTCAGCCTCATTGTAGGCTTGTACACATCTTTCAGCCAGAGACTTCATCCGCTCACGTGAGCCCTGAGCTTCTGCACGCTTCTTCAGAAAATTTTCCTTGAGCTCATGCAACATGGTTTTGAAGCTCTTCACTTCTTGCACGCTGAGCTTGGCCATATTCTTCTTGAACTGAGCCTTTTCATGATCAATTTTCTGCTTCAGTTCAACAATGCGCTGGGCAATGGCAAGTTCTGAAGCGATTGCGCCTTGGAAGGCGACGCTGAGGCCAACAGGTAGCTGCAAATCTTCGAAGCTGATGTTTGGTGTGGCAAACCATTCGTCGATGAAGTTGTGGATGATGGCGACATCAAAGAGAGGCAAATTGTTGAAGATTTCAGCTTCTTCTTTGCTCTTGATGAGCTGCTCTAGAGCGTCATCTCCAAGATCTTCATCACTTCACAGATCAATGGCTTCGCTGCGCAGAATGGCAACAGCTGTGAGCTCTTTGCCGGTGTGTGGCTGAGGCACCTTGGCCTTCTGGGGCTTGGAGACGCGGGATACGTCTTCAGACTGCACACTGTCTTCAGGAGGTGCAGTTGCCAATGGCTTCGCCCTTGAGATTTTTGATGAAGGGGCTGGCTTTGAAGCTTTTGGCTTCTTCGACTGCTTTGGCTTCGGTACAGCTGGAGCTTCATCAGACTCAGAATCAGCTGGAGGGTCATTCACGGCAGTCCCTTGGACTAAGATGCGGGTGATGAGGCCCTCAAGATTGGCATACGGACCGATGATATTGGGTTCTGCGTAGCGTGTGCCATCTGCCCTTGGTGCTGAGGGACCAAGGTTGAAGTCTAACCCAAACTTCTTCTTGTCCTGCTTCGCTGATTGTTGGGCAAACTGGAAGTTGCGCTTGAACAGATTGTCGTCACGACACCAGAGGAGTGACGACGGATGCGCATCATCAGGCTGTGGTCCTCGGACCATGCATGGGTAGAAGTCTTGAGCAATGGCTTCATCTCTGGTCCTGGGTGCGAGATTCTTGTAGAGGATGTCCCCCCATGGTCTCTTGATGGCACTTTTCTCAGCATACTCCTGGGTGACGAAGCGGTATTTGAACCATTGTTCTGCCCAATAGCGTCGAATCCATTGGATTCGGGTCTTGCGCTGCCCATAATTCTCTTCAGGATATGTTTTATACATTTCTTCCAGGTCTTCAGGCAGATCTTTGGAAGTTCCTTCACGTCGCTGTCTACCCCCCTTCCTTGCTGCTGCTTCTGAAGCCATATACTTTAACTTGAAAGGCTTCAAAACTTTCAAAGGCTTCAAAGGCTTTCTTTTGCTGGACCAACAGGAACTGGCTTCAGGAGAATTTATGTGATGTTGTAGGAATTCTGCAAATGAATGCAGACTATGAGAACCGAAGGATTCTCCCACGGACATGTACCTGTGACAGCATTAAGGTGCGAGGGAAGGGGAAGAGGTCATATGCATTCTCATAAGGTTTTGAAGATTAATCAGTTTAGAAGACATTGACCTCATCATGCGAAGACATTCACTCATAGATAAGAAGTTGGTTCCAGATTTGTACGAACCCACAGATCAGTACAAGTGAGGAATCTAACTACTTCATGAAGCACAAGTGAATATACTAGGCATGTTATGAGATGCAGATTGAGAGATCTAACTTGTGTGAAGATAAACTTCTTATGGTAGAAAGTGACAGAACCATGAGATCAAAAGGGGCTGTAAAAAGAAGTTTTATTTACCACACTTGGAACTGCTAGACGGAAGTGGGAGATGATGCCGAGCAGTTCAGTCCTCCGTGCCCTAACTTGGCGACGGAAGACACCTATGGCGACGGTGGAGAGAACGATGTCCGCGGTCGGCGTGAGGACGGCGTCGGAGAGGTTGCGGCAGCGAAGCGCTTCGTCGCCGGCGTCGTCGAGAGCTAGCGGTGGCGCTAGGGTTCGTGCGAGGGTGGAAGAAGGAGATAATGACCGCGGTAAGTGTGAATTTATAGGCACAGGGGCGGCACTGTGCTATTACACAGGTGCCCCTGGCGATTCCATCTGAGGAACGCGTGGCCTGTTTGCGGAAGTTTGGGGTTTGTTCCACGTCCCACGCACGCCTGGATTGTCGGGCAGTCGTTCCTGCTTCTCCGGATTTTATGTGGAGGAATGAGCATTGAAAACGGACTTTATGGTTGTCTCTATATCTTCTGCTGACAAGGACGCAGTGAAGACATTCGACAGTTTCAATAGAATGCATATGACTTGGAGAGATAGAGTTTGAGATAGAAAGCATAGAGATGTTGGGGTCCGATCACATTCACTTAGTTCAGAAAGATTCAACCAAGAAGACATAGCTATAAGTGAATGCTGTAGAGGACAGAGCACTAGCATATATATATATATCTGTAGTCAACATAGTGAAGATAATCATGAAAATATGTTGAGTTCGAAGCCAAATCAAATGTGAAGACATTGCAAGGTAACGCCATGAGTGAAACACTTCAAAACAGAACATTTGGTGGTAGCGTTACCCACCGTATAGGAAGTATTAAACCCAGACACGGCGCACAATTATCGTGGCGCTCTGAAGTCAAATTCCGCATTAATGTATTCACACTTAGAATGTATGTCTTCATTGATTTGAAGATATACTTCACTTCGTGTGTTGCACATCTAAATCATCAATGTGCATAAGGGTTAGGATGTGTGCCTGATCACAGGACATTTGAGGATTCCAGGATATTTAGCTCACACCGTAACTTGCAAAACCTCTTCTCATCCAAGGGCCTGGTGAAGATATCTGCCAATTGTTCTTCAGTGTTGACGTGTATGATATCAATGTCTTCCTTCACAACATGATCTCTGAGAAAGTGATGACGAATTTCAATGTGCTTTGTCTTCAAGTGCTGAACTGGGTTGTTGGCAATCTTGATGGCACTTTCATTGTCGCAGTAAAGTGGTACTTGCTTCAGATGAATACCATAATCCTTGAGTGTTTGCTTCATCCACAGAAACTGAGCGCAGCAAGATCCAGCAGCAATGTATTCAGATTCAGCAGTGGAGAGAGATACACAGTTCTGCTTCTTTGAAGACCAACATACAAGTGATCGTCCCAGAAAGTGACATGTGCCTGATGTAGACTTGCGATCAACTTTGTCACCAGCATAATCAGCATCCGAAAATCCAACCAAATCAAACTCTGAGCCCTTTGGATACCATAACCCTAGAGTTGGGGTGTGAGCCAAATATCGAAGAATTCGCTTCACAGCTAAGTGATGCGACTCCTTTGGTGCCGCTTGAAATCGAGCACACATGCAAACACTAAGCATAATATCTGGCCTAGATGCACATAAATAAAGCAAAGAACCAATCATGGAGCGGTATACCTTTTGATCGAACTCTTTACCATTGTCGTCAGGACCTAGATGATGTTTGGCTGGCATTGGTGTTGTGAAGCCTTTGCAGTCTTGCATACCGAACTTCTTCAGGCAATCTTTGAGATACTTCTCTTGAGATATGAAGATGCCATTGCGTTGTTGTCGTATTTGAAGACCAAGGAAGAACTTCAGCTCCCCCATCATGGACATCTGATATTGCTCTTGCATCATATATCCAAACTCTTCACTATACTTCTGATTGGTGCAGCCGAAGATAATGTCATCCACATATATTTGGCACACAAACAGTTCACCATCATATGTCTTCGTGAAAAGAGTGGGATCTAGGGAACCAGGTATGAAGCCTTTGCTCTTCAGGAAGTATTTGAGTGTGTCATACCAGGCCCTAGGGGCTTGTTTGAGGCCATACAGTGCCTTGTTGAGCTTGTATACCATGTCAGGATGTTTTGGATTTTCAAAGCCAGGCGGTTGTGCAACATACACTTCTTCTTCAATCTTGCCATTGAGAAAGGCACTTTTCACATCCATTTGATCTAGAAGTATGTTATGATGATTTGCATAGGCCAGCAGAATGCGTATGGCTTCAAGCCTAGCCACGGGAGCAAATGTTTCATCGAAGTCAATGCCTTCCACTTGAGTATATCCCTGAGCAACGAGACGAGCTTTGTTTCTGACAACTTGACCATGCTCATCTTGTTTGTTGCGGTATATCTATTTGGTGCCTATTATGTTGTGCTTCCGTGGATCAGGACGCTTAACCAGTTCCCATACATTATTCAGCTCAAACTGTTGAAGCTCTTCTTGCATAGCTTGAATCCATTCAGGTTCCATGAAGGCTTCTTCAACTTTCTTGGGTTCTGATATTGAGACGAATGCGAAGTGCCCACAGAAATTAGCTAGCTGAGTTGCCCTTGAACGAGTGAGTGGACCAGGTGCATTGATGCTGTCAATTATTCTGTCAATCTGCACTTCATTGGCAACACGAGGATGTACAGGGCGAAGACTTTGCTCTTGCTGATCTGTGTTGTTGTTGGGAGGAATGTCTTCAGGCTGAGCATTGTCTTCATGTTGATCAGGTGCTGAGATGATAAGTTCTTCTTCAGGATGAGCTTCAGAAGGTATAATCTCTCCAGTTCCTATTAGCTTGATTGATTCACTAGCTGGAATCTCATTTAGCACATTTGGCAGTTGCTCTCTTTGTGAACCATTTGTCTCATCGAACCGCACATCCACTGTTTCAACCACTTTGTAATGAAAGAGATTGAAGACTCTGTAGGAGTGCGAATCCTTTCCATATCCAAGCATAAAGCCCTCATGTGCTTTTGGTGCAAACTTTGAGGTGTGGTGTGGGTCCTTGATCCAGCACCTTGCGCCAAATACTCTGAAGTAACTGACATTTGGCTTCTTGCTAGTTAGGAGTTCATAAGATGTCTTGTTCAGAAGCTTGTGAAGATAAACACGATTGATTGTATGGCATGCAGTGTCAATGGCTTCAGTCCAGAATTTTCTTGGAGTTTTGTATTCATCTAGCATTGTTCTGGCCATCTCAATGAGTGTTCTGTTCTTGCGTTCGACGACGCCATTCTGCTGTGGCGTGTACGGAGCTGAGAATTCATGTGTGATGCCCAAGGTATCAAGATATGTATCAAGGCCAGTGTTCTTGAATTCGGTGCCATTGTCACTTCTGATGTGTTTTATCTTGGCGCCAAAATTGTTCATAGCACGATTGGCGAAGCGTCTGAAGACATCCTGCACTTCAGTCTTGTAAAGGATTATGTGCACCCAAGTATATCTATAGTAATCATCAACGATGACGAAGCCATAGAGGCAAGCCGTAGTAGTAAAAGTTGAGTAGTGAGTGGGGCCGAAAAGATCCATGTGGAGTAGTTCGAAGGGTTGAGTAGTAGTCATGATTGTCTTCGAAGGATGTTTTGCCCTTGTCATCTTCCCTGCTTCATAGGCACTGCATAAGTGATCTTTCTTGAACTTGACGCCCTCGATGCCTATGACATGCTTCTTCTTCGCAAGGGTGTGGAGGTTCCTCATGCCAGCATGCCCAAGCCTCCGATGCCAAAGCCAGCATTCTGAAGCTTTTGCAAGAAGACATACTGCAAGTTGTGGCCCTGCTGAGAAATCTACCATGTACAGATCATCTTTTCGATACCCTTCAAACACTAGAGACTTGTCAGATTCCATTAGTACTAGGCAACGATATTTTCCAAACATTACGATCATGTTCAAATCGCAAAGCATTGAGACAGACATTAAGTTGAAGCCAAGGGATTCAACAAGCATGACTTTATCCATGTGTTGATCCTTTGAGATTGCAACTCTACCTAGACCCAATACCTTACTTTTACCAGTGTCAGCAAATGTGATGTGGCTCTTGTCGGATGGACGTAAGGTTGAGTCCATAAGAAGGCTTCTTTTGCCAGTCATGTGATTTGTACACCCACTGTCAATAATTCATTCTGCAGACTTTGAAGACGCTGGTGTCGTACCCTACAGTGCAGTTAGGGGGATAGGCTTCATGAAGAGAATTGTGAAGCAAAAACATTTGACGAACCAGTGGGTTATGAAAACTTAGATCCATATTAGGACTAATAGAGAGAGTAGCATGCGATTCAGGAACGAAGTACATAATGATGCCATTCGGGCATTTTATCTTGCGCCCTACAAGATTTTTAAGGTCCCCAGCAATAGCGTCAGAAGATTTTGTTTTTCTGCTGGAGACCTTTCCCTGCAAAAGAGAGTTAAGCTTTCTTAACCACCCACATCTTCAAGGGTGGCTTAGAAGCAATAAGTCTAAGTGCAGCATCTGAGAATTTTGGCTTTGAAGCCTTAGCAAACAGTCTTGCAGGTGGACAATAATACTCATAGGAATAAGCAGAATAATTTTTGGTCATATGAACATGACGGTTTGATGAACCGCTCTCATATTCATATGCCTGAGTATGATTTCCCTGTAAAACATTTGCGTTAGTGTGACTCAGGTGAGTCCTCTGTTTGTATGAAGCCTTTGGACCGTATGAGGCCTTTGGTCTGAGGTTTGTCTTCTTCAAGTGAGGTGTCATGAAGACATTCACAGGAAGATTTTCCAGACACTTTTTCGGAACCCAGATCTTCTTCATAGGCGGTCCATTCCTGCAGTTAGTACCAATGTACCTGGCAAACACTTCACCATTCTGATTCTTAAACAGTTTATAGTTTGCATCAAAGGATTCATCAATAATAATGGGGTTAGCACATGTGAAGCCAGATAAATTGAATGGATCTGCTGAAGGTTCCTTTGCAGCAACCCATGTGGTTTTGGGGTACTGCTCAGGTTTCCAGTAAGAGCCATCTGCATTTATTTTCCTTACGAACCCAACACCCTCTTTCCTAGGGTTTTGGTTCAGAATCTGCTTCTTGAGGACATCACATAATGTCTGATGTCCTTTAAGACTTTTGTACATCCCTGTTCAAGCAATGTCTTCAACCTAGCATTCTCATCAGCAATAGCAGTGGTATCCTCAGCAGAGGGGTTAGTTACCACATCAACAGTTGAAGATATTGCAACAGCAGTAGCAGTGGAACATTCAGCAACAGAAGTAGCATTATCACGCTCAATGCATTTAAGACATGGTGGTTCAAATCCTTCCTGAGCGGAACTGATCTGTTCGGCGCGAAGTGATTCGTTTTCCTTTTGAAGATCTTCATGAGCCGCTCTCAATTTCTCAAGTTCTTGCTTCCTTTGAAGATAATCATAGGAAAGCTTTTCATGAGTTGTTGAGAGGGTATCAAGACGATCTTCAAGTTCCTGATACTTAAAGTGAAGATTTTTTATGTCTTCAATTAAGGATTCAGATCGAGTCATTTCAGCACCCAACAGATCATCGCTTCTGTCTAACAGTTTTTGAATATGTTCCATAGCTTTCTGTTGTTCAGTTGCAATTTTAGCAAGTGTTTTGTAGCTGGGTTTTGAATCACAGTCAGAGTCATCGTCACTAGATGTTTGATAGCGAGTAGTGCGTGTGTTTACCTTGGCACCGCGTGCCATGAAGCAGTAGGTAGGAGTGGAGTCGTTCTTGTCATTTGCATTAGTGTCGGTGATGAAGTCATTGTCTTCAGTGTTGAAGATGGACTTGGCGACGTATGCTGTAGCCAGACTCGCAATGCCAGAATCAGACTCCTCCTCAGATTCCAACTCTGCCTGCTCAGAAGCGGACTCCTTCTCTGAATCCATTTCCTTGCCAACAAACGCACGTGCCTTGCCAGATGAGCTCTTCTTGTGTGATGAAGACTTTGAGGAAGACTTGGAAGAAGACTTTGAGTATTTCTTCTTCTTCTTATCGTCAGAATCATATTCCTTGCTCTTCTTCTTCCTTCTGTTCTCATTGTCCCACTGTGGACACTCAGAGATGAAGTGTCCAGTTTTCTTGCACTTGTGACATGTTTTCTTATTGTAGTCATGAGCAGAAGCTTCATCATTCCTTGAGCTTGATCGTGAAGATTTTCTGAAGCCTTTCTTCTTGGTGAATTTTTGGAACTTCTTCACTAGCATTGCAAGTTCCCTTCCAATGTCTTCAGGATCATCAGAACTGCTGTCAGATTCTTCTTCAGATGAGGAAACAGTTTTTGCCTTCAAGGCACGAGTTCGCCCATAGTTTGGACCGTAGATGTCTCTTTTCTTAAAAAGCTGGAACTCATGTGTGTTGAGCCTCTCAAGTATGTCAGACGGATCGAGTGTCTTGAAATCAAGACGTTCTTGAATCATCAGGGCTAGGATGTCAAACAAACTATCAAGTGATCTCAGCAGCGTCTTGATGATTTCATGTTTGGTGATCTCAGTGGCGCCGAGGGCTTGAAGCTCATTTGTGATGTCAGTGAGCCGGTCAAATGTGTGCTGGACATTCTCATTGTCATTTCGCTTGAAGCGGTTGAAGAGGTTGCGAAGAACACTGATTCTCTGATCTCTCTGGGTTGAGATGCCTTCATTGACCTTGGAGAGCCAGTCCCAGACCAGCTTGGATGTCTTCAAGGCACTCACACGGCCATACTGTCCTTTTGTCAGATGACCACAGATGATATTTTTGGCAGTAGAGTCCAGTTGAGTGAACTTCTTGACATCAGCAGCAGTGACACCTTCTCCAGCCTTGGGAACGGCGTTCTCGACGACATATCATAGGTCGACGTCAATGGCTTCAAGATGCATGCGCATCTTATTCTTCCAGTAGGGATATTTAGTTCCATCGAAGACGGGGCACGCAGCGGAGACTTTGATTATCCCTGCAGTCGACATAGCTAAAACTCCAGGTGGTTAAACCGAATCACACAGAACAAGGGAGCACCTTGCTCTGATACCAATTGAAAGTGCGTTATATCGACTAGAGGGGGGTGAATAGGCGATTTTTATGAAAGTCTTCAAAACGTGGGAGTTATGAAGACAAACAGCGAAGATTTTGTCTATTACTATGCAGCGGAAGTTAGATTACACTAGGCAAGCCATGGTCAAGTATTCAATAGAGTGAAAGCACAAAGACAAACATCTGCAGTGTAATAAGGATCAGGTAGGAAGAAGTTATGAAGCCGAACAGATCATACATTCACGTTGTGAAGACAAAAGATAAAGCAAGCATGCAATGGCTTCACAATGAGTAACAGTAAGAAAAAGGAAGTGGAGATTAAAACCGGTGACTCGTTGAAGACAATGATGTGTTGGACCAGTTCCAGTTGCTGTGACAACTGTACGTCTGGTTGGAGCGGCTAGGTATTTAAACCTTAGGACACACAGTCCCGGACACCCAGTCCTGAACACGCAGCTCAGGACACCAAGTCCTCACCGTATTCTCCTTGAGCTAAGGTCACATAGTCCTCGCCCAATCACTCTGGTAAGTCTTCAAGGTAGACTCCCAAACCTTCACAGACTTCGTTCACTGGCAATCCACAATGTCTCTTGGATGCTCTGAACGCGACGCCTAACCGTCTGGAGGATTCATAGTCCTCAAGTGTAATAAGTCTTCAGATCACACAGACAAGAAGACTTAAGTGATGCCCAATGTTCTCTGGCTCTGGGTGGTTATGGCTTTTCTCCTCGCTAGGAATTTTCTCTCAAAGGCTTCGAGGTGGGTTGCTCTCAAACGACAAAAGCCGTGCACTGAAATCTGAGCAGCCAACCGTTTATGGTTGTAGGGGGTGGGCTATTTATAGCCACTTGGCAACCCGACCTGATTTGTCCGAAATGACCCTGGGTCACTAAGGAACTGACACGTGTCTCAACGGTCAAATTTCAAACTCTCATGGCAACTTTACTTGGGCTACAAGCAAAGCTGACTTGTCCGGCTCTGGACAAGATTCGCTCTCATTGTCTTCACTCGAAGACATAGGTTTTTGGTTTAGGCATCACTTCAGTCATTCTGACTGGTTCTCCTGGACCCCACTTAACAGTACGGTGGTTCCTATGACTCAACACAAAAGAAAAAGAACTACGAAAGATCTAAGTCTTCGAGCTCCATAGGCTTCATAACGTGTCTTCTTTTGTCATAGTCTTCAATGTGAATATCTTCATGTACCATCTTTGGCTTCAATGTCTTCATACATTTTTAGAGGTCATCTCTGGTAGTAAAACCGAATCAATGAGGGACTTCTACCTGTGTTATCCTGCAATTCTCACAAACACATTAGTCCCTCAACTAGGTTTGTCGTCAATACTCCAAAACCAACTAGGAGTGGCACTAGATGCACTTACAGAGTCGGAGCCAGATACCCATTCACCAACATGAGCTTGATGTCTTCGTTTTGTGTAGCTCCTTGATGACTTGTCCTTTCTTTCCGAATCCTTGCTTCTCCGTGAGGGTCTTCGTTCATAACGATCATCTCTACTCCTTCTTTCTCTAGATGGTGATTCTTCTCTTCTACTTCTTCTCTTGGAAGAATCTTCTCTTCTCTTGTAGGGAGCCGTACACTCATTGGAATAGTGTCCGGGCCTTCCACAATTGTAGCAGTTTCGCTCTCGACTAGAAGATCTTTTGTCATTGTAGGACCTTGACTTGGAGCTTCTATCTTTGCTTCTACTCTTGTAGAACTTGTTGAAGTTCTTCACCATTAAGCTCAATTCTTCATTGAAGGTTTGTTTCTCACTTGATGATGTGGGGGCTTCACATGAGGCTTTGTAAGCACCACTTGATTTGTTGTGAAGTTCCTCTTTATCCTTGAGTGACATCTCATGAGCAACAATTCTTCCGATGACTTCCGTTGGCTTGAGATCTTTGTAATTGGGCATCATTTGGATCAATGTGCACATGGTATCATATTTTCCATCCAAGGCTCTTAAGATCTTCTTGATGATGAATCTATCGGTCATCTCTTCACTCCCTAAGCCGTCAATCTCATTTGTGATAAGAGCAAGCCTAGAGTACATTTCAACGACACCTTCACCATCCTTCATTTTGAACTTGTCAAGTTGACTTTGAAGCACATCCAATTTGGATTCCTTGACGGAGTCGGTACCTTCGTGCATATCAATCAAAGTATCCCAAATTTCCTTTGCATTCTCAAGATGGCTGATTTTGTTGAATTCTTCGGGGCACAATCCGTTGAAGAGGATATCACAAGCTTGAGCGTTGTACTGCAGCATCTTCAACTCTTCCGCGGTAGCTTCACGGTTTGGTTCTTTCCCATCAAAGAATTCACCTTGCAAACCAATACACACAATAGCCCAAACGGCGGGGTTATGTCCAAGAATATGCATTTTCATCTTATGCTTCCAACTAGCAAAATTAGTACCATCAAAGTAAGGACCTCTACGGTGATAATTTCCCTCGCTAGATGCCATACTCTCCTAGGTTGTGAAACCAAGGATATGACCACCAAAAGCTATGGAAATCAAAGCAAATGGAGACCAAAGCTCTGATACCACTTGTAGGATCGGAAGTATGTCTAGAGGGGGGTGATTAGACTACTTGACCAAATAAAAATCTAGCCTTTTCCCAATTTTAGTTCTTGGCAGATTTTAGTTATCTTAGCACAAGTCAAGCAATCTCCACACAATTCAAGCAAGCATGCAAAAGAGTATATGAGCAGCGGAAAGTAAAGCATGCAACTTGCAAGAATGTAAAGGGAAGGGTTTGGAGGATTCAAACGCAATTGGAGACACGGATGTTTTTGTCGTGGTTCCGATAGGTGGTGCTATCGTACATCCACGTTGATGGAGACTTCAACCCACGGAGGGTAACGGTTGCGCGAGTCCACGGAGGGCTCCTCCCATGAAGGGTCCACAAAGAAGCAACCTTGTCTATTCCATCACGGTCGTCGCCCACGAAGGACTTGCCTCACTAGCGGTAGATCTTCACGAAGTAGGCGATCTCCTTGCCCTTAAAAACTCCTTGGTTCAACTCCACAATCTTGTCGGAGGCTCCTAAGTGACACCTAGCCAATCTAGGAGATACCACTCTCCAAGAAGTAACAAATGGTGTGTTGATGATGAACTCCTTGCTCTTGTGCTTCAAATGATAGTCTCCCCAACACTCAACTCTCTCTCACAGGATTTGGATTTGGTGGAAAGAAGATTTGAGTGGAAAGTAACTTGGGGAAGGCTAGAGATCAAGATTCATATGGTTGGAATGGAATATCTTGAGCTCAACACAAGTGTAGGTGGTTCTCTCTCAGAAAATGTGTATTGGAAGTGTAGATGTGTTCTGATGGCTTTCTCCACGAATGAAGAGAGGGTGGAGGGGTATATATAGCCTCCACACAAAATCTAACCGTTACACACAATCTGCCAAACTCGGTGGGACCGAATGGTTAAACTCGGTCGGACCGATTCAACAAACCTAGTGACCGTTAGGATTTTCGGTGGGACTGAGATGCAACTCGGTAGGACCGATATGGTTAGGGTTAGGGCATAACGTAATCTCGGTGTGACCGATTACACAAACTCGGTGGGACCGATTTTGGTAATAAGCTAACCAGAGAGTTGGTCAGGTAAACTCGGTGGGACCGATTCGCTCATCTCGGTGAGACCGAAATGTTACAAAAGGGAAACAGAGAGTTTACATTACAATCTCGGTGGGACCGATCGCTCACTTCGGTTAGACCAAAACGTTACGAAGGGAAACAGAGAGATTACAATCCCATCTCGGTGAGACCGAGATCTCTATCGGTGAGACCGATTTGGCTAGGGTTTGTGGCAGTGGCTATGACATTTGAAACTCGGTGGAGCCGGATAGAAAGAATCGGTGGGGCCGAGATTGACTTTTGGTTTAGGTCATATGTGGATGTGGGAAGGTAGTTGAGGGTTTTGGAGCATATCACTAAGCACTTTGAGCAAGCAAGCCATTAAGCAACACCTCATCCCTCCTTGATAGTATTGGCTTTTCCTATAGACTCAATGTGATCTTGGATCACTAAAATATAAAATATAGAGTCTTGAGCTTCAAGCTTGAGCCAAACTTTTTGTCCTTGGAATTTTAAGGGATCCACTTTCCTCATCCATGCCATGCCATTCATTGAGCTTTTCCTGAAATATTATTCTTGGAATAATGTTAGCTCAATGAGCTATATGTTGTTAGGAATTATCAAAACCACCCAGGGATAGTTGCACTCACGCTCAGGTTGCTTAAAATTCATGATTTGAGTTCTAAGAGAAATAATTTTCAAGGGCGAAAAATGCTTAGTAATAAAAGCATCATTGCACTTATCCTAAGAATTGGTACTATTGCGAGGCAAAGAAGAAAACCAAATTTTTGCACGCTCTCACAAAGAAAACAGAAATAATTTCAACTTCACAATACCATTGTCCACATCTTTTTTCTTTTGCATATCACATAATTCTACGAATGTGTTAAGATGGGACGCGACATCCTCATTAGGAGTACCAGAAAACTGATCTTTCATAACAAGATTCAACAAAGCGGCATTAGTATCACAAGATTCCGCACTAGTGGCAGGAGGAGCAATCGGAGTGCTAATAAAATCATTATTGTTGGTATTGGAAAAGTCACACAACTTGGTGTTTTCTTGAGTCATCGTGATTATGCAAACAAGATTGCACAAAAAAATAGATCTGACAAGAAAACGGCAAACGGAAAAGAGAGCGAATAAAACAACAAATTTTTATGAAGTGGGGGAGATGAAAATGAGAGGCAAATGGCAAATAATGTAAATTGCAATGAGATGAGATTTGTGATTAGGAACCTAATAGATGTTGATGATGTCTCCCCGGCAACGGCGCCAGAAATCCTTTCCTGATGGCTCGTATCCGCGTTAGTATTTCCCCAAAGAGGAAGGGATGATGCAGTACAACTTCAGTAGGTATTCCCTCAGTTATGAAACCAAGGTTATCGAACCAGTAGGAGAACTAAGCAACACTATATAAATGGTACCTGCACACAAAGAACAAATACTTGCAACCCGATGCTTAAGAGGGGTTGTCAATCCCTCTCAGTTAAAAGATAGATTGGTTTGTATGATTTTGGATAAATAGATCTCGCGATAAAATAAAATAAAGTAAATAGATAAAAAGTACAACAAGGTATTTTTGAGTTTTTAGAATAATTGATCTTAAAACAAAAGCAAATAAAAATATATCTCAAAGCAAATATGATAAATGATAGACTCGGGGGCGTAGATTTCACTAGTGACTTCTCTCGAGAAAAATAGCATACGATGGGTAAACAAATTACTGTCGGGCAATTGATAGAACTTCAAACAATTATGATGATATCCAGACAATAATCATTATATAGGCATCACGTCCAAGATTAGTAGACCGACTCCCGCTTGCATCTACTGCTATTACTCCACATATCGACCGCTATCCAGCATGCATCTAGTGTATTAAGTTCATGGAGAAACGGAGTAATGCAATAAGAACGACGACATGATGTAGACAAAATCTATTCATGTAGGGATAGACCCCATCTTGTTATCATTAATAGCAACGATCAATACGTGTCTTGCTGTCCCTTCTGTCACTTGGAAAGAACACCGCACGACCGAACCCATCACAAAGCACCTCTTCCCATGGCAAGAAAATCGATCTAGTTGGCCTAACTAAACCAAAGATTCGAAGGAGAAATACGATGCTATAAGTAATCATGCATATAAGAGATCAAAAGAAGACTCAAATAACTTTCATGGATAAAATAGATTTGATCATAAACTCAAAGTTCAACGGATCCCAACAAACACAACGCAAAAAGAGTTATATCACATAGATCTCCAAGAGACCATTGTATTAAGAATCAAAAGAAAGAGAGGAAGCCATCTAGCTACTAACTATGGACCCGTAGGTCTACAATGAACTACTCACGCATCATCAGAGAGGCACCAATGAGGATGATGAACCCCTTCGTGATGGTGTCTAGATTGGATCTGGTGGTTCTGGAACTTGTGGCGGCTGGAATTGTGTTTCGTCGACTCCCCTAGGGTTTTTGGATTTTCGGGTTATTTATAGAGTAAAGAGACGGTGTGGCAGGCGGCCGAGGTGGGCAGATCCCACCAGGGCGCGCCCAGGTGGGTTGTGCTCCCCTCGGAGCTCCCCTTTGGTACTTATTTGGCCCAACAGGCGTCTTCTGGTATAGAAAAATCTCCAAAAAGTTTCGCTGCGTTTGGACTCCGTTTGGTATTGATTTTTTGTGAAGTAAAAAACAAACAAATAACAGCAACTGGCACTGGGCACTATGTCAATAGGTTAGTCCCAAAAAATGATATAAAGTTGCTAGAAAATGATTGTAAAACATCCAAAAATGATAATATAGCAGTATGGAACAAGAAAAAATTATAGATACATTGGAGACGTATCAGCATCCAGCGGTGGATAGGGGTGTGTTCGATCTCCCCTTGCAGTTGCACTAACTAGCATTTCACGGCTGCTACGAATCAACCGACTGATTTCCTGGAGAAATCAATCGGGTTCTGGGCCGTCAGATACGTCGCTCACCACCTGTTGGATTCGGTCAACGCCATAGGAGGGTAGCCCTCTCTCGTCGCAGCCGCAACAGAGCAACCAAAGCACGCTGTTGTGGGAAGCAGTGCTGCCCGCCTCGCAGGAGCCGCACCCCCTCACCTGCAGCGCAACGATGCTCCACCAACGATCGTCGGCGACACTTTTCTACAGTGGCAACACCGGTGTAGCGGTGCTCCATCACATCACCAGACGCCGCCAGCAATCGCTGCATTGCAGCACTCAACGCTAGCGCTGCACTACAACACTAGGGGCCGTTGGCGAGCGCTGCATCGTTGCACTGGAAGCCGCCGGTGAAGCTCCATTGCAGCACCGAGCGCTGCAACGCAGCTCCGGGACCGACGTTGAGTGTTGCATCGCAACACCTAGAGCTGCCGGTGAAGCGCCATTGTAGCACCAAGCGCAGCATCGCAGCACCGGGAGCCGGTGGTGAAGCTCCATTGCAGCACGGAGCGCTGCATCGCAACACCGGGAGCCGCCGACTAGCACTCCACTTCAGCACAACCACATGACCCCTTCATCCGTTGTAGCACTGCCGTGCAACCCCCCATTGCTGGGCCGGTGCCCCCCTGCACCAACGTCCACGGCGGGCTTGCAGCGATGTCCTCTCCTAGTTGGCCATGGCAGCACAGGAGTACTGCTTCAATTCACCGGTGAAAAAAAGATGGGGCAGGGGATAGAGGAAGAGCATTGACCGGAGGGAGGAGCACGACCTTAGAGGTGCGGGGGAGATGGGGGACAACGATCTCAGAATTGTGTGGCTAAGGCGCTCGCGTGGGCCCCATCAGAGGGAGGAGCATTGACCTAAGGGAAATAAGGATGAGAGTGGAGAAGCGGTGTGCGGGCCCCATCGTGATGCATGGCAGCGGTTGGAGAAGGCTTACGCAGCGCTGTAAGTTCTTTTTAAACATTTTCCTTAGCAATTGGGTTTTTAGATGACATGCTACCGTGACATTGAATTATTTCTGTTTTACTACTTTACTATCATCTGTCTCATAATTTATGATCGTTTTGCAAGCTAAATCAACTTGTAAAACATCTTATATTATGAGACGGAGGGAGTAGTATATTAAAAATAATAATCCGTGCGTGCAATTCGAGTATTTAAAAAGACAACCTGGCAGAGAGGAGAATAATATATCCTAAAAAAAAGAGAGGGAAATAATTATGAGATGTCCGTGTTGGCCAGCAAATCAAAGTTGAGGTTGCAACGAGTACGAACCCTAGTAGAACCCCGGTAGAGCCGCGGGTAAAAAGGTGGACCCGGGCGCACGGTGACACATCAACCGGCTAGGGTTCTGCCGGGGTCCGACCCAGCCTCGCAGTCGCAGGTAGGGCTGCAGGCTCCCCCTCGCTGCCGCGGCGCCTATCCCCCGCCGCCGCCGTCGTCGTCGCCGCCAGCTGCAGCTCTCCGCCCGCGACGTCTATCCCGGTCCGTCTCCGCCCCGCGCGCTCGCCGGTCGGTCCGCACCCTGCGCCAAACTACTTGTCGACCTCTCAGGTTCTGCTCTGATCCGATGTGTTTATATCCATAAGAAGAATCGTCTCAAATTGCTTCTGTAGTTCCCCCGGTTCGCATGATTCTGCCTGCCAATTGAGGGATCCGGTGCTTGGGAGCTCACCTCGGGATTATAATGCGCGATTGTTGCCGGGCGGGAGTAACCCTAGGCGCTGTTTGATGCGTAGTTGTTGAGCTGAACTTACTCGCTTGAATCTGAACGGGCTTGATCTCGCAACTGCGTGCTTAGTTTCCCGGTAAATCCATGTTTTTAGGTGTCTGGGGGACTGGATGTAGCTAAATTTCGTGAGGAATTTATATGGGGGCCAATGCTAATACTGAGTTTTAAAAGATTTCTGCCGTTGCTTGAAAATTACGCAGCTTAGCTTGGAGAACTGCGTTACTCGAGGCGTTGGGATGCAGTGGGGTTTTGTGTTAGTGTCGGTCAAACTTATGAGCTTGATAATACATTTTATTCCCCTGCCCACAACACCAACTATGAGGCTACTTTTTGCTCTTGTTGTGAATTTTGACTTTCAGTAATTTTGTCTAAATGATATGTATAGCCAGGATAACACCTTCATAACACACATACCTACCTGTAAACTGAAGTCCCCTACAATTTCATCTAGGATTCCAGGGTTACCTACTCAAGTGGGCTTTATATGAGAAAATTTGGATTTTTGCGGTGGTTTGAGATTTGTACACTCCACTATTTTATGTTGCTCGCTTGTAATTTGGGTTATGTTTTTTTTTCCGACAGTCCCACTTAAGATGTGTTTGAGGATTGTGTATCTCATGTGTATTGGGTTTAGTTTCTTGCCGGTCGAATATAGTCGCTTGCTTTAGGTCAAACAGCTGCCTTCAAGAAAATATCATGTTTGTTGATCTCTCCCCATTCATTCTGCTGGCTTTGCTAAAGCTCTGGTCTTAGTTAAGTTTGGAGTACCCTGTTTCTGTGTTATGCTCCCAGACTCAGGAAAACACCTTGAACGCCATGGACTCAGGAAAATAAACTTGAAAGAACAAATAGCAACTTGTGCAGTGGTCATTACTCGCATGCAACAATTTTACAATTTCATTAATGTCGCCATCCTTGTAAATGGAGGAAATGCATTGATGTTGTATTGAAGAAACTCTTTTGTTTGTTGTTTTGTCATCCATGGGTCACAAATTTGTTCAATTACTGGGCTTCTGTGAAGGACAGACTGTTCAATGAAGCTGTATGAATATGCCCTTTTTATGTTCCACTGAAGATTTTTTTAGATTTAGAGTATTGGGAACATATAGTTTGATATCTGTCTTAGCGCTTCACGACTTCATCGATGTTATTTTTTTTTCAAATTAATGTGTATATGTACATGCCTAGTTGTACCTTCCTCCTGTTTATGCAGGGACGGAGGCAGGAATGAGTAGGGGGGCAAATAAAAGTTACTAAAGCTTAGAGGGGGCCAAGTAGAAATTGTTTGTTGTTTTGCACTTAGATTTGAAGAGTATATGAAAAAAAAATCTTAAGGGGGGGGGGGGGGGGCGCATGGCTCCCCCTTGGCCCTTTGCTCCGTCACTGTGTTTATGTATGCTTATGATGTTAAGTTTGCAAGCGATGACATAATATATCTCATTTTGTCAGGTTCTTTAGAAGAAAAGAGGAAAATCATACATGGATATCATGCAGACAAGTGATTCTTCCCAATATGGAGTTGTAGAAAACAGCCCATATAGATTTCCCTATAATAAACGTGTGGAAGATGGCAACCTTGGTGCTTCGTGGTATTTTAGTAGAAAAGAAATAGAGGAGAATTCCCTTTCAAGAAGAGATGGCATTAGTCTGAAGAAGGAGTCTTTCCTTCGCAAGTCATACTGCACTTTTCTTCAAGATCTGGGAGTGAGGCTTAAAGTGTAAGAACATATAGTACAATGCATATTTTATTGTTACTTGTTTTCTTGTAAAGTATAGCAAGCTAGTTTAGCAGTATTATTTGAATCATACCTGTTCTTTTCAAGTTTCTGTAGTCAACTTGACTTTTTATTATAACTTAGTTTTTTTAACAAACTTCCATTTCTTTCTTGTTTCATCGTCAACAATATTTGAAAAAAAATCATGATCGATATCATGCACATTTTATTTCCAAATCCAAGGAAAGTCTAGTGCACATCTAAAACATAAGTGATTACATTCTGTTGTTGACAGTGGTTGTTCTCTAGTGTACATGACTACATTTTGTATCCTAGGTTGCACCTCTAGCAGACAGAATATCCGGGGTCTCCTTAGTTGGGAGCCAAGCTCTGCCATGGTTTATCACACTCCCTCAAGGCTAGTTTGACCAAGTTAAGCAAGTGTTTGGTTCAAAGCCACGTTTTCTGCACGCCAAACATTTTTTTAGCTGGGTTCCAAGCGCCATAGACACATGCACTTGTAGCATGAATTATGTAGACAAGCTAAGTTGTGGACTGTGGTTCCATTTTTCTGTACCAGCGGAGTTAGGCAAAAATGCCTAACATCTTACACAGTCTTAGGCTGCGAATCAAACATGCCTTTAGTGGAATTATTTAATGGCAGGAATATCTGAAACAAGCACTGTACGCAACTTTTTGTTAAAAAGATATTAGGGATGCAAATTGATTCAGAAGATTAGAAACGTCACCTCTGCTGATCGAGGGGACATATGTATAGGTTTGAAAGAAACATAGAATGTCCTTATTGTGATAGGTTGCCAAGCATGTGCTTGGGCTGGTCATGTGGCAATTTAAGCATTGCCCCATCAAGAATTGACTTGTCCATTTTTTACTGGAGTTTTAATTGATTATATTGAATAAGTGTTTAATCATGCAATATCTGCGCTATATTAGACATTTAATAATTATTTGATTGTTGACTTGTCCAGTTTTTCTTCTTCCTAAGCATTTGGTCATGTGTACATTGATTTTCAGCCTACTCCATATAACCTTGAACTTTGTTTGTTAGCTTTATTTTCTTTGACAATATCCAGAGATGGTTTTGAACTAATTGCTTAGATATGATGGTAAATCTATCTGATATTTGTGTTTGACAAATTGCAACATATGCATGTGACCACATAACTACTGTTCAGTTTTTCCCTTTAAAAAGGGGTTTATATACTTTTTTTCAGAAGCACACGGCTCTGTCAGGCATAACTTCTTAGCACATTGGCCCTTGACCCCAGTGTTAGACTCATTGATTCATTACTTTAATGCCACCGTTCTTGTCGAGCATGCAGCGATGGGTGATCACATGACATCCTTGTTTAGCTAGCGACAACAGAAGAGATCAAACACTGTTTATTATTTTTGTTTAGGCCTTTATGTGTCTTTAGAATACTTGCACCATGAAAGTTTATGAATCAGTCCATGTATAGTACTGCATCAATTATGCTTTGTTTGCATGTTAGTAGTTCTATATAGTGCATCTTTCCTTCTTATGACAGATGGCTTTGAAATGTAGGCCTCCAGTGACAATTGCTACAGCTATTGTATTCTGTCATCGTTTTTTCCTTCGACAATCTCATGCCAAAAATGATAGACTGGTAAGCCCTACTTAAATTTGTATGGGCTTGTACATGTTTGTTGTCAGACAGCATGCACATTATATGCATGGTAGGCAGTATTATACTTTTCTAACATGTGTTCAATCATGAATGCTGCCACCCATATGTGAAACACACTTTTTTAGTTTGCTGTCACTTGTAGGCAGTATTCTAGTTTCTAGTTTGCTGTCACTTGTAAACCCAATATTTTATTGGATTCCATGATATGGTTAATCTTGTTCAGTTCTGCAGAAGAAACATGCATTTTTTTTGTGTGTGTAGTGTACAGCATAGAGCACGTGGCATACAATTTGTTATTTGGGGTTAGCGTTTTTTTCAAAATCAACTACTCATTGCAAGTTATCAATGAAAGTTCATTACAACCTGCAGACAGTAGCCACAGTTTGCATGTTCTTGGCGGGTAAAGTTGAAGAAACACCCATACCCCTGAAGGATGTCATACTAATTTCTTATGAGATCATCCACAAAAAGGATCCTGGTGCTGTTGCTCGAATTAAGCAAAAGGTTAGATGTTTTGTTGTTGACACTGTCTTGATATTCCTTTTCTTAGTTGCCAATGGTATCCTTGTTTCCCCACACTTCTATTATTCATAAAGCTGCAAGTTTTTGTTTACAGTCGATGCATTTTATTCCCTGATTACTGTGACAGAAATGGTAGTTGAGACTATTTGTGTTGGTTTTGTGCAGGAAGTCTATGAACAACAGAAGAAACTTCTTTTAATTGGGGAGCGTGCTGTGCTTGTAACACTTGATTTTGACTTCAATGTGCATCACCCATACAAGCCCTTGGTTGAAGCAATAAAAAAACTCAAGATTGCTCAAAAGGAACTTGCTCAAGTTGCCTGGAGTTTTGTCAATGATGGGTATGCTAAGACTACTCTTATATTCTTTAAAAATTACTAATCCCCTGTTATGCCTATTTACTACGCCTTGAAAGGGCTGTACAGGCTGTGTACATCTCTTTGCCTGCAATTTAAGCCCCAACATATTGCGGCCGGCGCAATCTTCCTTGCTGCGAAGTTCCTTAAAGTCAAGCTTCCAGCAGATGGTGAGAAGGTCTGGTGGCAAGATTTTGATGTAACCCCGTGGCAGTTGGAAGGTTGGTCTCTACATATGGTCAGTTGTGCATATTTGCACTATTGCAGTATTCATTGTCGTAAGGATAGTATTTCTTATCCTCACAAGTAGCAGCAGATGTTATCATGCTTTAGTTGTCAATGGAACCCCTGAGAATTGGAGAACCAAAATTTATCATATATTCAAAACTGGTAGTGGAATTAGGTTGCTTAGGTCAAAGACACAAGTTATTTTGTGATGTGCACAAGGGAAAGTTTTGAGCACTAGTGTTCTGGGCTACACCGTACACTAGGCAATGTCATGCACAGGAGTACTCTAATGAATGTGTGCTGGATAGCCTCTGGCGTGGAACTGGAAATATTTGGGTTGGCGTCGACTTTTGAGTTCAACTATTTTGATAGACCTTGTCTTATATACAGAACATTAGCAAAGAGATATAGAAAATTACATGTAACGTGGGGGTGTCACTTCTGTTTTGTTGATTTTGCAATGCTGGTAAGCAGTATTGTCCATTGTGTATCAAGAACTGATGCTCTTTTTGCTGCCACGTTCACATTTGATGCTCTTTCTTGCGAAGTATAAAAGACACACTAAGGACCCATGCTTACATTAATTGCAATTATTCTTTTCAGAGGTTAGCAACCAAATGATGGAGCTCTATGGGCCACCACCGTCTCAAGGGAATGATACTAAAAGCAGCTCTGCAGGTTTAGCCAATCAACATGCCCTGGAGAAAGCTCCTGGAGCTGCTGAGGAGCCTCCTGCGCATAAAAATCATTCAGCATCCAGACAACCGAGCTTGCCAGACTGCCATGGACATAGCCAGCATGACCCTGAAAGGCAAGGCTCAAACCAGAGGATAGCACAAACCGAAGAGAGGGATGGCACTGCCACTAGCAATGAAGGCCTCAATACGTCGCCATCAGCGATGGATGCAGTGGAAAAGATAAACAAGGATCATCAGAACGTCGCTCACACGGCAGAGGACACCGAGGAGGGCGGGCTGTGCCATTCTCTCGAGCCCGGCAATCCAAAGCGGAAGGAGCACAGGAGCCACGATCACAGCGGCGAGAGGGACCTTAAGAGGTTGAGGTCATAAAAGGAAGTATTCATAACCACCCTGGGTAGAATGATCGGCAGAGTGGCATTGGGCTAATGCAACAACCAGGGTGAAAACCTATTTGTTTTTTCTCTGTTGCAGGAGCTGCTATCTCGGTCCTTGCTGGTCATGCCGGGAGTTTTTAACCGTGATTCGAGAATATGGTTTCCTATACAGACACAGTGCGTGCATGTTCGTGTGTTGATGTTGTGGAAACGTTGGGCGGCTGGTCCGTGATGCGAGAATTATGCAGACCTGAGAAACATTAGTCATACACAATAGTGTGTTGTGCAGGTTCGATGCCCCGTTGTTTGGTGCTGCTAGGCAGCATGTGCAATTGTATGCATCCATGTTGCGTAGGCAGACACGCTGCTCGTCGTGCGTTCCGCTGGCGCCAATTATTGTTGCTGCGAACTCGTAGCTGCGTATAATCGCTGCCATCAGTTGTCGGTGACGACGGATGCATGCCAGAAACGCAACTCGTCCATGAAAAGAGCTGGCGGATCATCAAGACCACAGGAGAACGTGCACTGCTGTCCACGCGGCCGTCGTTTATCTATAATAGACAGACAGATCCGTAACGAGAAGCAATTTCCCGCCACTGGCCCGTCCTTCGTCAACAAACTTTTTCATTCTCGGGAGCAGGAAAGGAAGCGCGCGATAAGACGTTGCAGCTAGAAAGAATGGAGACGTCCGTCGACTCGGAAAGCAACAAAGAAACCGCCGCGAGGGAAAAAGGAGGAAGGCGACGTATCTCCACTTGCCAAACGCTTGCTCACCGCCGGCCTAATCCTGCACCTCCTTTTCCACAAGCAACGCCACCGGGCGCAGGCGACTAGGACGCAGACCTGCCACCGGTTTGTGCGAGTAGGTCGTTGATTCGTTCCAGAGGAATATAAGTAGTTGATTATTAGTACTAGTTTGGAAATGCATTACGCAGAGCGCAGTAATTCGTGCAGGAGGACACCACATCAACTGCTAATAATGCATTAACATGATCATGTATACGCATCGTGTTGTGTCGCATCTCAAGACCAGGACGTGAATCATTGCTGTCTACCACCTCAAAGCACATTTCCTCCTCTTTTTTGCCGCATTTTCTCTAGTTTTGAAAAGAAAGAAAGCGACTGATAAATCCTTTATAACGCAATCTGGGCCACACCTTGTTTTAAAAAAAAATCTGGGCCACACAGGCTGCAGATATCACGCAATCGTCACTGCTCGTCATGGAGACATTGCACCTGGGCTAATTGTTTTTTTTTTTGCGAGAGAGCTAATTGGTTCAACCATGGAAGTTCCACGGGACACCTGGGATTTCGTATAATTCCTCTCCTGCACTGAATTCCATGGCTACAGAATACTTTTTTTCACTCGATGGCCACTCCTCACCAGTCATACACATCACCACTACTCTGCCACTCGCTATAGAAGCCAACAGCTGGAAACTCCAAAAATAAATATGTATATGTTTTTTTCTATGCAGAGGTGCTTCCATAGATGGAGCTGCCAGCAAGGTGAGAGAGAGAGAGAGAGAGGATGATCCTGAACTCCCAAGTCCAATCCGTACCTACTCATCCTCCCAGGGCATGAGTTCAGAGAATTGGACTTGCAACCTACCATAAAGCTCATCATCATCGACGATACTATCTGGTTGGTTGTTGCCACCAACCTGGCTAAGCTAAGCTAGGACCCTTCCAACAAAATCTCTAAACTTGTCGTTGAATTGAACCACAACAAAAAGCTCTCTCAAATCGCAACAAAACAACTTGTAACCCCAGCATTAACCATTTTCTTTAATTCCATCGTAACAACAGGTTTATATATATTGACAATTAAACGCGGAATAAATACCTCACCAACAGTTAAACATGAGCAAAACACAATTTAGTAGGAGTAACCAACACTAAATTCTCTTTTCCTTTTTTACACATATACCCCTCGACGCTAACACTTATTACCACCATGTACCACCCCCTGGCCTTCAGCCTTGACGATCCTTCTTGGCGACGCGCACGCGCGCGCGCCACCCGCAAGAAACCTACCTCGTCGCCGTCGACGGAGCAGAGGAGGAAGAGGAAGAAGAAGAAGCAGAGCGCGTACGGTTCGGCGGCTAGACCTCGACGTGGCAGTAGGTGGCGGTCTGGAACCTGAGCCCGCTGGCCCCCGGCGCGCCGTTGCCGCCGGCGCCGACGAGGAAGGCGGGGCAGGTCGCGAAGATGTGGTAGTGGCCGGAGATCCAGCTGCCCACCTTCCACCGGACGCGGCCGTCGATCTTTACCTGGAGGATGAGGTACCCGGCCTGGACGTCCTTGGCGAGCGCGTCGGCGAGGTAGGGCGCGAAGGGGACGTTCGGGCCGGAGAGCACCGGCGACCACACCTCGACGTCGCCGTGGCCCTGGTACACCGGTGGGAGCGCGGAGGCCAGCGTGATCTGCTGGTACTTGTAGGAGGCGTAGACGTCGAGGCGGTCGTAGTAGACGCCGACGCGGTCGTTGGGGTTGCGGGAGGCGACGGTGACCTGGAGCACGGTGGAGAGCACACCCGCGGAGGCGGAGGCGTTGGCGGTGAGCACGTCCAGCTGCCGGAGCGAGGCGTCCTGGAGGTAGAAGCGCGGGTGCGTGGGGCGGAGGACGAGGTAGACGATGAGGGCGATGACGGCGACGATGAGGGCCAGGAAGAAGAGGAAGGCCAGGAAGCGCCGGCACGTGCGCCGGATGTCGTCCTCGCCGTGGTTGCCGCAGTCCTTGCCCATGGCGTCCGAGCCGCTTTCCGCCGAGCTTTGCTTGCGTTAGGACGCGTGTGGGAGAGGAGAGGAGAGGAGAGCAGAGGAAGAGGAGGGGCGGTGTCTGGTTCAAGGACTGAGGTGGCCGCTCGGCTCCAGTGGCGTGAATAAATCGGGCTCTCCGAATTGAGTCGTGATTTCTGAAATAAAATAAATCGAATTGCGTCATGGTTCTTTGGTGGGTCATCGCCTTTTTATTTTATTTTTTTATCATCTTTGTGTGGGGCAGAGATTGTGTGAGGCGATCATGTTTAAATCATGGACGCAGTGCCATACAAAGAGTTTTTTTTTTCTTCTGAAAAGAAGATTGTAACGCCCGACCTTTGCATCATTGTAATGCACATATATATTTATTAATTATTAAGTAGAATGCAAAACAAAGTGAATCATGATAAAAGAAAGTTACAAGATATGAAAGAAACACCTAATACTAAGTCGACTTCTTCCGATAATCGTCTCACACCATTGTCATCATGTTTGCCTGAAGACGACAGGGATTTTCATCTTTATTGTTTGCTGACCGGACAATGAAGACCATCATCACAACAAGTAGACAACGCCTTGAACAAGATAATAACGCAAGATTGTCGCCGCCACGTTCGGCCGAAGACGGTTTGGACAACGATTTTCATCTTGATTGCTTGCTAACCGGCCAGTGAAGACCAGCACCACAACAAATTGACAACACCTTGAACAAGATAATGACATAAGATCGTTGTCGCCAAGCCCGACCAATAAAGGCCAGGACAACAGCTCTCTTGTGACCTCTATGAACCTAGAGTAATTTTAGAAAGTTTATAATCCTTAGAAACTTTGGTATTTGTATCCTTCTATTGTGTAAACTTACATGATACATAAATTTATTTATTTTGAACTAACAAATTTCAATTTTAGGGCCTCCGACATATTGAAAATATACCACTGATTTTACTTAAAGAAATGAAACATCGTTTCACTACTGTTGTATTCAATAAACTTCCTGGCCAACAAGAAAAAAGATTCAAGATAACTTGGGTCACAATCATAGTTCTTTTTCTACTATTGTGTTTTTATAATTCTTAGAAGTTAAGAAGCCCTCAGGTTTGAATGACACTTGGTCAATGATAGGTTTGGTTTTTATATATAAAGAAGCACACAAATTAACATTTGAACTTCCATGCCAACGAGCATCTATATTTCAAGGGGAATTTATCAGGTTTTTGTTTCGGGCTACGGGTGTTTGAAACAACATCTATGCAACATGCAAAACCAAATTCACCATAGTATGTGGTGAATGTGATCCATCATTCTCCATTACTCAAGGTTTTGAACCAAGTGGTAGAGTATAGACAATACGATATAGTATAATAGCAGAGAAAAAGAAATTCAGCTCAGATGAACCGATGCAGCAATGATATAAAATAGGTACGATATGCATCAATCATACATCTTAATTCTAGTACGTTTTGCTGCGAGGAAAAATGCTACGATATAGTACGATTTCGCTAGCAGCAAGGCTTTTGGTTGAGCAAAACTCAAATGTGGACACGATGAATATGTGTCAATGTCTTCTGGCACAATTTGTCGTACTTAGAAGCCCTATGGCACTTCGTGAAAATATTGTTGTTCAGCGACTTGTATTTATATGGGACCATTCCCGGTCCAAATACATTCAACGATCACGGCATTTCTTCCTCTTGGATGTGCGACTCAACATGGTTTTCGAAACTTACCAAGGTATACAAATTCGTGCAGGTGTATCAGTGTATGAGTGAAAATGTTGGTGCTTTGGTTTGACTACATTCGCTGATGAGGACATCAATATCATTGTTACACCCACAACCCCTACTGTTACATATACTGGATCAATTACTAGAGCCCGCGCACGCCAATTAAATTACCAGGTACTTTCGTTTCTTGGTAATGATTGTAATGTTCATGAGATTATGATGCTGCCTAAATTGGATACATTTGTTTTGCTTACAAATGAAGGGCCTAGCTTGGAGAAGGATGAACATTGGAGCAAGAACACGCATGGAGTTGATGGCATGCGCAAGGGGATCAAGAACGGAGTTACAAGTGATGATTTCAGGACTTTGAAGCCGCCATAAGGAGTGCATGAAGCCTTGGACGAAATATACAAGATGCCACTTCATAATATTCGTCCATAGGCTATTCTAGGTGCTGCGTCACCTTATTAATGGGGCAGGCCCATGTAATTTCGAAATACTTAAGTATAGGCTATTTTTAGAGTCCGTATGTGTGGGGAAACAAGAGTTAGGGTTGGTTTCGGACCCCACCCTCAAGGGCCACGAAATTCCCCCCTCTTCCTCCATATATACAGCCCTTAGGGCGTCGTTTAGACTTTGGGGTTTTGTTTAGATTAAAAGTTCGTCATAGCTGCAACTTCGCGTACTTCGTTTGTGTCCAACGACCAGACCAAGACGTCACAGAACCCCACCTTGATCAATAAAGCTTTCATCTTATATTCGCAGTATCCCGATTGCAATCTCAGTTTCTTGCTTGTTCTTCGTTTGCTCGCAGGAAACAGACCATCGTGGTCAGGTTGATCGTGCTCCGGCGTGGTCAATAACCCTCGGAAGTTGGTTTAGCGATTGCTAAGGCGCGACGTCTCGCACGTTTGTAGTCGGATCGTCAAGGTCGACTCCCACAGAAAACGATAGCCACCATCTCATCGAAACATCGGGACACCTTAGCCTCTATCAAGTGGTATCAGATTTCCAGTTTGCTCGGTGAGATTTTTACAGTTTTTCGTAGATTAGATCGAGTTTGTTCTTCATACCTACAGTCCATGAAAAAAAAGCCACACAAAAAAATTAGGGTTAGTTCATCATATCCGAACCAATCTGAGCCTTTGCATAATCTTTTTAGGGTTTTTGCTTTGTTGAATTTGCGGTTGCATCGTCGTGTCAAGTTGCTGGTCTTAGAGTCTCTTTTAGAGTTTCGAGTTCTGGTCATAAGTTGTCACGCCGCCGCCGCACCATCATCATCGCCCATCTACCACTTTTGCTTATCCGCCACCGCTCTGAGTCCATATCCATATCCACCACCAATCCGAGTTCTTCTCATATTAGGTTTGTTCTTGAGATCAATCTAAATTCCAAGTCGTGTTTCCTTACCTGCGTAGGTCTCGGGAAAAGAAAAGAGTCTGGAGACCCCCGGGCAGTTTTTAGGCCAAAATTTTCACGGGAAATTTTTTTTCCCTATCCTATTTTTAGGCTTTTCTGAGTCTTTTAAGCCACGTGCCATCATAGTGATTTTTTGTCGCACTTTTTCGTCGTCGCTGCCCTGATTTCCGAAAAAAAAGTGAATTTTTTTTTCGTGCCCATCCTATCAGTTTAACGAGGGAAGAGTTTTGAGACACTCGCCATTATAGTGATTTTTCGCAAAAAAAAGAGGAGCGCAAAAAAAAGGAGCGCAAAAAAAGTTCCAGAGTGTGCTTTTCCCTTATTTACGTGCAGCGCCGTGATTTTGTTAGTGTTCTAGGCTCGCGTCTCTAGCACGGTCTAGCCTAGGACCAGCACAGTACCGTCGTTGAGCGTTTATTCAACTTTGCATCTCTGAATTGATTATTGCTGACCCTTTTTGCTACCATACTATAAGCCTTCCCAGCTCCATATACATCTACGTCGTGCGTTTGACTCTCCCTGGCAATCGCTCTATCCAAGCTTTTGAGAGTTTTTGACTACAACGGTTGCCGATCACCGCCTGCTGCTGGGTAAGAACTGGTAAGAATTTGAGATTTGCTTGACGGATTTGTGACACCCGCCACCACCACCACTTGTTAGTAGTCTGTAGGATCATATTCTTGTGTGTTTCTATTGCTGCTAACCATGCCAGGATCACAAGCCGACGAGACTGACTGGGAGAACTTGACGAACAAGGAGCTTCATGACACGTTTCAGCAAATGATGAATGGACAGGTGCAAGATGTGATAAACAGATTTGAAGAGGCCATGAAGAAGATAGATGGCATGGAGAAGACGTTTGAAACAAAGCTCGATAACAAGTTTGCTGAATTGCTTTCGCATTTTCCACCACCACCACCGGCTGCTCCTGCCGCACCTCTGCAACAACAGCAACAACACCGACTACCTCCACGTCGGGAAACAGCCCTCCGCCGAGCGAGCCGTGTCCCTCTTCAATCGGGCCAAACTGCTGGTGCTGCTGTTGATACTTCTGTGGCTCCTACTGCTGATGTGGAGGAGGATGCTTATGTGGGAGATTATGAGGATGAGGTTGATCAAAATCAGAACTGCGTGCCACCAACAGCACAGCAACCACCAGGTCGTCCACATGCAAATAATGGCAATGGTAGGGCTCACCCTCAGGTACGAGATCATAACCATCTCCCTAAACTAAAATTGAATATTCCACCATTTGAGGGTAGATATGTTCCTGATATATATCTTACTTGAGAGTTAGAAACTGAACAACGATTTACATGTTTACAATATCCCGAGGAGAGACATGTTCCTACTGCTGTTTGTGCTTTCACTAGTTTTGCATGTGTTTGGTGGTCTGAGCATTGTAGATTATATCCTATTCCGGCTACTTGGGCTGCTTTGAAAACTGCTATGCGTACTCGTTGGGTTCCACCATATTATCAACATGAATTACTTCAAAAATTGCAGCGCTTAAGACAGGGAAAAAATTCTGTAGAAGAATATTATCAGGAATTACAAACTGGCATGATTAGATGTGGTATTGTTGAGGAGAATGAAGCTATGCTTGCACGTTTTATGGGTGGATTAAATAGAGAGATTCAGACGATTCTAGAGTATAAGGAGTATACTAATATCACTCGTTTATTCCATCTTGCTTGTAAAGCTGAACGTGAAGTGCAGGATTGACAGGCATTGGCGCGGACTAACTTTTCTGCAGGTCGACCTTCATCATGGACACCACGTGCATCATCTACTTCCACACGTTCTGCTACACCGGCACCTCCGTCGGCTACCACCTCCAACCGTGATACAATAAAGCAGGCACAATCACCACTATCTGCCAAGAGCACACCTTCTGGGCCTGCAAAGAGCTCTTCTTCATCCATGGCATCAACAGGGCAAACACATGATATTATTTGTCGACGTTGCAAGGGTGGAGGTCATTATGCGAGAGAATGCCCATCTAAGCGTGTGATGATTGTTACTGAGGATGGTGGGTATGAGTCCGCTAGTGACTATGATGAGGAGACTTTGGCTCTTATTACACGTGACGAACACGGTGGAGACGATTCTGATCATGAGACGCAATACATGGCTCCTGAAGATGCTGACAGGTATGAAAGTTTAGTTGCTCAACGTGTTTTGAGTGTGCAGGTTACACAAGCTGAGCAAAATTAGAGGCATAATTTGTTCCATACAAAGGGAGTTGTGAAGGAACGTTCTGTTCGTGTGATCATAGATGGAGGGAGCTGCAATAACTTGGCTAGCATGGAGATGGTGGAGAAGCTATCTCTCACCACAAGACCACATCCACATCCTTACTACATCCAATGGTTCAACAACAGCGGCAAGATTAAGGTAACACGTACTGTTCGTGTGCATTTTAGTATCTCTACATATGCTGATTATGTTGATTGTGATGTGGTACCTATGCAAGCATGTTCCTTATTACTTGGTAGACCATGGCAATTTGATAAAAATTCTGTACACCATGGTAGAAACAATCAGTATACTCTTGTTCATAATGATAAAAATATTACTTTGCTTCCTATGACTCCTGATTCCATTTTGAAAGATGGTATTAATAGAGCTAATAAAGCAAAACAGGAGACAAATAAGAGTGAAAATCAGATTGTGGCAAAAGAATTTGAGCACCAAATGAAGCCTAATAATAAACCATCTACTGTTGTTTCTGAAATTAAATTGAAAAGTGCATGTTTACTTGCCACCAAATCTGATATTGATGAGCTAGATTTCAGCAAATCTGTTTGCTATGCTTTTGTGTGCAAAGAGGCATTATTTTCATTCGAGGACGTGCCTTCCTCTTTGCCCCCTGCTGTCACTAACATTTTACAGGAGTTCGCTGACGTCTTTCCACAAGACGTGCCACCGGGATTACCACCTATTCGAGGGATTGAGCATCAAATTGACTTAATTCCCGGTGCTTCGCTACCCAACCGTGCACCATACCGTACCAATCCAGAGGAGACGAAGGAGATTATGCGTTAAGTACAAGAACTGCTCGACAAAGGTTATATACGCGAATCCCTTAGTCCTTGTGCTGTTCCTATCATTTTAGTGCCGAAAAAGGATGGTACGTCGCGTATGTGCGTTGATTGTAGAGGCATTAATAATATTACTATTCGTTATCGTCATCCTATTCCTAGGCTACATGATATGCTTGATGAATTGAGTGGCTCTACAATATTCTCCAAAGTTGATTTGCGTAGTGGATACCATCAAATTCGTATGAAATTGGGTGATGAATGGAAAACAGCATTTAAAACTAAGTTTGGATTATATGAGTGGTTAGTTGTCGGGTGGTAGGTGCGGCATATGCCAACGGGTGGCTTATCTTTGTGGGAACCAATAAGACGTCGACGGTGCCTGGAAGCGGGATGAGGCGAAGAAGCGCACGCCGGCGGATCTTACCCAGCTTCGGGGCTCTCCGAGGAGATAACACCCCTACTGCTGCTCCGCGGGGTCTCCGCATGTTCACTAGATGAATCAAGTAGCTACACAACGCTCCTTGAGCTGTTTTTTGGGGGGGGGGGAGGAGGAAGAAAGGGCGCGGCTAGCCTGCTTCTTCTCCTTGTGCGGTGTCTAGAACTAACGGGGGGTCCAACCCTTTGCATGGGTGCCCCGGGGGGTTTATATAGGCCTACCCCCCGGGGGTACAATGGTAATCCGGCTGGGCGCGGGGCCCAGCCGTCTTTGACTGTGCTCGCCGGCTTTCGCGCCGACTGCTGGGGCCTGCCGACTGGTGGGCCCTGCCGGCTGCCAACTCCTGGGTCACTGTGGCTTCATCTTGTTGACGTGGGCTTCATCGTGGTAAGCGCGGCTACAGTACCGCCGCCTGTCGGACAATCGCTGTAGCCTTACCGCATCTTGTCTCCTTAATGGGGCGTCCTCTTCGAGGGAAGCGGCGGGCCGGCTGGTTGGAAGCGCGGCCGCCTTCGGCCGTCTCTCTGCTCTAAGGGGCCCACCGCCTGTGGGCCATGCTGGCGGCCCGTCGTGGGTGACGCCAGGGTCAACATGGCAACAGTGCTGCGCCGGACGGGTCATGCCTACCTCGTACGGCGCACTACGCCAGGCGTGCTCCGGGATTCGGGGGTGGCAGGCTCTTCTGTAGCCATGCCCCGTCGCACCGCCGTTCGGTGGGTGGAAACTTTGTGGGTACGGTCTTGACTACTTTATGGGGAGCCGGCTCGAAGGAGTCGGCCTTCTCGTAGCCGGCTTCTTGGAGTCGGACCCCAATGAAGGTTGAAGCCGGACCGCCTTCCCAAAGCTGGCCTGGATCGCAGCCGGCGGGGGGAAGGTGGCCCTATGTCTTGGATTCATGAGAGCCGGGCTGGCTCGCAGTTTTTGCAGAAGTGCCAGGGGAAGCCGGCTAGGCTACCCATGGCCATTTACTCCGACAGTAGTCCCCGAAGCTGATCGAGCTCCGAGGCGAACAAGGGGACGAGAAGCTTGGTCAGCTTCCTATCCTGAAGAGCCGGCTTTGCGGGCGTACGCCGACTTCAGATGACCCCGCGTAGGCGGGAGGAGAGGGGGCCTGCGTGCCGACCCCGGGCCCTCTCGCGGCCACGTGGCAGCAGGATCCTGCGAGCGCACGCGCGCGATGGGACGCCGCCGCAGGCCCGGGCCCGCCACTCGCGAGCCTCGGTCCGGGCACGGATATCCCGTGGCCCACAGGGCCGCTCGCCTTCTCTAGGCAGTTTCGCCTCGCCATTAAGGATCGGTAATCGTGGGGCATGGGAAGTGGGCACGATCGACCCCCACGCTTCCCCACGCCACGCCTCCTTGACTCCGTCACGTGAGCCTATAAGTAGGGGGAGGAGAGGGAGCGACAGAGGTTCGCGCGCTCCCTCCCACTCCGTCCCTCCTAGCCCTCGTCTCCTTACTCTCGCTGCCGCCGCAGCCTCCTCCTCAACGTCGTCGCGTCTCCACGCCACCTCGTCGCCATGGCACTGTCAAGCTCCTGGGACGGCTCCAACGTCCACGAGGATCACGTGGAGTTCCTTCGCCAGACCCGGCGCCTGCCCGGCGCCGACCGCGTTCAGGTCCGTCTGGCGCCTGAGAGGGAGATCTCGCCGGCGCCGGAGGAGGGCGAGCGGGTCGTCTTCCGCTCGCACTGCCTGCGCGGCTTCGGCCTCCCGGCGAGCGGGTTTCTTCGTTCCTTCCTCGACTTCTACAACCTCCAGCCGCATCACCTCACGGCCAATGCGGTGATGCTGCTGTCGGCCTTCGTCTCCCTCTGCGAAGGCTTCTTGGGGCTGCTCCCCACGCTGGAGCTCTGGGGAGAATTCTTCCAGAGCAAGCTCGGCACGGTCGTCGCCGGCGTGCCCGCCCCCTGCGGAGCCTTCATCGCCATGAGGAGGGCGAGCGAGAACAATCCGTTCCCGCCCATCCCCCTGATCCAGTCGGTGAAGGTCTGGCAGAGATCTTACTTCTATGTGAAGAACGTTGCCGAGCAAGAAGACTACATCAACTTGCCGGCTTACGTAGCCGGCCCGCCGGCTGGGAGGCAGCCCTCATGGAGCTTCCGATCCCGGTCGTTGTCTCCGGCCGGGAACGCCGCCATCTCCCGGCTTCGGGTGCTCATTCAGTCAGACGGCCTGCGCGGGGCCGACTTGGTGGCCGCCTTCGTGGAGCGCCGGATCCTTCCTCTCCAGAGCCGGCCCCACATGATGTGTCAGATGAGCGGCCGGTTCGACCCAAGCCGGCTCAGCACATGGGAGATGCCCCACGCGGAGGTGGCGCTTATGGTCAACTACATCGCCAATTGCAAGCTCAGCGAGGACTGGCAGTACGGCAAGGCGCCGTACTCTCGCGCGAATCCTCCACCCGTGGTAAGCTTCTCTCTTTATCCTCTTTTTCGTCGTCAGCCGGCTTCGCGACGGCCGGCTTCTGACCTTCCGGCTCTTTGTGCAGAACCCTCTTCTCCCGCCGCCGGCCGGGGCGGCAGGGATCGAGCGCCAGTACGTCCCCGACCGCACGGTGGATGATGTTGACAACCCGGACTTGGGGGCGGCCGCCATGGAAGACGCCGTCGTGGGGGACAGCGCCGAGCCCGGAGGCTCGAAGTTCACCGCGAACTTCGAGGACTGTCCGGACGACTTTGAAGCCGAAGTCGTTCCGCGCCGCCAGCCGGCGGCCGACCAACAGGGCGCCGGCTCGTCCGTCGCGCCGGCTGCCGGCGGCGCGCAGAAACGTCGGGCCGCTCTAGGCCTCTTCGGCAGTCGGCCGAAGAAGTCCAAGCCCTCTGCCGCGGCGACGAAGCGAGAAGAGGCGGCCGCGAAGGCGGCCCGCTTCCGCAAAGCCGTGAAACAGCCCCAGGCGGTCTCGGCGTAAGTTTTTAACCGCTTGCCGTAGTCTCGTCGTTGTTCTTTTTTTTTCAAATGCACTCTTAGCTTTCTTCATTTGCTGGACAGGGCGCCGCTTTCTCTCGAGCGGGGCCCAGGCGGCTCCGTCGTGGGGCCGGCTGTAGGTTCTTCGAGCTCCCGCCGCGTGGACCCCCGCGCCGATCTTAGGGAGGCCACAGAGCGGAATGCCCGCGAAGCGCGGGAGGAGCGCGAGGCGGCGGAGAAGGCGGCCGCCCAGGCGGCAAAGGGGCAGGCTGAAGCCGTAGCCAAGGCCCAGAAGGAGGCGGCTCCTGCAGAGACGGAGGCGGAAAGCTCGCGCAGCTAGCCTCCGCTGCTCGCCGTTCCCCTCCGAGCCGTGGCCCCCAACACCCCGTTGCCCATGGCGGAGGAGATCATCCAAGACCCGCCGCTGTTGGAGAGGGAGGAGGAGCCTGTGGTCTTGGCCGGGAGAACGCCGCCTGCGGCGCCAACCGGGGCGGGCCAAGGCAGTCGATCGCCAGCGGCGCCGGAGGAGCCGGCCGGAGGTGAGCCAGGGAGCCGGGCCGGCCTCAAGGTGCAGCTGGCGACGGGCCGGCGTGCTGAAGGAGGTGCCGCTCCGCCGGAGTCGCGCCGAGCCGCGGGCGCAGGCCAGCCGGCAGGAGATCTGGAGGTGGCCAGCTCCGCCGTGTCCGAGTGGACTCCCATCGGGGGGACCGGCGGGCTAGAAGCAGCGGCTCAAGGGGTCCGGAGCCGGCTACGAGCTCAAGCCGCCCTGCTGCAGCAGCTCAACCAAGAGTTCTCGTCGACACGAACCTCTGTCCGGGTAAGTCCTTCGCTCTTGGCTGCTTTGCTTTCTTGATTTCTTCCGTGGGGGCGCATCAGCGCACCCACTGGGTGTAGTCCCCGAGATTCAGGCCGATTGCTGCGCAGTCGGGTCGGATCTTTCTCGACGGCCACCTTACTTTGCTTTCTTTCTAAACTTTCAGGAATACCACAACCTTCGTGTTGCCGCCTTCGACTCCCAGGCTCGAGAGCTGAGCCGGCGGACCAACGACCTGGCCGACAGCCGAAGTAAGTACTTGGTTTGTTTGTCTCCTGTGGGGGCGCGCCAGCGCACCCACTGGGTGTAGTCCCCGAGATTCGGGCCGACTGCCGCGCAGTCGGGTCGAATCTTTCTTGACGACTCCTTTCTTATTGATTTTTCTTCTTCTTTGTCTTCAGGGGCCAACGCCGACTTGAGGAAGGAGCTTGGCGAAGCAAAGGCCGCCCTTTTCGCCAAAGAGGCCGAGTGCACTGTCTTGGCCCAGGAGCGGGATCGCCTGGCCAAGAAGCTGGCCGACCAAGAGAAGAGCCACAAAACGGCCCTTCAGGCGGCGAAGGAGAGCGAAGCCGCCGTGCTGGCGGAGTATGAGATAGCGGCGGCGACCTGGTCCGAGACCCGGCGAGGCCTGGAGGAAGGCTACGGCCGGATTGAAGACTTGATCGACGGTAAGCTGCTTTCCACGGCCTTCCCACGTCCCTTGCCGTCTGGTTTTTTTGACTTATCTTGGACTGCTGCTTGTTGTTTCTTGCAGATTACTTCCCGGGCTACTCCGTCTTCGCTGCCCAAACCATCGAGGCTCATCGCGAAGCGCGCCGTCAAGCGGGGGCCGACATTGCGCCGGATGCAAACCGGACCCTTGAGGAGCAGCTTCTGGCTGTCCAGGCGCGGCTGCAGCCGGCCCACCGGATGCTCCGCCGGCTCCAACGTGCCGGGGCGCAAGTGCTGGCCGCCCTCTGGCCTGGCGAGACGATCCCCCGCACCCCGAGCCGAACTGCCGACTGGCTGGAAGTCGCAGTCGGACGCTTCGAGGCTTGGAAGGCGTCAGCGGCCCGCCTCGGAGCCGGGCGGGCGTTGGAATTCGTACGGGCTTGGTACCCAGGACTGAGCCTGGACCAGCTGCGTACTTGGCGGATGGAGGCCGACGCGGAGCTGGAGGAGGTGAGGCCGGCTATCGCCCAGCGAGCTTCAACGATCGCCGAGTGCACCGACATCAGCGTTTTCGCACCCGAAATCGATGATGACGGTGTCGCGCAGTCGGAGGAGTGGTTCGGGCTGAACCCGGCGGTGGGCGAGGACTCGGCGGAGGAGATCGCCTCCAGCGACGAGGGCGAAGAGGACGAAGACAACGACGACGGAGACGTCGAGCCGGCTGGTGGAACAACCAGCCAACCTCAGGCCGACCGTGCCTCCAGCAACGAGGCGCGTGGAAGCGCGCCCTCTGCGGGAGGCGGCGACCAAGCCGAAGTTCGTCAGCCGGCCGCTCCTTCAGCCGGCGCGACCGTCTCTGCCAACCAGTCGGCCGCTCCGCCAGCTTGACCTGCCGTCTTTATCTTTCCTGCTTTGTTGTCTTTGAACAATCTTTTGTTAAGTTTCGCAGTTCCACCCACTGGGGGTGTATCCAAACTATGTTGAATGCATGCCTCTTGGAGGTCTTTTTATGTAAATATTATCACGTGCATGTTTGGTTTCCATTCACGTATGCTTGTTTGTCCTTAGGCTTTTTCCTTTGCCGCCTTCCCTCTTTGGGGAGGCAAGTACTTGAGCTTTCTTGGATTTAAAGTAAAGTGAATGGAAACCGGCCGGCCGGCTACTCTGGTAGCCGGTCGGCGGTGTGGGAAAAACCGGCTTTGTTATATTAGTTCGTTAGTCCCTAGCCGTTTTTCGTGTGGGCGGTCGTTTCTACCTTTGACCCTTGCCAGTCGGACAGCCGATTCTTCGAACTGCGACTTTGGCAAGGGAAGGCTTGAGAGCCGGCACACTACTTGTCTGACTGCAGGTAGGACTTCTAATATAACTTCAGTCGGCCAGTCCCCGAGCCGACTAGTCGGACTCGGTGCCGAACAGAATAAGTAAATGATGCGACAAGCATGATATTTTCATTCATAAATAAGGGATGGCAGTCCCCGAGCCCTCCTCGGGGAGCCTATTGTCTTGTACTTAATACAAAAGTTAGCGTGATACATACTGCCTTTCAACTGTAAAATCTTCGAAGGAGGTTGGCGTTCCATGGCCGTTCCGACTCCTTGCCGGAGTCGTCTCTTTTGCGTGCCTTCGGCTTCTGTGCGTCGATCAGGTAGTAGGAGTCTGTTGGAAATGCCCTAGAGGCAATAATAAAAGCATTATTATTATATTTCTTTGTTCATGATAATTGTCTTTATTCATGCTATAACTGTATTATCCGGAAATCGTAATACACGTGTGAATACATAGACCATAATATGTCCCTAGTAAGCCTCTAGTTGACTAGCTCGTTGATCAACAGATAGTCATGATTTCCTGGCTATGGACATTGGATGTCATTGATAACGGGATCACATCATTAGGAGAATGATGTGATGGACAAGACCCAATCCTAAGCATAGTACAAAGATCGTGTAGTTCGTTTGCTAGAGCTTTTCCAATGTCAAGTATCTTTTCCTTTGACCATGAGATCGTGTAACTCCCGGATACCGTAGGAGTGCTTTGGGTGTATCAAACGTCACAACGTAACTGGGTGACTATAAAGGTGCATTACAGGTATCTCCGAAAGTGTCTGTTGGGTTGACACGGATCGAGACTGGGATTTGTCACTCTGGATAACGGAGAGGTATCACTGGGCCCACTCGGTAATGCATCATCATTATGAGCTCAAGGTGACCAAGTGGTTGATCACGGGATCATGCATTACGGTACGAGTAAAGTGACTTGCCGGTAACGAGATTGAACAAGGTATTGGGATACCGACGATCGAGTCTCGGGCAAGTAACATACCGATTGACAAAGGGAATTGTATACGGGGTTGATTAATCCTCGACATCGTGGTTCATCCGATGAGATCATCGTGGAGCATGTGGGAGCCATCATGGGTATCCAGATCCCGCTGTTGGTTATTGACCGGAGAGTCGTCTCGGTCATGTCTGCTTGTCTCCCGAACCCGTAGGGTCTACACACTTAAGGTTCGGTGACGCTAGGGTTATGAAGATATGAATATGCAGAAACCCGAATGTTGTTCGGAGTCCCGGATGAGATCCCGGACGTCACGAGGAGTTCCGGAATGGTCCGGAGGTAAAGAATTATATATAGGAAGTGCTGTTTCGGCCATCGGGACAAGTTTCGGGGTTATCGGTGTTGTACCGGGACCACCGGAGGGGTCCCGGGGGCCCACCGGGTGGGGCCACCTGTCCCGGGGGGGCACATGGGCTGTAGGTGGTGCGCCTTGGCCTTCATGGGCCAAGGGCACCAGCCCTACTAGGCCCATGCGCCTAGGGTTTCCACCACGGAGGAGTCCAAGTGGTGGAAGGCACCCCGAGGTGCCTTGGGGGGGAGGGAAACCCTCCCCTGGCCGCCGCACCTAGGAGATTGGATCTCCTAGGCTGCGCACCACCCCCCCTTGGCCCTCCTATATATAGTGGGGGAGGGGAGGGATTTCATACCTCAGCCTTTGGTGCTTCCTCTCTCCCCGTTACGTCTCTCTCTCGTAGTATAGGCGAAGCCCTGCTACTGTGACGCCCTGCATCCACCACCACGCCGTCGTGCTGCTGGATCTTCATCAACCTCTCTTCCCCCCTTTCTGGATCAAGAAAGGAGGAGACGTCATCCGTTCCGTACGTGTGTTGAACGCGGAGGCACCGTCCGTTCGGTGCTTGATCATCGGTGATTTGAATCACGTCGTGTTCGACTGCATCATCCCCGTTCTTTGAACGCTTCCGCTCGCGATCTACAAGGTACGTAGATGCATCTAATCACTCGTTGCTAGATGAACTCCTAGATGGATCTTGGTGAAACGAGTAGGAAAATTTTTGTTTTCTGCAACGTTCTCCAACAGTGGCATCATGAGCTAGGTCTATGCGTAGTTCTCTTGCACGAGTAGAACACAAAGTCGTTGTGGGCGTTGATTTTGTTCAATATGCTTGCCGTTACTAGTCTTATCTTGATTCGGCGGCATCGTGGGATGAAGCGGCCCGGACCGACCTTACACGTACTCTTACGTGAGATAGGTTCCACCGACTGACATGCACTAGTTGCATAAGGTGGCTAGCGGGTGTCTGTCTCTCCTACTTTAGTCGGATCGGATTCGATGAAAAGGGTCCTTATGAAGGGTAAATAGCAATTGGCATATCACGTTGTGGTCTTTGCGTAGGTAAGAAACGTTCTTGCTAGAAACCCATAGCAGCCACGTAAAACATGCAAACAACAATTAGAGAACGTCTAACTTGTTTTTGCAGGGTATGCTATGTGATGTGATATGGCCAAAGTTGTGATGAATGATGAATGATCTATATGTGATGTATGAGATGTTCATGCTATTGTAATAGGAATCACAACTTACATGTCGATGAGTATGACGGTGACAGGATGATCATGGAGCCCCAAGATGGAGATCAAAGGAGCTATGTGATATTTGGCCATATCATGTCACTATTATTATTTGATTACATGTGATGTTTATCATGTTTTGCATCTTGTTTACTTAAAACGACGGTAGTAAATAAGATGATCCCTTACAACAATTTCAAGAAGTGTTCTCCCCTAACTGTGCACCGTTGCTACAGTTCGTCGCTTCGAAGCACCACGTGTTAATCGGGTGTGATAGATCCTTTCGTTCACATACAACGGGTGTAAGAAGTTTTACACATGCAAAAACACTTAGGGTTAACTTGACGAGCCTAAGCATGTGAAGACATGGCCTCGGAACACAGAGACCGAAAGGTCGAACACGAGTCGTATGGAAGATACGATCAACATGGAGATGTTCACCGACGATGACTAGTCCGTCTCACGTGTTAATCGGACACGGATTAGTTGACTTGGATCGTGTAACACTTGGATGACTAGAGGGATGTCTAATCTGAGTGGGAGTTCATTAATAATTTGATTAGATGAACTTAATTATCATGAACTTAGTCTAAAATCTTTAAAATATGTCCTGTAGATCAAATGGCCAACGTTGTATTCAATTTCAACGCATTCCTAGAGAAAACCAAGCTGAAAGACGATGGCAGCAACTATACGGACTGGGTCCGGAACCTGAGGATCATCCTCATAGCTGCCAAGAAAGATTATGTCCTACAAGCACCGCTAGGTGATCCACCCGTCCCACAGAACCAAGACGCTATGAACGCTTGGCAGACACGTACTGATGACTACTCCCTCGTTCAGTGCGGCATGCTTTACAGCTTAGAGCCGGGGCTCCAAAAGCGTTTTGAGAGACATGGAGCATATGAGATGTTCGATGAGCTAAAAATGGTTTTTCAAGCTCATGCCCGGATCGAGAGATATGAAGTCTCCGATAAGTTCTTCAGCTGTAAGATGGAGGAAAATAGTTCTGTCAGTGAGCACATACTCACTATGTCTGGGTTACATAACCGCTTGACTCAGCTGGGAGTTAATCTCCCAGATGACGCGGTCATTGACAGAATCCTCCAGTCGCTTCCACCAAGCTACAAGAGCTTTGTGATGAACTTCAATATGCAGGGGATGGTAAAGACCATTCCTGAAGTATTTGCTATGCTGAAATCAGCAGAGGTAGAAGTCAAGAAGGAACATCAAGTGTTGATGATGAATAAAACCACTAAGTTCAAGAAGGGCAAGGGTAAAAAGAACTTCAAGAAGGACGGCAAGGAAGTTGCTGCGCCCAGCAAGCAAGCTGTCGGGAAGAAGTCAAAGAATGGACCCAAGCCTGAGACAGAGTGCTTTTATTGCAAAGGGAAGGGTCACTGGAAGCGGAACTGCCCTAAATACTTAGCGGATAAGAAGGCCGGCAACACCAAAGGTATATTTGATATACATGTGATTGATGTGTACCTTACCAGTACTCGTAGTAACTCCTGGGTGTTTGATACCGGTGCCGTTACTCATATTTGTAACTCACCACAGGAGCTGCGGAATAAACGGAAACTGGAGAAGGACGAGGTGACGATGCGCGTCGAGAATGGTTCCAAGGTCGATGTGATCACCGTCGGCACGCTACCTCTACATTTACCTACGGGATTAGTTATAAACCTCAATAATTGTTATTTAGTGCCATGTCTGAGCATGAACATTGTATCAGGATCTCGTTTAATACGAGATGGCTACTCATTTAAATCCGAGAATAATGGTTGTTCTATTTATATGAGAGATATGTTTTATGGTCATGCTCCGATAGTCAATGGTTTATTCTTAATGAATCTCGAGCGTATTACTACACATATTCATAGTGTGAATACCAAAAGATGTAAAGTTGATAATGATAGTCCCACATACTTGTGGCACTGCCGCCTTGGTCACATAGGTGTCAAACGCATGAAGAAGCTCCATGCAGATGGACTTTTAGAATCTCTTGATTATGAATCATTTCACACGTGCGAACCATGCCTCATGGGAAAAATGACCAAGACTCCGTTCTCAGGAACAATGGAGCGAGCAACCAACTTATTGGAAATCATACATACTGATGTGTGCGGTCCAATGAGTGTTGAGGCTCACGGAGGCTATCGTTATGTTCTCACCCTCACTGATGACTTAAGTAGATATGGGTATGTCTACTTAATGAAACACAAGTCTGAAACCTTTGAAAAGTTCAAGGAATTTCAGAGTGAAGTTGAGAATCAACGTGACAGGAAAATCAAGTTTCTACGATCAGATCGTGGAGGAGAATACTTGAGTCACGAATTTGGCACACACTTAAGAAAATGTGGAATAGTTTCACAACTAACGCCGCCTGGAACACCTCAGCGTAATGGTGTGTCCGAACGTCGTAATCGCACTTTATTAGATATGGTGCGATCTATGATGTCTCTTGCCGATTTACCGTTATCTTTTTGGGGCTATGCTTTAGAGACTGCCGCATTCACTTTAAATAGGGCTCCGTCGAAATCCGTTGAGACGACACCCTATGAATTATGGTTTGGGAAGAAACCTAAGCTATCGTTTCTAAAAGTTTGGGGATGCGATGCTTATGTCAAGAAACTTCAACCTGAAAAGCTCGAACCCAAGTCGGAAAAATGCGTCTTCATAGGATACCCTAAAGAAACTTATGGGTATACCTTGTACCTCAGATCCAAAGGCAAGATCTTTGTTGCCAGGAATGGATTCTTTCTAGAGAAAGAGTTTCTCTCGAAAGAAGTAAGTGGGAGGAAAGTAGAGCTTGACGAAGTATTACCTCTTGAACCGGTAAATGGCGCAACTCAAGAAAATGTTCCTGAGGTGCCTGCACTGACTAGAGAGGAAGTTAATGATGATGATCAAGATACTTCTGATCAAGCTCCTACTGAAATTCGAAGGTCCACAAGGACACGTTCCGCACCAGAGTGGTACGGCAACCCTGTCTTGGAAATCATGTTGTTAGACAACAGTGAACCTTCGAACTATGAAGAAGCGATGGCGGACCCGGATTCCGACAAATGGCTAGAAGCCATGAAATCCGAGATAGGATCCATGTATGAAAACGAAGTATGGACTTTGACTGACTTGCCCGTTGAACGGCGAGCCATAGAAAATAAATGGATCTTTAAGAAGAAGACAGACGCGGATGGTAATGTGACCATCTATAAAGCTAGGCTTGTCGCTAAGGGTTATCGACAAGTTCAAGGGGTTGACTACGATGAGACTTTCTCACCGGTAGCGAAGCTGAAGTCCGTCCGAATCATGTTAGCGATTGCCGCATTCTATGATTATGAAATATGGCAAATGGACGTCAAAACGGCATTCCTTAATGGTTTCCTTAAGGAAGAATTGTATATGATGCAGCCGGAAGGTTTTGTTGATCCTAAGAATGCTAACAAGGTGTGCAAGCTCCAACGCTCGATTTATGGGCTGGTGCAATCATCTCGGAGTTGGAACATTCGCTTTGATGAGATGATCAAAGCGTTTGGGTTTACGCAGACTTATGGAGAAGCCTGCGTTTACAAGAAAGTGAGTAGGAGCTCTGTAGCATTTCTCATACTATATGTAGATGACATACTTTTGATGGGAAATGATATAGAACTCTTGGACAGCATCAAGGCCTACTTGAATAAAAGTTTTTCAATGAAGGACCTTGGAGAAGCTGCTTATATATTAGGCATCAAGATCTACAGAGATAGATCAAGACGCCTCATAGGTCTTTCACAAAGCACATACCTTGATAAGATTTTGAGGAAGTTCAAAATGGATCAGTCCAAGAAAGGGTTCTTGCCTGTTTTGCAAGGTATGAAATTGAGCTCAGCTCAATGTCCGACCACGGCAGAAGAGATAGAAGAGATGAGTGTCATCCCCTATGCCTCAGCCATAGGTTCTATTATGTATGCCATGCTGTGTACCAGACCTGATGTAAACCTTGCCGTAAGTTTGGTAGGAAGGTACCAAAGTAATCCCGGCAAGGAACACTGGACAGCGGTCAAGAATATCCTGAAGTACCTGAAAAGGACTAGGGAAATGTTTCTCGTTTATGGAGGTGACGAAGAGCTCGTCGTAAAGGGTTGCGTCGACGCTAGCTTCGACACAGATCTGGATGACTCTAAGTCACAAACCGGATACGTGTATATGTTGAATGGTGGAGCAGTGAGCTGGTGCAGCTGCAAATAGAGCGTCGTGGCGGGATCTACATGTGAAGCGGAGTACATGGCAGCCTCGGAGGCAGCACATGAAGCTATATGGGTGAAGGAGTTCATCACCGACCTAGGAGTCATACCCAATGCGTCGGGGCCAATCAAACTCTTTTGTGACAACACTGGAGCTATTGCACTTGCCAAGGAGCCCAGGTTTCACAAGAAGACAAGGCACATCAAGCGTCGCTTCAACTCCATTCGCGAAAATGTTCAAGATGGAGACATAGAGATTTGTAAAGTACATACGGACCTGAATATAGCAGATCCGTTGACTAAACCTCTCCCTAGGGCAAAACATGATCAACACCAGAATTCCATGGGTGTTCGATTCATCACAATGTAACTAGATTATTGACTCTAGTGCAAGTGGGAGACTGTTGGAAATATGCCCTAGAGGCAATAATAAAAGCATTATTATTATATTTCTTTGTTCATGATAATTGTCTTTATTCATGCTATAACTGTATTATCCGGAAATCGTAATACACGTGTGAATACATAGACCATAATATGTCCCTAGTAAGCCTCTAGTTGACTAGCTCGTTGATCAACAGATAGTCATGATTTCCTGGCTATGGACATTGGATGTCATTGATAACGGGATCACATCATTAGGAGAATGATGTGATGGACAAGACCCAGTCCTAAGCATAGTACAAAGATCGTGTAGTTTGTTTGCTAGAGCTTTTCCAATGTCAAGTATCTTTTCCTTTGACCATGAGATCGTGTAACTCCCGGATACCGTAGGAGTGCTTTGGGTGTATCAAACGTCACAACGTAACTGGGTGACTATAAAGGTGCATTACAGGTATCTCCGAAAGTGTCTGTTGGGTTGACACGGATCGAGACTGGGATTTGTCACTCTGGATAACAAAGAGGTATCACTGGGCCCACTCGGTAATGCATCATCATTATGAGCTCAAGGTGACCAAGTGGTTGATCACGGGATCATGCATTACGGTACGAGTAAAGTGACTTGCCGGTAACGAGATTGAATAAGGTATTGGGATACCGACAATCGAGTCTCGGGCAAGTAACATACCGATTGACAAAGGGAATTGTATACGGGGTTGATTAATCCTCGACATCGTGGTTCATCCGATGAGATCATCGTGGAGCATGTGGGAGCCATCATGGGTATCCAGATCCCGCTGTTGGTTATTGACCGGAGAGTCGTCTCGGTCATGTCTGCTTGTCTCCCGAACCCGTAGGGTCTACACACTTAAGGTTCGGTGACGCTAGGGTTATGAAGATATGAATATGCAGAAACCCGAATGTTGTTCGGAGTCCCGGATGAGATCCCGGACGTCACGAGGAGTTCCGGAATGGTCCAGAGGTAAAGAATTATATATAGGAAGTGCTGTTTCGGCCATCGGGACAAGTTTCGGGGTTATCGGTGTTGTACCGGGACCACCGGAGGGGTCCCGGGGGCCCACCGGGTGGGGCCACCTGTCCCGGGGGGCCACACGGGCTGTAGGGGGTGCGCCTTGGCCTTCATGGGCCAAGGGCACCAGCCCTACTAGGCCCATGCGCCTAGGGTTTCCACCACGGAGGAGTCCAAGTGGTGGAAGGCACCCCGAGGTGCCTTGGGGGGGAGGGAAACCCTCCCCTGGCCGCCGCACCTAGGAGATTGGATCTCCTAGGCTGCGCACCACCCCCCCTTGGCCCTCCTATATATAGTGGGGGAGGGGAGGGATTTCATACCTCAGCCTTTGGTGCTTCCTCTCTCCCCGTTACGTCTCTCTCTCGTAGTATACGCGAAGCCCTGCTACTGTGACGCCCTGCATCCACCACCACGCCGTCGTGCTGCTGGATCTTCATCAACCTCTCTTCCCCCCTTGCTGGATCAAGAAAGGAGGAGACGTCATCCGTTCCGTACGTGTGTTGAACGCGGAGGCACCGTCCGTTCGGTGCTTGATCATCGGTGATTTGAATCACGTCGTGTTCGACTGCATCATCCCCGTTCTTTGAACGCTTCCGCTCGCGATCTACAAGGTACGTAGATGCATCTAATCACTCGTTGCTAGATGAACTCCTAGATGGATCTTGGTGAAACGAGTAGGAAAATTTTTGTTTTCTGCAACGTTCTCCAACAGAGTCGTTGCCTAGAGCTCTGCTGATGACGAAAGGGCCTTCCCAAGGGGCTGAGAGCTTGTGCTGGCCGGCTGTTCGCTGAATCAGCCGGAGCACAAGGTCGCCCTCTTGGAAAGATCTTGGCCTGACCTTCCGGCTGTGGTAGCGGCGCAAACCCTGCTGGTAAATTGCAGACTGGCTGAGAGCTAACAGCCCGCTTTCTTCCAGTAGGTCGACGCCGTCTTCTCGTGCTTCCTTGGCCTCCGCTTCCGTGTACATGGTTACTCGAGGCGAGTCGAATTCGATGTCAGTTGGGATGACCGCCTCGGCACCGTACACAAGGAAGAAGGGGGTGAAGCCGGTTGACTTGTTGGGTGTAGTGCGCAGACTCCAGAGGACAGCCGGCAGCTCATCGAGCCAACAGCCGGCCGAGCGCTCCAGAGGTACAACCAATCGGGGCTTGATGCCGGAGAGGATGAGGCCGTTGGCTCGCTCGACCTGGCCGTTTGACTGCGGATGGGCGACGGACGCTAAGTCCAGCCGGATGCCTTGGGCTGCACAGAAACGTGCCAAGGCTCCTTTGGCGAAGTTCGTGCCATTGTCGGTGATGATGCTGTGCGGCACGCCATACCGAGTTGTTATGTCTGCGATGAAGGTCATGGCAGTTGGCCCATTCAGCTTCTTGATCGGCTTTGCTTCAATCCACTTGGTGAACTTGTCCACGGCGACGAGCAGATGCGTCATGCCGCCGCGCACCGTCTTGAATGGGCCCACCATGTCCAGTCCCCAAACGGCAAAGGGCCAAGTGAGGGGAATGGTCTTGAGTGCCGAGGCCGGCATGTGTTGCTTGGAGCCGAAGAGCCGGCATCCCTTGCAATGCTTGACTAGTTCTTTGGCGTCGTCCAAAGCAGTCGGCCAGAAGAAACCATGGCGGAAGGCTTTGGCGACAAGTGATCTTGAGGCCGCATGGTGGCCGCACTCTCCTTGGTGAATGTCTGCGAGGATTGCAATGCCCTTCTCTTGCTCGATGCATCGCTGGAGGACTCCGGTGACGCTGCGCTTGAGTAGTTCTCTGTTGACGATTGTGTACGCTCCGGCTCGATGCTGGACTTGTCTTGCTTCTGTTTCGTCAGCCGGCAGGTCTTGGTTCACTAAGAAGTTGAGGATGGACTGAGCCCAAGACGGAGCCGCGATTTCTTCTATTGCCAAAGTGGCTACTGCCACTAGGGTGGGCGGGCTGGGCGGTGAGGTGCTGGAGTCGGCCGCCGGCTGTAGTGCTGGTGCAGTCCCCGGGCCGGCTACCGCAGTCCCCGAGCCGGCTGCCAAAGTCCCCGGGCCGGCTACAGGGGTCTTGAGGTCGGCTACTTGATTCTTCGAGCCGGACCTGGCCGCATCGGGGTCAGGCGGCACGAAGATGGAATCGGATTCCGGAGACGGCTTGATAGACGGCTTGAGTAGGCGTTGTAGAGCGACGCCGGTTGGAATTGCTTGCCGGGTGGAGCCTATTCGGGCCAAGGCATCGGCTGGCTCGTTGTCGGCTCGAGGTACGTGGAGGAACTCACACCCTTCAAAGTATCCGCTGAGTTGTTGGACCAGGAAACGGTAGCTCGCCATGTTCGCGTCATTGGCGTCCCAGTCACCGGATGACTGCTGGACTACCAGGTCCGAGTCGCCATAACATAGGATCCGGCGAATGCCAAGCTCTTTGGCAAGCCGGAGCCCGTGTATGAGCGCCTCGTACTCGGCCACATTGTTGGAGGCGGCGAAGTGGATCTGTAGCGCGTATTTGAGCTTGTCGCCTTTGGGAGAGGTAAGGACGATGCCGGCTCCCAAGCCGGTGCGCATCTTGGACCCGTCGAAGTGCATGCGCCAATGGGTGGAGTCCGGAGCCGGCGGCAGGTACTGGGTCTCGGCCCAGTCGACGAGGAAGTCGGCCAGCGCTTGGGACTTGATGGCGGTGTGGGGCTGGTAGAAGATTGTGTAAGGGGCCAGCTCGATTGCCCATTTCGCGACCCGGCCGGATGCATCCCGGCTGCCTATGATCTCGGCTAGCGGGGCAGTGCATACGACCGTGATGGGATGCTCTTGAAAGTAGGGCTTCAGCTTCTTGGCGGTGAAGTACACGCCGTAACACATCTTTTGGTAGTGCGGGTAGTTCTGCTTTGAGGCAGACAGCACCTCGCTCAAATAATACACCGGCCTCTGGACCGGCTGGGCTCGGCCTTCTTCCGGGCGCTGGACTACGATGATGGTGCTGACCACCCGGCTGGTTGCAGCGATGTAAAGGAGCATGGGCTCTTTCTCAGTCGGCGCTGCGAGGACAGGCGGCGTGGCCAGCATCTTCTTCAACTCGTGGAAAGCTTGGTCGGCCTGGTCGTTCCACTCGAAGTGAGTGCTCTTCTTCATGAGGCGGTAGAGGGGGAGGGCCTTTTCTCCGAGCCGGCTCATGAAGCGGTTCAAGGAGGCTAAGCACCCGGTGAACTTCTGAATGTCTCGAAGCTTGGTGGGGATCGCCATTCTCTCGATGGCCTTGATCTTCGCTGGGTTGCATTCGATGCCGCGTTCGGAGACCAGGAAGCCTAGGAGCTGGCCGGCTGGCACCCCGAACACGCATTTCTCGGGGTTGAGCTTGATTTGGAACCGGCGCAGGTTCTCAAATGTTTCCTTGAGGTCTTCCAGCAAGGTGCCACGCTTCTCCGTCTTCACCACGATGTCGTCCACATAAACGTGGGCATTCCTGCCGAGCTGCTTGAGGAGGCACTTCTGCATGCAACGCTGAAAGGTGGCACCGGCATTTCTCAAGCCGAATGTCATAGTCAGGTAGCAGAAGGCTCCGAACGGCGTGATGAAGGCGGTCTTCAGGCGGTCATCCGGGTCTAGCTTTATCTGGTGATATCCAGAGTAAGCATCCAAAAAACTCAACAGCCCGCATCCGGCTGTGGAGTCTATCACTTGGTCTACCCTTGGCAGGGCGAAAGGATCTTTGGGGCAGGCCTTGTTGAGGCTTGTGTAGTCTATACACATGCGCCACTTGTTATTCTTCTTCAACACAAGGACCGGGTTGGCGAGCCACTCTGGAAAGAAAACTTCCATGATGAAGCCGGCCGCCAAGAGCCGGGCTATCTCCTCCCCTACAATCCTGCGCTTCTCCTCTGACAGTCGGCGAAGGGGTTGTCTGACCGGCTTCGCGCCTTCTCGAACATGCAGTTTGTGCTCGGCGAATTTCCTCGGAACACCCGGCATGTCCTTGGGGGACCATGCGAAGATGTCCCGATTCTCACGGAGGAAATCGGCGAGCTCGCCTTCCTATTTGCTGTTCAGGTTTGCCCCGATGACGGCAAACCTCTCCGGACGCTCGGGGTCAAGAGGTATCTTCTTCGTCTCCTTGGCCGGCTGAAAAGACCCTTGAGTGTCATGCTCCTTGGGGTCGGGGGACACGGCCGACTGCTTGCCGGCCATGGCCACGACTCGGTCCAGCATCTTCTTCTCTTCAGCGATCACAAGGGACTCGGCCAGCCGGTTGCTGGCCGCGGCGCACTCAGAGGACTTCTTGTAGTCGCTGGCTACGGTGATGACGCCTTTGGTGCTTGGTATCTTCATCTTGAGGTATGCATAGTGGGGAACCGCCATGAATTTGGCCAAGGCAGGTCGGCCCAGCAATGCATGGTAAGGGCTCTCCAGGTCCACCACCTCAAACCAGATCGCTTCCCAGCGGAAATGCTCCTTGTCCCCAAAAAGTACATCAATCTTGATTTTGCCAATGGGGGCGCAGGACAGGCCGGGTACGATGCCGTGGAACACTGTCCGAGTGGGCGTGAGCTGTTTTGTCTTGACGTTCAACTTCTCCAGGGTGTCACGATACAAGATGTTGATGCTGCTCCCGCCGTCTATCAATACACGAGAGAAGCGGGCGGCGCGTCTGTCCGTTGCAAGGGTGGCTTCCAGGACCAAAGCATAAGAGCCGGGAGACGACATCACCTCCGGGTGGTCGGCCCGGCTCCAGCTGATGGGCTTTTCTGACCAATGCATGTGTTCAGCGGGGTTGGCAGCGACCACGCTGACTTCCTGGTGCTCTCGGTGTTTGCTGCGCCGGTCTTCGGGCTGGCTGGTGAAGACGACGTAGGTTGCTTGCTCATCAGGGAACTCTTCATGCACGGCTCCGACTACGGGCCGAGCGGCCGAAGGCGGCGGAGGCGGAGGCGGCGGGCCGGCAGGCGGAGGTGGCAAGAGCCCCTCGCCTTTAGAGATTCGGGTGAGCCAGTTGCACTTCCGGCTCGTGTGGTTGGACGGCTTCGCGCCGCTGTGGAACTTGCAAGGGGCGTCGAGGGTTTGCTCGTAGGAGAAGGCGGGCTGCCAAGCCGGCCTGCCGCCCTTGGGCTTCTTGGGCGCCGGTCGTTCTTCAGGCGGCGCATCTTCGACCGTGGCCACCTGCCGGCTAGCGGGAGGCGGCGCAGGGCCCTTGCGCTTGTTGTCGTTCGAGTTGGGGTGTCGGCCGGGCTCTCCAGCCGGCGTCTTGGGCGCCGGGTTGAGCACCTTCCCGGACGCGTCTACCCGAAGCTCGGTCTTCATCGAGGAGTCGGCGGTGGCGTACTTGTCCGCTATGTCCAGAAGCTCGTCGAGAGTAGCCGGCTCGTCGCAGAGGAGCTTGTGCTTGAGGAGGGTGCCTTCTCGGCATCCGGCTGTGAAGTACTCTATGGCTTGTACCTCGTGCACCCCTTCACAGGAGTTGCGGAGCTTGGCCCAACGCGTGAGGTAATCGCGAGTGGACTCGGCGGGGCCTTGCACGTACAAGGAGAGCTGTCTGGGCTTGGGAGCCCGCTTGTAGGTGCTGGTGAAGTTGCGGATGAAGGCTTCTGTGAAGTCTAGCCAGCTGTTGATGCTACGCGGCTTGAGGCTGTTGAGCCAAGTCCGTGCCGTGCCTTGCAGCATGAGGGGCATGTACTTCACGGCGACTCGCCGGTTGCCGTTGGCTATGCTAACTGCGGTGGAGTAGTCGATCAACCAATCTTCCGGCTTCACGGAGCCGTTGTACTTGGGCGTGTCTCTTGGGAGCGAGAACCCTTTGGGAAAGGGCTCGTCGCGGATGCGGGGGCCAAAGCAAGGCGGGCCGACATCGTCTTCTTCTTCCAATGCCAGGGATCGTGCCAGGCGGTCGAGCCGATGGCGGGCGTCGTTCTCGCCGATTCCTTCGCGGCGGCCCAGTCGGCCGCTGAGAGTCGGGTGCGCCACTGGCGGTGAGGCGGGATATCTCTCTCCACGGGGCGGAGGCGGGTCGCCCCGCCACTCCATGGCTCGGGGATAACCGTCCGCGTCCCGCTCGATGGAGATCCGGGTCCGGCGGCGGCTGGTAGCCGGCTCCTTCTCGCGTCGCGCGCGGGTATCGCTCGTAGTCGGCGTCCGGGACGTCGCGACGTGCTCTCGGCGCGGGGGAAGGCTTTCCGCGCGAGTGTCGGCTTCGTGCCGCTGCGTGGCGGCGTCGATCAACTGCTGGATGCGCCGGGTCATGTGGGGAAGGTCTTCGGGCTCCAGGCCGTCCAGCTCGTCTACGGCCGCCTGGGCGGCACGCAAGTTCTCGAGCGGAGTGGCATAGACCGGGCGGTCGACTCCCAGCGCGTCGGCGATGACGGCGCCGCGTTGCTTGACAAGGCCGGCCCGGCTTGGCCCGCTCGGGGCCGGCGTGCCGAAGGCGGCGCGGTCAGCCTCGCGCCGGTAGGCCTCAGTGAGGCGTTTTACGGAGGCCAGCCTCCGGCCCTCTGCGAGGAGGGCGAGGCGGCGTGCTTCCAGGGCTTCGTCGGCGGCGTCGGCCGGGAGAGGAGCGGACAGGTCGTGGGCTGCCGCGCGCGAGGCGTCGCGAGCGCTCTCATCGGCCGGGCCGCTGTGGCCGACAACCATCACTTCGGCGGCGACAGCATCGTGGCCGTCGGCTCGGGGAAGCGGGTCATTGTAGATCGCGACGTTGGCGGGGAAAGCACCGTAGGAGGCCGTGTCGGAGTCGACAGGCATCGGGTCGGTGGAACCAACCGACTCTAGGTCCGCAGCGGGCTCGCTGGAGACATGGAGCTGGCCGAGAAAGTTGGCGAGGCGGTCAGCGCCCGCATCGGAGGCGAGCTCGTCGGGGAGATCGGCGAGGCCGCTTGCCGCACAGATGCTGGTGACGCCTTGCAGCGTGTCGCGGCAAGCGCCATCGGGCGTGCCGGGCTGGCTACGCTCGCTGGGGAGGAAGAGGGTTCCCGTCCAGAACAGGTCTCCGGACGACGGTGCGCCTGGCCCCACGGTGGGCGCCAAATGTCGGGTGGTAGGTGCGACATATGCCAACGGGTGGCTTATCTTTGTGGGAACCAATAAGACGTTGCCGGTGCCTGGAAGCGGGATGAGGCGAAGAAGCGCACGCCGGCGGATCTTACCCAGCTTCGGGGCTCTCCGAGGAGATAACACCCCTACTGCTGCTCTGCGGGGTCTCCGCATGTTCACTAGATGAATCAAGTAGCTACACAAAGCTCCTTGAGCTGTTTTTGGGGGGGGAGGAGGAAGAAAGGGCGCGGCTAGCCTGCTTCTTCTCCTTGTGCGGTGTCTAGAACTAACGGGGGGTCCAACCCTTTGCATGGGTGCCCCGGGGGGTTTATATAGGCCTACCCCCCGGGGGTACAATGGTAATCCGGCTGGGCGCGGGGCCCAGCCGTCTGTGACTATGCTCGCCGGCTTTCACGCCGACTGCTGGGGCCCGCCGACTGGTGGGCCCCGCCGGCTGCCAACTCCTGGGTCACTGTGGCTTCATCTTGTTGACGTGGGCTTCATCGTGGTAAGCGCGGCTACAGTACCGCCGCCTGTCGGACGATCGCTGTAGCCTTACCGCGTCTTGTCTCCTTAATGGGGCGTCCTCTTCGAGGGAAGCGGCGGGCCGGCTGTGGGAGCCGGCTCCGTCTTGGGCCGGCTGGTTGGAAGCGCGGCCGCCTTCGGCCGTCTCTCTGCTCTAAGGGGCCCACCGCCTGTGGGCCATGCTGGCGGTCCGTCGTGGGTGACGCCAGGGTCAACATGGCAACAGTGCTGCGCCGGACGGGTCATGCCTACCTCGTACGGCGCACTGCGCCAGGCGTGCTCCAGGATTCGGGGGTGGCAGGCTCTTCTGTAGCCATGCCCCGTCGCACCGCCGTTAGGTGGGTGCAAACTTTGTGGGTACGGTCTTGACTACTTTATGGGGAGCCGGCTCGAAGGAGTCGGCCTTTTCGTAGCCGGCTTCTTGGAGTCGGACCCCAATGAAGGTTGAAGTCGGACCGCCTTCCCAAAGCCGGCCTGGATCGCAGCCGGCGGGGGGAAGGTGGCCCTATGTCTTGGATTCATGAGAGCCGGGCTGGCTCGCAGTTTTTGCAGAAGTGCCAGGGGAAGCCGGCTAGGCTACCCATGGCCATTTACTCCGACATTAGTCATGCCTTTTGGGTTAACTAATGCACCTAGTACTTTCATGAGGTTAATGAACGAAGTTTTACGTGCTTTCATTGGACGATTTGTGGTAGTTTACTTTGATGACATATTGATTTATAGCAAATCTTTGGAGGAACATTTGGAACATTTACGTGCTGTTTTTATTGCTCTACGTGATGCACGTTTGTTTGGAAACCTTGGAAAGTGCACCTTTTGCACCGACCGAATATCTTTTTTTGGCTATGTTGTTACTCCACAGGGAATTGAAGTTGATAAAGCCAAGATTGAAGCTATTGAGAGTTGGCCACGGTCCAAAACGGTCACACAAGTGAGGAGTTTCCTTGGCCTCGCTGGTTTCTATAGGCGTTTTGTGAGAGATTTCAGCACCATTGCTGCACCTCTCAACGAGCTTACAAAGAAGGATGTGCCTTTTGTTTGGGGTACCGCACAGGAAGAAGCCTTCACAGTTTTGAAAGATAAGTTGACACATGCTCCTTTACTCCAACTTCCTAATTTCAATAAGACTTTTGAGCTTGAATGTGATGCTAGTGGAATTGGATTAGGAGGTGTGTTATTACAAGATGGAAAACCTGTTGCATACTTTTCTGAAAAATTGAGTGGGCCTACTCTGAACTATTCTACTTATGATAAAGAATTATATGCTCTTGTTCGGACCTTAGAAACATGGCAACATTATTTATGGCCCAAGGAATTTGTTATACATTCTGATCATGAATCTTTGAAACACATTAAAAGTCAAGCAAAACTGAACCGTAGACATGCTAAATGGGTTGAATTCATTGAGACTTTCCCTTATGTCATTAAACACAAGAAGGGTAAAGAAAATGTTATTGCTGATGCCTTGTCTCGTCGTTATACTATGCTTTCACAACTTGACTTTAAGATATTTGGTTTGGAGACCATCAAAGATCAATATGTTCATGATGCTGAATTTAAAGATGTATTGCAGAATTGTAAGGAAGGGAGAACTTGGAACAAGTTCGTTCTTAACGATGGATTTGTGTTTCGTGCTAACAAGCTATGCATTCCAGCTAGCTCCGTTCGTCTTTTGTTGTTGCAGGAGGCGCATGGAGGAGGATTAATGGGACACTTTGGCGTCAAGAAGACGGAGGATATACTTGCTACACATTTCTTTTGGCCAAAGATGAGACGGGATGTTGAGCGTTTTGTTGCTCGCTGCACTACATGTCAAAGAGCTAAATCACAACTCAATCCTCATGGTTTATATATGCCTTTGCCAGTACCTAGTGTTCCTTGGGAGGATATATCTATGGACTTTGTTTTAGGTTTACCTCGAACAAAGAAGGGGAGGGATAGCATATTTATTGTCGTGGATAGGTTCTCGAAAATGGCACACTTTATACCATGTCATAAAAGCGATGATGCTGTTAATGTTGCTGATTTGTTCTTTCGTGAAATTATTCGCTTACATGGTGTGCCAAATACTATTGTTTCAGATCGTGATACTAAATTTCTTAGCCATTTTTGGAGATGTTTATGGGCTAAGTTGGGGACTAAGCTGCTTTGTAGTACTACTTGTCACCCCCAAACTGATGGACAAACTGAAGTAGTCAATAGAACATTGTCTACTATGCTTAGGGCTGTTTTGAAGAATAACAAGAAAATGTGGGAAGAATGCTTGCCTCATATTGAATTTGCTTATAATCGCTCATTGCATTCTACTACTAAGATGTGCCCTTTTGAAATTGTGTATGATTTCCTACCTCGTGCACCTATTGATTTGTTGCCTCTTCCATCTTCAGAGAAGGTTAATTTTGATGCTAAAGAACGTTCTGAATTGATTTTAAAAATGCATGAGTTAACTAAGGAAAACATTGAGCGTATGAATGCTAAATATAAACTTGCTGGAGATAAGGGTAGAAAACATGTTGTGTTTGCGCCTGAAGATCTTGTTTGGTTACATTTGCGTAAAGATAGATTTTCTAATCTGCGCAAATCAAAGCTAATGCCACGTGATGATGGTCCTTTTAAGGTGTTAGAGAAAATAAATGATAATGCATATAAACTTGAGCTACCTGTAGATTTTGGGGTTAGTCCCACTTTTAACATTGCAGATTTGAAGCCTTATTTGGGTGAGGAAGATGCGCTTCCGTCGAGGACGACTTCATTTCAAGAAGGGGAGGATGATGAGGACATCAATACCATTGTTACACCCACAACCCCTACTGTTACATATACTGGACCAATTACTAGAGCCCGCGCACGCCAATTAAATTACCAGGTACTTTCGTTTCTTGGTAATGATTGTAATGTTCATGAGATTATGATGCTGCCTAAATTGGATACATTTGTTTTGCTTACAAATGAAGGGCCTAGCTTGGAGAAGGATGAACATTGGAGCAAGAACACGCATGGAGTTGATGGCATGCGCAAGGGGATCAAGAACGGAGTTACAAGTGATGATTTCAGGACTTTGAAGCCGCCATAAGGAGTGCATGAAGCCTTGGACGAAATATACAAGATGTCACTTCATAATATTCGTCCATAGGCTATTCTAGGTGCTGCGTCACCTTATTAATGGGCCAGACCCATGTAATTTCGAAATACTTAAGTATAGGCTATTTTTAGAGTCCGTATGTGTGGGGAAACAAGAGTTAGGGTTGGTTTCGGACCCCACCCTCAAGGGCCACGAAATTCACCCCTCTTCCTCCATATATACAGCCCTTAGGGCGTCGTTTAGACTTTGGGGTTTTGTTTAGATTAAAAGTTCGCCATAGCTGCAACTTCGCGTACTTCGTTTGTGTCCAATGACCAGAACAAGACGTCACAGAACCCCACCTTGATCAATAAAGCTTTCATCTTATATTCGCAATATCCCGATTGCAATCTCAGTTTCTTACTTGTTCTTCGTTTGCTCGCAGGAAACAGACCCTCGTGGTCAGGTTGATCGTGCTCCGGCGTGGTCAATAACCCTCGGAAGTTGGTTTAGCGATTGCTAAGGCGCGACGTCTCGCACGTTCGTAGTCGGATCGTCAAGGTCGACTCCCACAGAAAACGATAGCCATCATCTCATCGAAACATCAGGACACCTTAGCCTCTATCATTCTTTTTACGGAAGTCTGGACAATATTTTGTGTTAGCAAAAAAAATGACATCACAGAGAAGATGTTTATGAGAAATTTCGTTGTAGTCTTTAGTTACAGGAATTTCTTTGCAAGTTGTCGGATCTATGATCCGAATCACCGCATGTGTATTTATATGTCGAAATTACTCTAACTTTCTATATATTCATGGTTTTTATATCCAAAGAGCACACACATTTTTACTCCTCAATGTGCAGCACCATCGCACAAGACGAGGACACCCATGGCGTGTTCGCCTGTCCGTTTGATAGTACTATCTCGGTGGCAGCAGAGGCATAGGATGATAGGAGGGCCCCGGCTACAGCCAGAGACATAGGCAGCAGAGTGCAGAGCAATGGCGCGTCACGTGGGGCGCCCCGTTGTCTGAGGAAAGCCGTTGCGTTGGTCTGGCCGGCCGACACACACGCAGCGCGTACCGGGCCCGCCCTGGCAGGCGGTCCTCGGTCGGTCAGAAGACCGGCTCCGCCTGGCTCCTCACCACAGCCATGTGCAGAGGACAACGTACGGCACTGCCGCGTGCATGTGGACACACAGCAAGCAAATCATGGACTCTCAAGTTAAATTTTGTAGACTTTCATCAAATTTGTAAAAAATATGCTGACATATGCACAGTTAAAAGTTGATATGAAGAGTAAATAAAAAAAGAAAGACTAGTAGGTACGTGGATGATTAAGAGCAACTTCAAAGGGCCCAACGCGCTAACCCAAACCCAAATCACGCCCGCATCGCGTCCGCGCCGACGCATTTGCGGCCCAAATTTGCACCTCAAATGCGTTGGCGCGGACACCGAATGGATGCTTCGTGCGCCTTTTCGCTATCCGCCGCGTCTCCACATGGCAGCCGTCCAACTACCCGCTGCCCACGCGGCCAGCTTAATTTATAACGATAGGCCCACGCGTCAGCGACGACGCTCGTCCTTTTTTAAGCCGATCGTGCGACAGGGCCGTCCTCATCCAAACTCGCCGTCCACATCTGCCATCCTTTGCTCCCTCGTTGCCGGCAAATCCTAGCCACCACAACCACATCGAGATGGGCCTCTTCTCCGGCGGCAGCGGCAGCAAGGTCAAGGGCAAGTCCCCCGCCACCTATTTCCCCTTAGAGTTCCTCCCGCCTCCGTCGTCGTCGGCGCCTCGCCGGCAGAGGCAGCGCGTGAGCGTGCCAGTGCATCAGGCGGAGTGGCACTGGCAGCACCGCCAGCCTCTGTCGTATCCCGACGTGACGCTAGATCGGCCATACGACTGACATCTAGATCCAGATAGGATCCCAGTGCCAGCGGCGCCGCGGTCGGCTCGTGCTCACGCGGAGGAGGTGCGACGCCGGTGGGCGCTGCTGACGCCGGAGCAGCACCGCGAGGCCGCCTACGCAACCAACTCCCCCAAGTTAGCGAGGTGGTTTTGCCTTCGAGCAGAGGAGGCGAGGCGACGGGGCGTGCACGAGGTCGACCGGAGGTCGCCGCCACCGGCGCTCGTCGTCCGCGAGTAGGGCCAGGCGGCCCTTGCGGCCGTCTACCGGGAGAGCGAGGAGGACGAGCGACGCAGGGCGGAGGCGAAAGAGGAGGCTCGGTACGAGATGGCAATGGCGCAGGCCCTTGACCTCTCCGCGGCGGGTGACAGCGTGGTGCCGCCGGTGGCCCCACCGTCCCTTATCAAGCCGGAGCCGGAGCGGGAGCCGGAGCCGTCCCCCATCAAGCGCTACTCCTGGACGGGAGTAGTGCGCGAGTGGGTACGCGCGCCGCCGGTCTGGATGGGAGCGACGCCGGTGCAGGAGGTGGCGTACCTCGAGCACTAGCGCAAGATCAGGGTGGCCGAGGAACGCCGCGACGGCGAGTACCTCGAAATGCTCGAGTGCGACCTCGAGGAGGAGCAGCGCGAGGCCGAGGAGGAGGCGCGCCAGGCCGCGGCTGCACAGGCGGCCGCACAGCCCCCCGCGCCGGCACTGCCCGACATGACGGCGCTCTGGAACACGGCGTTCGCCTGGGCCAGGCCGGCGCCGACACTCATTAACCTCACGGACCTCAAGAATGACGACGACGACACCTAGGGCAACGCGCCGCCTCGTAGTTTAGGTTGTTTTTTTTAATGTAAATGTGTACGCGTGGACTCTCGCCGGTCTTTGTGGTCGGCTTTAATGTTTAATTAATGTAGTTTCTCTTTTTTAATATGCATATGTTCATTTTTTTTTCGCCGTCAATATGGGTTTCAAACTAGCGTTAGACACACGTGTCAACCCAGATAAAAAATAGGCATCTGTGTCCGTCTGGCCGACCCAAACGGACAAAACGTCCATTTGAATTGGCATGTTAGAGTTGCTCTAATCAACTAGCCGCAATACGACTGGCACCCATCATCCCGGGCTGAGCCAAGTGCGAACCATGCGGCCGAAGCACGTGCCGCAGCTTCTTCCACGGACACGCGCATTGGAAGAACGGCGGTACGGGAGGGGAGGGACACATGCGTACGTCCCAACCAACAGACGGAGTCCAAAGTCCCTTCACAACGGGTTTAAAATTAACTCCTTTGTCTCCGGTACATGGCTCTAGAGCACAATTCACTCCTCCCCGGGCAAACATGGCACGGCCGGTACGGGTGGCGTGGCGGGGGGTGGTGCGGTGCCGAAAGGGTACGTGACCTACCTACCGGCCGCCTGCCCAGACGCATCGGGTAAGCCCGGGCCCGATCCAGAGGCATGGAAGCTTCGCCGCCATGTGCAGGTTGCTTACCCAATTTTCTTCCACACGGTAGGCGGCGTCGCGTCGTACCGTCCATTCATCACGCGTTTTTTGTTTCATCACGCGGTTCTAGTACCTATCTTGGTATGGACTCGACGCGGCACCGACCGTCTACATGGCGGTGCGGTGGTCGTTAGTACACGGAAAGTGGTTGCAACGAAAGTGGCGCGCCCGATCCGTCGGCTCCACCTTTTCAGGCCTTGGACTGGCTGCACACTTGATTCTTCCCGGTTCCTACGCTGCGTGAGAGCCACGGCTGGGCGGCCGGCTGGCGTCGTGGATCGTTCGTTCGTTCCTTCGTTCATTCATTCTGCTACGTACAATGGCCACTAACTAATTGCGACGCTAGACCAAATCCAGCGACCAAAATAACAGTACTGCTAACTTTCTTAAAGTCCTTCCTTTTTTCTCGCTGGATGTTAAGTTGAGAGAGAGAGAGAGAGAGAGAGAGAGAGAGAGAGAGAGAGAGAGAGGGGACGTGACCTTTGTGTTGCCATGTAAGTCGTGCATGCGCACCGATGGATGATAAAAGATGAGAAGGACCTCTCCCTCCTCCTTGCTCATGGCCGTCGACTTCGCAGAGAAAAGGAAACGACCGATGGCGAATGCGCGTCAACCAACAGCCAGAAAGGCAGGATAATACAAGCATCTACTACCGCTAGTCTCTCCACTGTAGCAATCACCTTTCACTAACCTGCTAGGTAACGCGACACGTTTGACCCAGACTTCACCTTACCTTCCTACTACAGACAGGCCACAAAACTCAGAACAGAAACAAGATATACTACAGTAACGCGAAAAGCGACCACGTAAAACCATGGCCATGCTAGTACTACAATCAATTCCATTGCGCATCATGTTTTTGTAGTGCTAGGAGAAAAGAAAAAGGAGAGCTCGAAAGAAGTTGTGCACGGACAGATGCAAATCTTATGGCCCCCATTGAGACAGGAGATAAGATGATCCTCCCAACCACCCCCTATACAATCCTATCAGGGTAGCACCGTCGAAACCCTCCGTGATCGTCCGTCGTCCCTTGCTAAAGCCATACTAATCCGACACGAGCAAATCTTCGGAACAGGGGAGCAGGAGACCCGGGACCCCGCCCGCGAGTAGGCAGATTCTAATGAACCACCCCCACATTACATTACATTAGGTCAGGCATCCTCCTCTTCTCTCCAGTCCACTTCGCTTCACAATAGACCACCCAACAACCAACCGAGGTCGGCATTGCCCTCCATATCCTGTCACTTGCGTTGCGTACATTCCCACCACCACCACAATCCAAAGCAAAGCTGAGCTAATGGAAGTCGACCACTTGGGAAGAAATTAAAGCATGCCTAGTGCAAGTGCAATGATGATCGACCATCCAATTAATAATAATAACATTTACCTAAACACGGTGGATCCTTAAACAAAACGGAAACCTAAAGACGATAGAGATGCGGTGTGGCCCTGGTAATGCCTAGTGAAAATTTTGCTTTTGCCACTCTATATTTTACAGATTCGACTTATGCCATTGTTTGACATTTCACTTTCGTCACTCTTAACTTTTTGAAAATTATCACAATTGCCATTCCGTGGCAAAAGCAAAATAATTTTATTTCACATTTGACACTCTTAACTTTTGACAACGTATCACAATTACCTCTCTAATTTTTTTGCTTTTGCCATGGGATGGCAACTATGATAATTGTGGAAAGCTAAGAGTGGCAAAAGTGAAATGTTAAAATCTTGAGTGGCATAAGATTTTTTTTTTGAGCTCGGCATAAGAAAAATTGGCAAAAGGTAGAGTGGCAAAAATAAAATTTTCCCTAACGCTTAGGGTGATGAGTGGCGCCCCGCATAGGCCTGCTAGAGTGCTCAGTTAGCACAGATTAAGCTAACACCACTACAGGCCAGAACTAGATTTGTCTAATCTTGAATACGAAACGGGCCGCTGCCTAACAAGCATTTCATTGTTGTAGAGTACATAATTAGATCTTGTTTGAGTTATTCCTTTATGGGAAAGAGGGAAAAGGCAGATTCAAAATCTTTTTTTCTTTCGAGTTTCCCAAACACAAAATACCTCCTTGTATTCACATTCTCGAATGAGAGTGGAGTAATGCTGCGCATCATCTTGTTGCACAGACCTAATAATTTTTTTAGGCTAACCTAATAAGTTTATATATAAAGACACGTGAAGTAAAATAAATCAGGGACACTATCTTGTGAACATGCTTGGCAGCCCACGAGACCTACATGGAAGATGATGACTCATACCAGGTTGTATGGATTTGTAATGTTGACTGGCTTCTCATAATTATTGGATGGATCTTCAGTAATGCCAAAGATACTTTCATATAGAATACCCAACAAGCATCGTGCAACAAACAGAGCAGAAAGGCATGCCTCGAGCCAAACCATTTCAGGCGCTGTCTTTAACGCCTAACAATGATTAACAACGACACTCAGCAAAAGGAAAAAGTAGGACTGGAGACACGGCTATCCACCAACCATGGTTAACAGGGGTGAACACACTGCTTGGAATTGGAGTTACAACTCATGGAGATTACACAAACTCCATCTGAAGCTATAGAGAATTTGCATGCTTGCATTTTGGTTATGCCCATACTATTAACAACAAAATTGCTACGCCGATGGTTCACCTACGCTAAAACACAAAACAGTAGTACAGTACCAACCTATCAAAGAATTGTCTAGCCCTTACAAGAAACTGGCTTCTGCATCTAACTAAACAGCTGTATTCAGGAACAGACCTAATTTCCCTTTTAAAAAGGTGGACACCAACTTCCTGTTAAATTCAGATGGTGACAGGGTGTGTCCTTGCGGGCATGTTATCGATCCAAGCAGGTTTTGCAAATTAATCCAGCTCTACGAGGGAAATCAGGAAACATTGGTTGCCTACCAATTTAAAACCCATAGAAGTTCAATCCGCAGGTAGGCTGATTTTCACAAAAGAACGCCAGACCTTCAACTCGGCAGATTAACAGCGGTGTGTACCACAACACAACGCTGAGCAATCATTTCCCTACATACAATCTGGATTCCATCCATGCAGAAAACACTGGCTTGAGTTACTGTCACTCAAGACTTCAATGCGGAAGCAAGCAGGAAAGTTTGTTTGGACCAGATGAACTGAAATGGTTACACAGCTAGTCTACAACAACATGCTCTGGAAGCTCATTGGACCATATTATGATCCGCCATGTTAGACAGACAATAGATCTGTAGCCAAAGGGGCTAAAACTGAGCAGCCCATCTCACTCAACAGCAACTCTCATGTCAGCAATAAAACGTAATTTTCTGGCATTTTTTTTCTAACTAAACTATAAATGCAAACAGAGATCCTAGACATACAGAACTTCAAATATACGCACAATAAGTGATTAGAGCCTGTTTCAAGCGCAAGTACATTAAAGTATGATATGAAGCCCCCCCTAAGGATCCATACATGATTGAGGTTCTCACTTGGGGGAAATTAGCAACCAGGGATAATCATTCTTGCCAAGCATTTCCCAAATGCACACTCGGTATATTCAATGTCCACCCATCTTGAAGCTATGATATAATAGGTGAAAATGACACATACTATCAATTAAGCATCATTTCAGACTCTTCCTGGTCACAGATTCTATGGGCAGGCAGGTAAACTGAAGTTACCCAGCTATTACTCATGAATCGGTGTCTGGCCAGCGTCTTATAAGATCAGCTAACTTCTCGTACCTATTGAAGATGGTCCCTTAGATCAACATCTGGAGTAGTTACAGCCGTGAACAATCCTGATAAGTGATAAGAGCCAACTGTTAACTATGATATATGCCTTAGCAGTACACAATAAATGATGTGCAATCAAGTACAAATACTAGATGACAAGATCTACTTCGATTATACTACAAGGCAGTCTGAACTAACAATCTTATTTTTAACATCGGTAGACGGCTACACAGTCTAGGGTTTACAGTAGTGTAACAACATTCAGAAGACAAAATGAACTATGACAAAGCTGACGATAAGCAAGTGTGGTAGCGACATATTCAAAGTAGAAAACAGAACTAGACAAAAAAAGGTAATGCGCTGTGCCCCTCTAGGCAGCTGGAGTACAATAATAAGATGCTAATGGCAACATGCAGAAGAAGAACAATGTGAATAGAGTTTTTTTCAAGCAAACAAACAGGAAAAAAACAAAACAAAAATGTGTCTACTATTACAATATAGCGCCCCAACTATAATTGATGGGGTTCCCTAATAGCAGTAAACATATATATTAAAGAATGTAGTCTAGTGGCCATGCAATCATTTCCAGGAAGATGCAGAAATGCAAACATTTGGAATCTTTTTTGTAGATCTGCAACATTATGACACCAACTCACAGCTAAAACTATACAGTATGTAAGGCCCTTGTGGACAACTACCATGATCTCACAGGTCATCATAGTGTGAAGACAAATGATCTGGCGATATTTAAAAGTTATTACATGTGAAATTAGCCACACAGAAAAACTCCAAGAAAATTTTAATATACAGACCACCAAGGCACAATTTGAACATATTCCCCATATACCAACAATGGTAACAGAGGTCAACTTTGTAGCCAGATTATACTCGTTCCCTTGTATGACTACAAAAGTTTAAGTGAAGCTCATGCAACTACGGCATAAGGCCAATTCTTTCTTCGGTACCAATTTTAGCGCCACAAGAAATCCACTTGTATTTCGCAATGTACACAAGAACTTGAACACATTCATCTCCACAAGCATATGACTAGTGAGAGCTGTCAATAAATAAGTCAGATCCAAGACTCTGCCCCATGCCTCCCATTGTTTTCCAGATTTCGGATGATGTGGTGTGTGTTAATACAAGAGTTGAACTAAGGATGCAACCCTCAAACATATCATTTGATACATTTCAATTCAGTCTACCACTATGGGGCACTCCAAACATCAGTCCATGAAGCTACATGTCAGTGTACAGGTTTACATATGAAAATATAAAGTTCATAGCAAGTACTAAGCTTAATCACAGGTATAGTACAGACAATTCACACTTGTCGCCTAAGATTCATCTTCATGTAGGAGAGTGGACGATTTGCCCACGGGGGCATCTGCACCCGGGTTCATCCATGCACTTCTCCTTCATGTAGTTCTATCTCTGGTTTGCAGCAGTCAAAAGTTCACTGCTACTGATATAACCAATCCCATATGCAGAATTTCAACAAAAAAACACTTGCGAACTTTACTTTGGTAAATCTAGGTCTCAAACAACTAGAAGCCATCCTTTTTTTTTAATGCATGTACATCTTCTAGGACCTAAACTATAGCTAGAGCTAAAATCTAACATGAGACAGTAGAGGTTATATTCTGTCAAGTTTATACCCATCTGGACCTGAGTTTCTCAGTCATTTTAGAGACAACAACAACAACAACAACAAGGGCTGTTGTTGTCTCTAAAATGACTGAGAAACTTAGATCCAGATGGGTATTTTAGAGACAAGAAAACCAAATGGAGTGGATGTTGGTCCACAAACAAAATGATAACTGAGCCAGACACCCAGCTCATACGGGGATGGATTGTATTATTTTCAATAATAGATAATCTCCTTCTCTTGAAACATGAAAGGATGATAGTGGATTATTAACTGGTAGTCTTCTTTGTTTTGCTTATATATCCTCATAAAAATTTACAAAAAAGGAAACTAATAAATAATATAATTATCATTTGCAGTTTGCCAGATTTCCTAGTGCCGAACTTTGGATATTATTAGTAGCTGAAGGTTATGTGCGACTCCTGCATCAGTTGGACTGTTTACTATTTTTTGGATGTTCTATTAAAAGTGTGTTCTCTCACTCCCGTTGACAATTCACTTCAACACTATAGTAAGACTTGCACACAGCCACACTCCTTCAAGTTGACCATTTTGACCCATCTCTCCATCTGGCAATCAAATTCAAGGCTGCAGCAAACGACCATATTTTCAAGCTCGCAAATCACCACATCAGGAAAGAATATACGGACATAAACACCTTGCCACTCTTACAATCCATACAATTTTTTTACAACATGGAACTCTGGATGTAAATTGAAGGCATAACCACAAAAGGTACTGGAATCATGTCAGCTAACCTTCACAAGACGACTTGGCAGCGGCGTGCCGGGCCATCAAATTTTGCGTCGGTGGCGTTCTTCCCACGGAATGTGACGGGCACTCCATCGCACAGCACCCTCATGGCCCTCCGGCGGGTGCGCCAGCCCCCTCTATCGAAGACGGCGATGGCCGCGAGCCTCACCTGGACCTCCATGGTGCCCCCGTTGCCGCTCTTGAGCGCAGCGGCCTCGTCGGGCCCGACGTATGTCCCGTCGACGTCGAGGCGGAAGGCGAGCGTGGTGGAGTTCCGGGGCCCCTGCGCGAAGGGCGCGAGGGAGGTGACGGCGATGGGGGAGGAGGGGGCGAGGTCGACGTAGGCGACGAGGGAGGAGTAGGAGATGGTGAGCTTGGAGTTGGGATTGTCGGCGAGGAGGGAGGCGTCGAAGGCGGCGGAGAGGGAGGAGTTGGCCGGGGAGTAGGCGACGCGGGAGAGCGTGAGGGCGGAGAGGGAGAAGGCGGGCGCGCGCGGGCGGAGGAGGAGCCAGACGATGAAGGTGCCGGCGCCGAGGAGGAGGAAGGCGGCGACGACGAGCGCGAGGAGGCGGCGCAGGCAGGTGGGCGGCGGCGGCGGGGCCGCCTGGTAGGGGTTGTGGTGGTTGTGGTAGTGGTGGTAGGGCGGGGGCGGGGGCGGGTGGTGGTGGTGGTGGTGCGGGGGCGGGGCCGGGTAGGGGTAGGCGACGCCGAAGGCGGCCGCGCCGTTGCCGTTGGCGACGGGGGGCGGCGCCGCGGCGTAGTAGGCGGAGCTGGCGTTGCCGGGGTTGGGCGCGGCGTTGGCCGGGTAGCCCATGGCGGGGCCGGGAGGCGGCGGGGCCTTGGCGTTGGGGCGGTCGCCGTCGGGCGGGTGCGCCGCTGAGGAGGAAGAGGACGCCGGGTGCATGGCGCCGGCGGTGGGGTTTTTGCTTGCTTGCTTGATGGGGGAGGGAGGCGACGATGGAGATTTGGGATCTGGAGGAGGACAGGAGCAGCCGAGCAGGAGGATGGAGTCGGTCGGTAGAAACGGCGGTGGAGGGGGAGGGCAGCGCGTCGTGGGTTGGCGTAAATGCAGATGCGCCGTGTTTTTTGCCCCTTTTTCTCGGCGTTGGTTATAGTGGATGGAGTATCAACTTCGATTCTCCACGCCGCGCGTCAGATCGTCGCCGCGTTGGTACTATTGGTAAAATCATCGCGTATATATAGGGTGTTGTGGAGCATTGCACGTCGCCACGAGACTCGTAATTCAAGTCTACCTCTCAGCTTTTGGAATCTTTTCTTTTGACCGACAGGAACCGGAACCAGGTCTGGCGTTTCAACGTCGCCGTGGACGCGAGGCGATGTTTCCCAGGTGGCAATGGACGAGGCATGCAAATTGCAAAAGATTAAAAAAGAAGGTGGTAATGGGGGAGGAGTGCCCAGGTCTATACGGCTGCTACAAAAAGTTCCGTGGAAAACAAAGAGAAGGACCCTCGACGCGACGGTGAAGACGTGACTCAGGCGAGAGTGGAAGGGACACGGTTCGCTTTGTCGAAAACGAGGCAGGAGCGGTGAAAGGGATGAGCGAGTGCCACTTTTCTTCCACCAGCTTCAACGCAACCCGCACCAACAGGAAAAGGGAAGCCGCGTCCTGTGTTCTTTCCCTTCGCGCACAAGCAGAAATGAATGGCCTCTCATTCTCATTTCCACTATCTTTCTTTCTTCAAAAAGGATTCTCCTCTCCTTTTGTCATCCACCAGTCGGTTCAGTACAGCGATCTTAGGCCAACTCCACCGCGCCGCGCGACCCCAAACGGACGTCCGTTTTATCCGGATTCTGTCCGTTTGTGTAGAGATTTGGAGTCGTGTTCGGGCGTGTTCTGGAATGCGGTGGCCGTGCGTCCAACGCGCGGCCGTATCGGTTTGCCCCATTCTGTCCGTGTCTATTTTTAAAAAAACAACGTTTACAATGCCAAGTCCTAGTTCATCACGCCGGCAACAAAGCCAGCGGCCTACATGTCCATCGCCGGCATCGGTTGGCCGGCAACACAGCCAGCCTCCAAAATGAATAGTTGTCCTCGCCGACAACACAACCAGCGGCCGGCAACACAGCCGGCCTCCAAAATGAATGTTTTCTCGCCGGCACACTGCCAGCGGCCCAGCGGGCGAGCGACACCCATGCCAGCCTCCAAAAGAACGGCCACGTCGATCGAACGACCTAGTTCAGGCCTTCGGCGTCGAGCATCTCCTTCTGCTTGGCCTCGAACCAGGCCCTCGTCTTGTCGCTCATTTTCGACAAGTCCACGCTCATGATCGCAAAGGCCACCTCCTTCGCTTTGGTGGCGGCATTGGTGGCCTCGATGTCGAGCTGCCTCTGCCTGGCCTTGACGTTGTCGACCTCGATGTCGAGCTGCCTTTGTCGGGCCGCCTCCTCCATGTCGAGCTTCCTCTTCTTGGCCGCCTCCTCCATCTCAAGCTTCTTTCTTTGAAGGTCTAGGTATTGCTTCATTTGCTCGTCCTTGCTTTGCCACTTCTTCTCGTCCCTCACATCCTTTTGAGACATCATGCCATGCAAAGTGTCATGCAATGCCATGGATGAGGCATCACGTATGTCATCAACCTTGGAGTTGGTCTTGCCCCTCGACCTCTTCAACGCCTCGCCATCTCCACCTCCGGCGAACTTGGTCGTCTTCAGTTCTCTCTCCCTTTGTAGTTCACGGTATTGGTCCTTGAACTTAGGGAAATTGTTGATGAGCGTCCAACAATGCGTAAGAGTGAATGACTTGTCATTGTGCCGGGCCTTGAATGCCTCCAAAGATTGGAATGCCTACAACACATGATCAACAAGAAGTGAACAGGCAAACATATACAAGGCCGAAGTCTCATGGCCGTAGCAAGAAAAGGGCTAGGAAGAGGAGAGCATACCGTGTCCCCAACGCCGAGACCACTCACGGGCCGTGCTTCAACGCTCTCAAATGCGGCTTGATACTTGTTGCACTCTTGTTGGATGAACAACCATCTCTTTTGAATCGAGCCGATACCACAGTTGCTTGTAATTTGGTGGGGCTCGAACATCTTCCTTCCATGGAATGTTTTGTGGACTCTCGTCCAAAAAACAATACCCTTTTATTGCGCACCTGTCCTCGGATCTTGGCTAATCTCCATACAAGCTTGGCAAATCAACTTGTCCTCATCTTGTGTGTATGAACCCATGCGAATGCTCTTCCTCTTCTTTTGTGCTTCCGCTCTTTGGGTCAGCTCGTCGATGAACAATGGCGCGCCACTAATATCAACGTCATTGCCTTCTTCTTCTTCATCATCACCATCACCTTCGACATAGATGTCATCGTCTTCATGCCACGAGTCACCATGGTCGTAGTCTGCACGGTCGTCGGCCTCTTCATCGGGGACGTACTGGGCGCGGCCATCCTGACTCTGGGTCTCCTCGGGGTCGTAGGCACGTCCGTGCCCAGCCTCGAAGATCACGTTCTCCATGTACTGGTTGTAGAAGGGGTCGTCGACCGGTGCCGTTGTTGTTGGCATTCCGTCAAACAACACACGGGGGGCCGGCATGGTGCCCGTGAACGGTACCCGTGCTTGCTTGCTTTGCATCTCGACGGACGGCCGGCCGCCGCTACTGGACCCAGGCATGACGTTGAGGTCGATGACGGCCGCGGGGCGCGGTGTGGACGGCGCGAACAAGCCAACGTCCGGCGACCCCGAGAGACGGGTGTGACCGTCGTGCCTTGGCGGAATAAAGCCGGGCGACATGGGCGTGGTCCGCGACGTCGGCGACTGACAGTGCGCAGGCTGGGCGACCGACGAGTCTGTGCTCGCCGGGCCGACGGCCGCTGTAGTGAAACCGGCCGGACGGCCCATGCTAAGCATGAGGAGGGCGTGCGCTTTGTTGACGATGTCCTCCTCCTCGCCGGCCGCGGCCTTGCGTCGCGCGGCCTCAATCGCTCGGCGGCGAACTTGGCCGCGGCGGCATTGCCCTTGACGACCGCTCTCCGGCTCCCCTTCTTCGCCGCTTCCGCGTCCAACCTGGCGATCTCCTCCGGCGTGCACTTCGACCGTGGCTTCCTTGGCGCCTTGGCCACCTTCTTCTTCTCCTTTCCGGGCGGGTCGATGGCCAGGCCGCCGGAATTCGGTTGGGCGTCGGCCATGGAAGGGGGAGGGAGGGGGTGGCGGGAGGGATGTGGGAGGGTTTGCTGGAAATGGCGCCAAATGGGCGGGGGGGTGCTTTGTGCCACCAACAGGCGGGCCAGGGGAGAACAAGCGCATGCGTCCCGCCCGTCCGCGCGCTGTCCGTTTCACCCCAAAACCGGCGCAAACTTGGGCCGGGGATGGGTCGAAAGCGGACACGAAACGGACAAAAGTCTGTTTGCTCCCACGCGCTGGGTCGCCCAGTTTGTCCCTTTTACCCCAAACGGACGGGGACGGACAGGATAGGGTCGCGTGGTGGAGTTGGCCTTACCGCAATTCACAGCGAGATGATTCCGCGGCGACCGAGCCATCTCCAATGCAAACCTCTAAAAGAAACATTGTATTTATCCGCGAGCAGTAATACGGGAGACTGGATACATTTCAAACTAGATTTAAACAACCTGGACGACTTTCATACGAACCGGATGATTTTTTATTAAAACCGGGTCAAAATCATTACATTTTCTGACATTTTTCAACTAAACTACAGCGGACTAGGCATTTCGTAACATGGTATAAATGATCGCCGACCACGGCGGCGCCCATTTCCCACGACATGTCTTCCCGATGTCAGGCAACCTCACCGGCCAGCCGTGAGCCCCGGGAAGTGAAGCTGCGGAAGGGGAAGAATAGTAGTGGCCTTCCTCGGATCCAAGCATGCGACGTGATCCTCGTTCGCCTGCTCGCCGATGATTTGCCCCTTCTCGAGATGGCGCTTGTCGAGGAACGCCAACACATGCAATGCGAGCTGCTCTTTCGCGAGCGGAGGAGCCGGCTCGTTGTCGGACGCCTCCTCCATCATTCGGTCCTCGTCGCTAACCACTATCGAGCTAGCTAGCAAGCCAACATCAGTATGTCATGCACGATGGGCCTGCCGGCTTGCCGCAATGACGTCCAACTCCTGCTTCTGCTCCATGGACAGGCTATCCCACATTGCCCTAGATCTCAAGGGCATGGCGGACGTGGTGCAGTGGTGCTGGTTGTGACGGGCGAGGAGGCACCATTTAAATAGCGGGCACCGGCAGGGACATGGGCACCACCATCTGGGACATGCGGCGCATTGTGTCAATGCTGGCGCTAGAGTAGGTTTCTTGGTCTCGGCACCAATTTAATGCCAACAAGCAGATGGACGGGAGCCCGTATGCATGCAATGCACAACCATCTAGTCCCACCCAATCATGTTTCCCCAACATTGGAACAGGCACCGAGATCGGGCAGCGCTCTCAGCCGGTGCGCTGCTTCCGCTTTTTGGGTTGGTATGAATGCAGTGCCGGAGCTCTGGAGTGGCACATGCTGGCATGAATGCATGGCAGCCGCTTCAATTAGGAGAGGGCACGAGCATTGGCACGGGCGCAAGAGAGAGTTTTGGGTGGGTCCGGGATGGTGCACGTGTACGTGGCGGCGGTACGGATTTCCGTAGAGCCCCCTGGTTTGCAGGAAAACAGACGTCTGCCCAGTCCACGAACCGATGAGATACCATGTTGAATGACAAAATGGTGTCCGGACCGCTCGGTCCATACGATTGTCGGTTGTTCGACGGCCACTATTGGAGATGCCTGATACGTCTCCAACGTATCTATAATTTTTGATTGCTCCATGCTATATTATCTTCCGTTTTGGATGTTTACGGGCTTTATTATGCACTTTATTATTATTTTTCGGACTAACCTATTAACCCAGAGCCCAGTGCAAGTTTCTGTTTTTTCCTTGTTTTAGAGTATCACAGAAAAGGAAAATCAAACGGAGTCCAATTGACCTGAAACTTCACGGAACTTATTTTTGGAAGGAAAGCAACCCGGGAGACTTGGAGTCCACGTCAAGGAAGCTTCGAGGAAGCCACGAGGTAGGGGGGCGCGCCCTCCACCCTCGTGGCTCCCCTGACGTACTTCTTCCGCCTATATATCTCCATATACCCTAAAACGATCGGGGATCACAATAGATCGGGAGTTCCGCCGCCAGAAGTCTCCGTAGCCACCGAAAGCCAATCTAGACCCGTTCCGGCACCCTGCCGGAGGGGGCAATCCCTCTCCGGTGGCCATCTTCATCATCCCGGTGCTCTCCATGACGAGGAGGGAGTAGTTCTCCCTCGGGGCTGAGGGCATGTACCAGTAGCTATGTGTTTGATCTCTCTCTCTCGTGTTCTTGAGGTGATACGATCTTGATGTATCGCGAGCTTTGCTATTATATTTGGATCCTATGATGTTTCTTCCCCCCTCTACTCTCTTGTAATGGATTGAGTTTCCCTTTTGAAGTTATCTTATCAGATTGAGTCTTTAAAAATTTGAGAACACTTGATGTATGTCTTGCCGTGCGTATCTGTGGTGACAATGGGATATCACGTGATTCACTTGATGTATGTTTCGGTGATCAACTTGCGGGTTCCGCCCATGAACCTATGCATAGGGGTTGGCACATGTTTTTGTCATGATTCTCCGGTAGAAACTTTGGGGCACTCTTTGAGGTTCTATGTGTTGGTTGAATAGATGAATCTGAGATTGTGTGATGCATATCGTATAATCATGCCCACGGATACTTGAGGTGACATTGGAGTATCTAGGTGACATTAGGGTTTTGATTGATTTGTGTCTTAAGGTGTTATTCTAGTACGGACTCTAGGGTTGTTTGTGACAGCTATAGGAATAGCCCAACGGATTGATTGGAAAGAATAACTTTAAGGTGGTTTCATACCCTACCATAATCTCTTCGTTTGTTCTCCGCTATTACTGACTTTGGAGTGACTCTTTGTTGCATGTTGAGGGATAGTTATATGATCCAATTATGTTATTATTGTTGAGAGGACTTGCACTAGTGAAAGTATGAACCCTAGGCCTTGTTTCAACGCATTGCAATACCGTTTGTGCTCACTTTTATCATTAGTTACCTTGCTATTTTTATATTTTCAGATTACAAAAACCTTTATCTACCATCCATATACCACTTGTATCACCATCTCTTCGCCGAACTAGTGCACCTATACAGTTTACCATTGTATTGGGTGTGTTGGGGACACAAGAGACTCTTTGTTATTTGGTTGCAGGGTTGCTTGAGAGAGACCATCTTCATTCTACGCCTCCTACGGGTTGATAAAACTTAGGTCATCCACTTGAGGGAAATTTGCTACTGTCCTACAAACCTCTGCACTTGGAGGCCCAACAACATCTACAAGAAGAAGGTTGCGTAGTAAACATCAAGCTCTTTTCTGGCGCCGTTGCCGGGGAGGTTAGCGCATGAAGGTATATCTTTAGATCTTGCAATCGAGTCTTTTAGTTTCTTGTTTTATCACTAGTTTAGTTTATAAAAGAAAATTAAAAAAATGGAATTAAGTTTGCCTCATACGCTTTATCTTTTTAATATCTATCGTGAGAATAAGGATTCCAACAATTGTGCTCAAGTGCTAGAGGAAGAATGCATTAGAATGTTTGGCATTAAATCTTTGAATGATGAGCATGATTGCAATGTTGTTAGTATGAATTCCTTGAATATCTATGATGCTAATGATATGCAAAGCCACAAGCTTGGGGAAGCTATGTTTGATGAAGATGATATTTTTTGTCCCCCAAATTTTGATGAGAAAATTTATTATGATGAAAGCATACCTCCTATTTATGATGATTATATTGATTAAAGTGGTTTCGGAGAGGTCGTGACTTTATTTAGTGACGAATCCACTATTTCGGAAGAGGTTCCAATTGATTATGAGAACAAAGTTGCTATCTATGACGATTATTGTGATGACATGTATGCTTTAAAGAATAATGATAACCATGAAACTTGTCATCATGATTTTAGCTTTCAATTGGATTATGCCTCACATGATAGTTATTTTGTTGAGTTTGCTCCCACTACTATTCATGAGAAGAAGTTTGCTTATGTGGAGAGTAATAAAAATTCTATGCTTGTAGATCATGAAAGGAATGCTTTATGTGCTGGTTATATTGTTGAATTCATTCATGATGCTACTGAAAATTATTATGAGGGAGGAATATATGCTTGTAGGAATTGCAATAATATCAAGTTTCCTCTCTATGTGTTGAAAATCTTGAAGTTATGCTTGTTTTGCCTTCCTATGCTAGTTGATTATTGTTCCCACAAGTTGTTTGCTCATAAAATCCCTATGCATAGGAAGTGGGTTAGACTTAAATGTGCTAGTCATATTCTTCATGATGTTCTCTTTATGTTATAATTCTTATCTTTTATGTGAGCATCATTGAAATCATCATGCCTAGCTAGGGGCGTCAAACGATAGCGCTTGTTGAGAGGCAACCCAACTTTATTTTTGTTCCTTTCCTTTTGCTCCTATTTAGTAATAAATAATTTATCTAGCCTCTGTTATGATTGATTTTTTAATGTTTTAATTAGTGTTTGTGCCAAGTAGAACCGTTGGGAAGACTTGGGGGAAAGTCTTTGCGATCATTCTATAAAAAACAAAAACTTTAGCGCTCATGAGAATTGCTGCCAGTTTTTATTGGAGAGTGATATTGAGTTAATTATTTTTTCATATTATTAATAGACAAATTACTCAGGTCCACCAATTTATTTGAGAATTTTATGAGTTCCATAAGTATACGTTTGATCCAGATTACTACACATTGTTCTGTTTTTAACAGATTCTGTTTTTGATGTGTTGTTTGCTTATTTTGATGAATCTATGAATAGTATCGGAGGGTATGAACCATATATAAGTTGGAATATAGTAGATATTACACCAATATGAATTTGTATTGAGTTCACAACAATACCTAAGTGGTGATTTATTTTCTTATACTAACGGAGCTTACGAGTTTTCTGTTAAGTTTTGTGTTATGAAGTTTTCTAGTTTTGGATAAAGATTCGATGGACTATGGAATAAGGAGTGGCAAGAGCCTAAGCTTGGGGATTCCCAAGGCACCCCAAGGTAATATTCAAGGAAAACCAAGAGCCTAAGCTTGGGGATGCTCCGGAAGGCATTCCCTCTTTCGTCTTCGTTCATTGGTAACTTTACTTGGAGCTATATTTTTATTTACCACATGATATGTGTTTTGCTTGGAGCGTCATTTTATTTTATTTAGTTTTGCTTGCTGCTTGAATAAAATACCAAGATCTGAAATTCTTAAATGTTAGAGAGTCTTCATATAGTTGCATAATTATTCGACTACTCATTAATCTTCACTTATATCTTTCGGAGTAGTTTGTTGTTGCTCTAGTGCTTCACTTATATCTTTTTAGAGCATGGTGGTGGTTTTATTTTATAAAAATAGATGAACTCTCATGCATCACTTATATCATTTTGAGAGCATTTAGAACAGCATGGTAATTTACTTTGGTTATGAATTTATTCGTAATATGATGGGCATCCAAGAGGGATATAATAAAAACTTTCATATAAAGTGCATTGAATACTATGAGAAGTTTGATAGTTGATGATTGTTTTGAGATATGAAGATGATGATATTAGAATCATGCTAGTTGAGTAGTTGTGAATTTGAGAAATACTTGTGTTGAAGTTTGTGATTCCCGTAGCATGCACGTATGGTGAACCGTTATGTGATTAAGTCGGAGCATGATTTATTTATTGATTGTCTTCCTTATGAGTGGCGGTCGGGGACGAGCGATGGTCTTTTCCTACCAATCTATCCCCCTAGGAGCATGCGCGTAGTACTTTGTTTCAATAACTAATAGATTTTTGCAATAAGTATGTGAGTTTTTTATGACTAATGTTGAGTCCATGAATTATACGCACTCTCACCCTTCCACCATTGCTAGCCTCTCTAGTACCGCGCAACTTTCGCCGATACCATAAACCCACCATATACCTTCCTCAAAACAGCCACCATACCTACCTATTATGGTATTTCCATAGCCATTCCGAGATATATTGCCATGCAACCTTCCATCGTTCCGTTTATTATGACACGCTCCATCATTGTCATATTGCTTCGCATGATCATGCAGTTGACATTGTATTTGTGGCAAAGCCACCGTTCATAATTCTTTCATACATGTCACTCATGCATCATTGCACATTCCGGTACACCGCCGGAGGTATTCATATAGAGTCATATCTTATTCTAAGTATCGAGTTGTAATTCTTAAGTTGTAAGTAAATAAAAGTGTGATGATCCTAATTATTAGAGCATTGTCCTAGTGAGGAAAGGATGATGGAGACTATGATTCCCCCACAAGTCGGGATGAGACTACGGACGAAAATAAAAATAATAAAAGAGGCCAAAGAAGCCCAAATAAAAAAGGAGAAAAGAGGCCATAAAAAAGAAAATGCCCAAATAAAAAAATAAAAAAAATAAATGAGAGAAAAAGAGAGAAGGGACAATGCTACTATCGTTTGCCACACTTGTGCTTCAAAGTAGCACCATAATCTTCATGATAGAGAGTCTCTTGTTTTGTCACTTTCATATACTAGTGGGAATTTTACATTATAGAACTTGGCTTGTATATTCCAACAATGGGCCTCCTCAAGTGCCCTAGGTCTTCGTGAGCAAGCAAGTTGGATGCACACCCACTTAGTTTCTTTTGTTGAGCTTTCATACATTTATAGCTCTAGTGCATCCGTTGCATGGCAATCCCTACTTCTTGCATTAACATCAATCGATGGGCATCTCCATAGCCCATTGATTAGCCTCATTGATGTGAGACTTTCTTTTTTTTGTCTTCTCCACATAACCCCCATCATCATATTCTATTCCACCCATAGTGCTATGTCCATGACTCGCGCTCATGTATTGCGTGAAGGTTTATGAGTTTGAGATCACTAAAGTATGAAACAATTGCTTGGCTTGTCATCAGGGTTGTGCATGATGAGAGCATTCTTGTGTGACGAAAATGAAGCATGACTAAACTATATGATTTTGTAGGGATGAACTTTCTTTGACCATGTTATTTCGAGAGGACATAATTGCTTAGTTAGTATGCTTGAAGTATTATTATTTTTATGTCAATATGAACTTTTATCTTGAATCTTTCGGATCTGAATATTCATGCCACAATTAAGAAGAATTACATTGAAATTATGCCAAGTAGCACTCCGCATCAAAAATTCTGTTTTTATCATTTACCTATTCGAGGACGAGTAGGAATTGAGCTTGGGGATGCTGATACGTCTCCAACGTATCTATAATTTTTGATTGCTCCATGCTATATTATCTTCTGTTTTGGATGTTTATGGGATTTATTATGCATTTTTATATTATTTTTGGGACTAACCTATTAACCCAGAGTCCAGTGGCAGTTTCTGTTTTTTCCTTGTTTTAGAGTATCGCAAAAAAGGAAAATCAAACGGTGTCCAATTGACCTGAAACTTCACGGAACTTATTTTTGGAAGGAAAGCAACCCGGGAGACTTGGAGTCCACGTCAAGGAAGCTTCGAGGAAGCCACGAGGTAGGGGGCGTGCCCACCCCCTGGGCGCGCCCTCCACCCTCGTGGGTCCCTCGTGGCTCCCCTGACGTACTTCTTCCGCTTATATATCTCCATATACCCTAAAACGATCGGGGAGCACAATAGATCGGGAGTTCCGCCGCCAGAAGTCTCCGTAGCCACTGAAAGCCAATTTAGACCCGTTCTGGCACCCTTCCGGAGGGGGCAATCCCTTTTCGGTGGCCATCTTCATCATCCCGGTGCTCTCCATGACGAGGAGGGAGTAGTTCTCCCTCGGGGCTGAGGTTATGTACCAGTAGCTATGTGTTTGATCTCTCTCTCGTGTTCTTGAGGTGATACGGTCTTGATACATCGCGAGCTTTGCTATTATATTTGGATCATATGATGTTTCTTCCCCCCTCTACTCTCTTGTAATGGATTGAGTTTCCCTTTTGAAGTTATCTTATCGGATTGAGTCTTTAAAGATTTGAGAACACTTGATGTATGTCTTGCCGTGCGTATCTGTGGTGACAATGAGATATCTCGTGATTCACTTGATGTATGTTTCGGTGATCAGCTTGCGGGTTCCGCCCATGAACCTATGCATAGGGGTTGGCACACGTTTTCGTCGTGATTCTCCGGTAGAAACTTTAGGGCACTCTTTGAGGTTCTATGTGACGCCCGGATAATTAAGCCACAATAATTCTCTTCTAATGGTGCCACGTCACCACGATTACTGTTGCTAATCTCTCGTTAGTTCAAAAACCGGTTCAAAATTCAAATTTAAAATAAAGTCAAAACGGTAAAGGTTTTCAAACTTTAAAACTAAAATGTTCGCATTGTTCAATAATTTCGCTGATCATTTGTCATGTTGAACCCAACCTTATTTGACCCACCAATTAACCTCTAGGAATTTATAAAGTGGTCCAACGGCAAATAAAATAACCATCTCAAAATAAGAAAATATTTATACAATTCCAATTGACCTCAAACTTGGTATGTCATCCCAAAATAGTGTGAAGTATTTAATTGACGAGTTTCATGATGAATAAAATCTAATTGATATTTTAAGGAAGTGCTAAACTGTGATGAATAAAAAAAATCAGAGAATAAATAGAAGCAGAAAAATAAACAAATGGGGATACCTAACTACTGTACACCTAAAGCCCAAAGGGTCAGTAGCCAGCCCAGCCCACCAACAAACCATATCTTTCCTCCCTGTACAGAGGCTTGGCGTGGCAGAAATCCACGGTGCCCGATCCGCCAATGCTCGACGTCTGGCGCTACAGGGACGTCGGGAGGAGGATAAGACCATCCCCGAGCGCATAGGCAAACCCTAGCTCCCACTTTCCCCTCCCCTCGCATCGTTTTCTTCCCCGTGACGGTCGGCCGTCGCCTTGCCGTCGTCGATGCCGCGGCCCATGACCACCTCAAGCCACCCGGAGGTGTCCAGGAGCTTCACCATCATCGCCTCCTTCGCCTACGCTATTGGGCTGGACTGGGGAGGCCTTGTACGCTCGCCATCGCCGTCGTCTTCGTCACGTACATCGCCGACCGCGGCCATTGATTCACACCGCTCCGGTCTACCCTCGGCCTCCTCGACCGCGCCGCCGAGCTCGCTGTGAGCTTCTCTCCCGGATCCCCTCTTTCCCTGCTTCGATATGTCGCCGTTGAGGCCGTCCCCGCGCTCGGCCGCCATGGCCGGAGCTCGCTCCGCGCGTGCTTGCCCGCGGCCCTGAGCACGCCGCGCATGCTCGCGCCCGTCCGCGTCCATGCACGCGTTCTCCGTGGCCACCCCCGTACTGTGCCTAGCTGCCCCTATGCGCGCCTTGGCCACGCGCCTCGCCCGCTCCCGCCTCCGCCTCCGCCAGTCGGTGCCTTGCCCGCGCCCTGCGCCTTCCTTGGTCGCGCTTGGCCGTAGACGTTCTCTGCCTGCGCCCGCGCGTGCATGCTCGTTCACACCCCTGCTGCTCCCGCCACTGCTCTGCTACGCGCGCGCTTGCTGCTGCTCTGCCTGCTGCTTCTTGCTGCTGGTACGGTGCTGCCTCTACTGCTTGTTGCTTGCATGCTTCTACTGCTGCTTGCTCTACCCGCTCCTAGTTGCCGCTGCTACTACCCTGCTAGCTACGCTGCTCTGCTGCCGTCGTTTGTTGCTACTGCTATGCTGCTTCGCTAATTGCAGCCGGCTGGCCATGGCCATGGCCGTGAGTGAGTGTGCTAGGTGTGCTAGGTGTGTGTGGCCGGTGTGCCATTGCAGTGGACCGGCCCTTGTTTAATTGGGAAACACTAACTATCACCCGACGGATTCTACCACTCCATCCGCCGCCTCATACGCACGCCACGTGTCCTATATGGCCATCACCGTGTATCTTTTTTCCTTCTTATCTTCACTGTGAGCCACTCGTTTCCTTTTTCCCCTCATTCATCCTCTACATCTAGCTCTGTAGTCATAGCATGCCTCCACACCATGCGTCTCTTCAATGAAGTATTGATCTCGTCCATGACGAGAAGCGCTCCATGGCCGGTGACTGGTGCAGCAACCCATGGCTGGTCCGTAGATGCTGGAAGCCGGCCACCATGGTGCTGCCTGCCGGCTACGCCTGCGCTAGAAGCCGTCGGACCAGACCGCCCGCCTCTGGAGCTGCATCTGCCGTCGCTGCTGTCCTGGAGGAGTGCCGGCGTCCATGGCTCTCGCCTCCTCGAGCTCATATGCAACAACAAATTTGTTGCAATTTTTGCAACAAAGATCTTGCTGTAGAAAATTAGACGCAGAAGATGTTGCAGAAAATTAGACGCGGCGAAAGACGTTATTGCATTTTTTGCAAAGACCTTGTTGCAGAAAATTAGAGAAGAAGAGGTTTTGCAATATGGGTCTTGTTGCAGAAAATTATAGAAGATGAGGTTTCGCAACAAAGGTCTTATTGCAGGAAATCAGAGTAGAGCAAATCTTGCAACAAGAGCATCGTTGCGGAAATTAGACAAGATAATTGAACGACTCGTATCACGCAATCGAACGGTTCATGAGACGGTGGATCTTCTAAAAAAATATATGTTGCAAAAAATAAAAAATGCAAGCTCGAGTAATTGCAACAAGCAGATTGTTGTAGAAACACCACTCTTGTTGCAAAGGGTGGCTGCTTACGTTACATTGGTAGATCGGATGGTAATTAATGGATCAATCCAATGGTCAGAAAGGTGGCGGATTCTTTTTAAATTTTCGCCGGAGAACGCGTAGCGTCGCCTTAGGCTAAATAAGACTAGTTTAGTAGTACTAATTTAATACTAAGTTAGTTTAGTACTAGATGCCATGTAGGATCCCATTAAATTAGTTAGATGTTTTATCATCTCAAAAAAAGTTAGATATTTTATTAACGCAAGTGGAAATGATATGTGGGCCACGCCTGCCCCTTTTGACTAGTAAAATTGACTTGGTCAATTCGAATTACATCAAAGTAAAATAAAACCAGAAATTTTCAAAAAACAACAAAACTTTGAAAAATAATATAAAATAAACCATAACCCGGTTGAAAATACTTTGTACATGAAAGTTTCTCAGAACGACGAGGCGAATTCGGATACGCGTTCCGTTTGTCCGCCACGCATCCCTAGCATAGCGAACATGCAACTTTCCTCCTTCGATTTATCTGTCCGAAAACGCGAAACACCAGAGATATTTTCCCGGATGTTTTCCCCTTCACCGGTATCACCTCAATATCGCGTTAGGGCACCCCTAGCATCGCTACTTGTCATGTCATGCATCGTTATGTATCTGTTTGATACCAATGCATACATATATAGTGTAGCTCCTTGCTTGCGAGTACTTTGGATGAGTACTCACTGTTGCTTTGCTCCCCCTTTTTCCCCTTTCTATACCCGATTGCTGCGACCAGACGATGGAGCCCAGGAGCCAGACGCCACCGTCGACGAAGACTACTACTACACTGGAGGTGCCTACTTCTACGTGCAGCCCGCTGATGACGACCATGAATAGTTTAGGAGGATCCCAGGCAGGAGGCCTGCGCCTCTTTCGATCTGTATCCCAGTTTAGGCTAGCCTTCTTAAGGCATTCTTGTTTAACTTGTGTCTGTACTCAGATATTGTTGCTTCCGCTGACTCGTCTATGATCGAGCTCTTGTATTCGAGCCCTCGAGGCCCCTGGCTTGTAATATGATGCTTGTATGACTTATTTTATTTGTAGAATTGTGTTGTGATATCTTCCCGTGAGTCCTTGATCTTGATCATACACGTTTGCGTGTATAATTAGTGTGCGATTGAATGGAGGGCGTCACAAGTTGGTATCAGAGCCGACTGCCTGTAGGAATCCCCCTTCCACATTCCTTGGCCGAAGCCGAGTCTAGACATTACAAATTTTTTACTAACATGGTTGTGTGCCTTATGGGACCACGTCGCCATTGGGTGGTATTAGGATCTTTTACTCCTCAATCTTTACTCTGGGACTATGAGCTCTCTTCTATTCGGGTTAAATGATTTTGCTAAAAGCAGAACTAACCTTAGGTTCTCGAAAGTACTTTCTCCCGGAGAGCCCCTCACTTCAGATGATCGCCTGCTGCACTAGAAGATTCCGAAGTTACTCTACGATGTTCTCTCGAGTCTTTGTGCCATCGCATTTGCGATTTCCTTCCACCGCCAACCCTTATGAAAACTGCATACACTTGCCATTCATACAATCATTCCCCGTTGATCTTGTTATTACAAGATGTCCTGAAATACTCTCTGTTGTCCTGAGAATCCTTTGAGCTTACTGCCTTGCAGTTCTTTACCACATGAATACCCCTACGGATAATTCCTCACACTTATCGAGTATCCTTTCATCCACAACTGATTCCGGTATTTCACAAAAGTCTTTGAAATACCATTCGTTCTTCTAAAAATCCTTGACATCCTAATGCTCTTGAAATTCTTGCTTACTAGCATTATGGTTAATCCCATAAGTCTGGTAATCTTATTGGCATCCTTTGTCAATATCATTTTGAGTCCATTGATTCAATATGATGTGAATGCTCGCAATCCTCAATCATATCCTAGAATTCATCCTTCCGGCTCTGACGTCATTTTTAACATGAGCTGGATCTCGACCAATCAAATTGCCATCGATTGTACCCCTAAGCCTACTCAATTTATCCATCCTTGATCAGAGTGTTTGCTTCTGATCCCTTGATTTGGAAATCATAATTCTTTTGCATTTGAGCTTTGAATTAGTCAGATGTTTCCATAATCATATCTCCTTGCATTCTTTCTTACTTTGCTAATACCACCCAAAGGCGGCGTGGGCCCGTAAGCCACACAACCATGTTAGTAAAACAATTTTTGGACGACTAGACTCAACTTCGGCCAAGGAGTTGCAAAGGGGGCTTCCTACAGGCAGTCGGCTCTGATGCCAACTTGTGACGCCCTCAATTTGACCGTACACTAATCATACACGCAAATGTGTACGATCAAGATCAAGAACTCACGGGAAGATATCACAACACAACTCTAGACACAAATTAAAATAATACAAACTTTATATTACAAGCCAGGGGCCTCGAGGGCTCGAATACATAAGCTTGAAAACACAAGAGTCAGCGGAAGCAACAATATCTGAGTACAAACATAAGTTAGACAAGATTGCCTTAAGAAGGCTAGCACAAAAGCAACAACGATCGAAAAGGCAAGGCCTCCTGCCTGGGAGCCTCCTAACAACTCCAAGTCGTCAGCGGTCTTCACGTAGTAGTAGGCATCCTCCGGGTAGTAGTAGTCATCAGTGGCGTCATCTGGCTCCTGGGATCCGTCATCTGGTCGCAACAATCGGGTATGGGGGGAAATAAGTAGCAAAGCAACCGTGAGTACTCATCCAAAGTACTCGCAAGACTTACATCAGATCTAAACTAAGTATGCATCTGTATCAAAGGAAATGGGTTGTATCTGTGGACTAAACTGCAGAATGCCAGAAGAGAAGGGGGAAAGCCTAGCCTATCGAAGACTAGCATCTTCTGGAAACCACCATCTTGCGGCAATAGGAGGGAATAGAGTAGCATAAAGTAAATTAGTAGTAGTGTTATCAACCTCGGCCAGAGATCCTTTCTCGACTCCCTGCGAGAAAGCAATCCCAGAGCCATACTATCCAGTTATCATCGCAATCCAATTCTCATCACCATCCAGTTCTCATCACAAGTATTCAGTTCTAGTTGTATCGATCGGGATACAACTCCAAGTGTTCGTTACCGTAGGACAGGCTATCGATAGATGTTTTCTTCCCTGCAGGGGTGCACCAACTTACCCACCACGCTCGATTAACTCCGGTCGGACACACTTTCCTGGGTCATGCCCGGTCTCGGCCAAACAATACGCCGCAACCCGACCTAGGCTTAATAGAGAGGCCAGCACGCCGGACTAAACCTATGCCCCCAGGGGTCATGGGCCATCTCCCCAGGAACTCCTGCACGTTGCGAGGGCAGACGGTGAGCAGACCTAGCTACCTCCTTCAAAAAGGAAGGTGCTTACCAGTCCAACCCAGCGCGCGCCGCTCAGTCGCTGACGTCTATTAAGCTTTAGCTGATGCATACGACGCAGAACGCCCATACTATGCCCACGTGATGGTTAGTGCTATCAGGCCAGAGGCCCCTCGGATCAGATATCCAAATCATAGTGGATTAGGAACGCGCGGTAATGATCAGAGACTCACGATCGATGTGACCCCGTTGCCCCGTCTCGAGTACTTGCGGCAAGGGCTAAGAATGCCCGGCCACGCCTCGTAAGTATCTCGCGGGCACCTTCCAAGTCAACCCGACTCCACATCACTCGCTATTAAGCTCGCGCGGGCACCCCTCAGGGTCGACCCGTCTTTAGTAACATGGCTTAGTGTAAAGTCATAGTAACCATAGTAACTGTGTGTCTAACACCAAGGGGAAAACCCGAGGAATCACCCCCGGTGAATCCCACTCGATGTTATCATCACACGTAAGAGAATCCACCCTCGAGGTTCACACTTGAGGGGTTGCACGACAGAGCGGTAACGAAAGTGGTTAAGGAGGAAATCACCCTCGATGACCTCAACCGTATAGCTACACTACGAAGATCTTATCAGGAGTGATGTAAGAGGTTCCACCCTCGGCACTCGATGGTAACTCTGCAGAGTCGTACAACTAGGGGGGTGATGTGCGGTGTCGGGGCCTAAACGTCGATCACGTTGATCGAGTCATCGAACATAAAGTGGGGCAACTGGGACAAGGTGGGGTCACTGATGGATCACTAACCATCCTATACTAAGCAGTTTAGGATAAGCAGGTAAGGTATGAAAGCAGGTAACAACAACAGACTATGCATCAGAGTAGGATCATACAGAAAGCAGTAGCAGTTCTAATGCAAGCATGAGAGGGAAAGAAATGGGCGATATCAGAATGCTCAAGGGGGTTTGCTTGCCTGGTTGCTCTGGCAAGGAGGGGGGTCGTCGTCGACGTAGTCGATCACAAGGGCAGCATCGGTCTTGGGGTCTACCGGAGAGAAGAGGGGGAAGAAACAATAAATATAAAGCAAACATAGCACCACAAAGCATAACATGGCAATAAGATGTGCCGGGTGTGACCTAACGCGATAGGAGGTGATACCGGCGAAGGGGGGAAACATCCGGGAAAGTATCCCCGGTGTTTCGCGTTTTCGGACAGATGAACCAGAGGGGGAAAGTTGCGTGTTCGCTATGCTAGGGATGCGTGACGGATGAACGGGCTGCGTATCCGGATTCGTCTCGTCGTTCTGAGCAACTTTCATGTACAAAGTTTTTCCATTCGAGTTACGATTTATTTTATATTAAAATTTAAAAGATTTAAAACATTTTAGGATTTATTTAATTGTTTTAAATCAACAATATCCAGAAAGTGTTTGCTGACGTCAGCAGTCAACAGGGGGTGTTGACTGGGTCGCTGACGTGTGGGTCCCCCTAGTCATTGACTTAGTTAACTAAAAAAGATTAGTTAATTTAATTAAAGTGATTAAGTTAATTAATTAGGCTTAATTAGATTAATTAACAAGATTAATTAAGTTAATAATTAATTATTATAATTTACTTTTTTATTATTTTTTAAAAATGTTTTGGGGCAGAGCCCCACTTGTCATTGGCCCCTGGGGGCCGATGCGGGTTACAGGCATTGGGTGCGTGGGGCATCGGCCGAACAGCGAGTCGAGCAGGGCTGGCCCCGGACGAAGGCGCGCGGCCAGGCGACCGAGCGAGGCTAGTCAGGCGGGGCCAGCGGCAGGGAGACGACAGCGAGCAGCGGTGGAGGCGAGGCGGCACGGCAGTAGCGGGAGGCGGCGGCGAGCGCAGGCGGCACTAGCAGCGGCGGAAGGCAGGCGGGCGAGGGGGACAGAGCAGGCCAGCAGTGCGAGCGCCGCCACGGCACCGGCGACTGTGTAGGTGCGCGGGCGACAGCGGATGCGGTGCAGGGCGCCTAACACGCGCCACATGCAGTAGTGCGACGGTGAGCGCGAGCGCACGAATAGGGCGCGGGGTGACCGTCGCGAGCAGCGACAACCGGGATCGCGGGGCGTGCACGGTGATGACATGAACAAGGGGGGACAGGAGGGGTTCTCACCCCCGTTGTAGATGAACAGGGGGTCGGCGAGGCGCGGCGGAGCCGTCGAGGGAGAGGTGTGGAGGCGAGATCCAGCGGCGACGAGGTGGTGAAGGCGTCGGGGTCCGGCGACGGCGAGCGGCGACGCCGGGGCGGCGCCAGGGGGCAGCGGCTTTGGGCCGTCCCGACGAGGGAGGGCTTCAGGGAGGATGGGCAAGGTGACGGCGGGGTAGCGCCGGGCGGCATCGGCGAGGTGGCACCTGCGTGGTGGCGTCGAGGAAAGGGCGGTGGCGTCGTGCGGGACGAGACGGGGAGGCGGGCACCGACGAGGTGGTCAGTCAGGCGAGGTGGCGGCGTGGCGAAGGGGTTCGGGGCCCTCTGCCCCGATCCAGACGGGGGGGGGGGGGGAGGGGAGAGAGGCGTGCGGGTGGAGCGAGTTGGGGGAGTGGGGATCGGCAGGGGTTAGGGTTTGGCCTGGGGAGGCCATATAGGGGGCGGGGTGGGCCGCAGCTGGGCCAGCCTGTGGCCTGCTGGGCCGAAGCCCAGGGGGCAGGGGGTTTTCTCTTTTTTTATGTAATTCCTTTTCTTTTCTTTTCTTTATTTCCTTTTCTGTTTTATTTTATTGTTAGAGCATTTAGCCATTTTGTAAAAAGTTGATTTCCCACTCATATTACCAAATGATTATTTACAACAACTTGAACATTTTTTGTTTGCACGTTTGATAATTTTGAAACTTGACTTTAATTTAAATTTGAATTTGGACCGCATTCAAACCAACGCGAGTTTAACAACAGTAATCATGATGACATGGCATCATTAGCAGGGAATTACTGTAGCTTAATTATCCGGGCGTCACAATTCTCCTCCACTACAAGAAATCTTGTCCCGAGATTTAAGTGCGGAAGTAAAGAGTAACTTCGGGAGAACTGACCCTTATAGGGTTAATTATCTGGTTAATAATTCAGGGGATGTGGCAGGAGTATCTCTCGAGTTGAAACTTAAGAAAACATCGAGAGCAAAATATGAAGGTACAATAGGAAGTTACAACCGAATGGACAAACGATTGATACCTGAACAGAGTGTGAGAAATGGGTTCAGAGCATCGGGAATAGATCATCTCTCGGAAGGGGGCTCGTGACATTATATGAAGCCAAGTGTAAAGAATACTTCGGCATCAAGGTTGTACAGGAGAGTTAGGTTTCGATCCTGTGGAACTGTGAGTTATGGGCCCACCATGTGGGTTAAAAGAAGGAAAGGCGCTATTCATTTTGAATGGTCATGATAGCAAGGCAAGTCAGAGGGTAGCCTGCCAGTTATGTCGGCAACAATCGTCGGTACCAAGGGCGAGGGACGAAGAGAACCATTCTCCTGCTCGTTGAACGAGGCGGACCAATAGGAAAAGTTCTCGTCCATCGGTGGCTACCGGAAAGTCGTCCACAATAGTAACAGGGTCTTACTGACAGTTTGTACACCGAGGTGTTTACATAAGCAGGGAAATATTTCTGCTTATATCATATAGATCACTAGAAAGGTCAAACAAACCAATGGAAAGGAAAATGTGATCATCAGGTTTCAGGGGTATATCCTTCCCAAGGACAAGCAGAGCATGATATCCATGACAGGATAGAAGTATAGAACCATTTAGGTAAGGGGGAAGAAAATTCCTGACATTACCCATACAACGGTGTTTGGATAATTGATAAGGAAATTTATTATCGTGCTTCAAATGTTCTCAAAGGAGATCGGATCACCACAGACATGCTTCGAGATAGCATTGACATGGTTTCAAGCAAAGGTCAGACTTTGGATACACCAAGGATCCATCGGAAACAACTTAGAAAATAAGTCATACAATTTTAGTAGGGAAAAGATAAGAGAGTGGCCAACGGGCTCAACTACAATCCATCGACATGCCAGAAAGGATGTATTTCCAAAATTATATGAACAAGTTTGTGTTGGGGAAGGCAAGAATGTTGTCGATGATAACATAAATCATCGAGGGGAAGGATTGTATTTCTCCTCATTATTTGATTGATATTCTGGAAAAGCTTTGAATGTTGATGATGACCATGACACATTTGTCGAGAGATTTCATGAAGATGTAATCGAGCGGCGATGACATCCAGTCAAAGGAATGATGAAGCGAAAGGTTATTGGAACCATGGGTACGGCACAAACTCGAAATTAAGCTTGCTGTTCAAGGCGAAATGATAAGATGAGGAAGATCGACGTAAGCTTAGCTCATCGTCGGAAGTTGCTCCGGGCATAAGGACCGGGTAGCACAGTTAAAAAGTTGACATGAAAAAAAATATAGCCGTTCAGGCTAGGAATGATGTGATGGGGTATAAAGCTTCCCAGTATCAAGTACTAGGTGTAATGCCAGAAGGTAAATCGGAGTAGAGGTTGGACGGGGGAATGATTTGCAGAGGATAAGTAATTGTAACTTACCCAGTAAATGGGATCAAGGAGGAAATATGGTCGGGACCATAACTACAAGGGATCCAATTTATGATACCGGAAGAATATTCAAATGATTAAATATCCTTGCAAGAATCTTTCATGATAAGTTCCACACCGTGTCCGTGGGCATGAACACAAAGGTTCAGGGTCGACTCCCACTTCTACAATGCATAACCTTTCATTTTACTTCTCGCTCTTGATAAAGCTGTAGTATTGAAATTTTATCGGACGAAAAGCCAATAGAGTATAACTCACATAACTTTCGAGTTCACACAGATTAGGGAAGGCATAGGTTCAACCCATCGGGGCATCTTAGGAACATATATCATAAATTTCGAGAATAAGTAACACAAGCTCGGTAGTAGAGCATGCTTGAGAAAGCGGAGGATACAATTTACCAAAAGCATTATGTATCCGAGGAAAGGCTCACAAGCTTATTGAATATGAAGAACGTTGTCGGATAAAATCTGAAAAAGGGGGGTCTGGTGGTCCACAAGGGATCTGATGTGAGCATCAATATTCAACCAGAGGAAGAAAGAATGCAAGGAGATCATATTATAGAAACAACTGACTAACTCAAAGCTCAATTGCAAAGGAATTATGAATTCCAAGACAATGGATCAGAAGCAATGCTCTGATTAGGGATGGATAGGTATAATAGCCTGCTACGTCTTGAGCTTGCGTTGGTTTTCCCCGAAGAGGAAGGGATGATGCAACAGAGTAGCGTAAGTATTTCCCTCAGTTTGTGAGAACCAAGGTATCAATCCAATAGGAGCCCATGCTCAAGTCCCTCGTACCTGCACAAAGCGATAGCTACTCGCAACCAACGCGATTAGGGGTTGTCAATCCCTTCACGATCACTTACGAGAGTGAGATCTGATAGATATAATATTTTGGTATTTTGGTATAAAGATGCAAAGTAAAAAGTAAAAGCAAGGTAAAAAGCAAAGCAAGATTAAAGTGATGGAGATTGATATGATGAGAATAGACCCGGGGGCCATAGGTTTCACTAGTGGCTTCTCTCAAGAGCATAAGTATTCTACGATGGGTGAACAAATTACTGTTGAGCAATTGACAGAATTGAGCATAGTTATGAGAATATCTAGGCATGATCATGTATATAGGCATCACGTCCGTGACAAGTAGATCAAAACGATTCTGCATCTACTACTATTACTCCACTCATCGTCCTCTATCCAGCATGCATCTAGAGTATTAAGTTAAAAACAGAGTAACGCCTTAAGCAAGATGACATGATGTAGAGAGATAAATTCATGCAATATGAAATAAACCCCATCTTGTTATCCTCGATGGCAACGATACAATACGTGCCTTGCTGCCCCTTCTGTCACTGGGTAAGGACACCGCAAAATCGAACCCAAAGCTAAGCACTTCTCCCATGGCAAGAACTACCAATCTAGTTGGCCAAACCAAACGGATAATTCGAAGAGACTTGCAAAGATAACCAATCATACATAAAAGAATTCAGAGAAGATTCAAATATTATTCATAGATAGACTTGATCATAAACCCACAATTTATCAGTCTCAACAAACACACCGCAAAAAGAAGATTACATCGAATAGATCTCCACAAGAGAGGGGGAGAACTTTGTATTGAGATTCAAAGAGAGAGAAGAAGCCATCTAGCTACTAACTATGTACCCGAAGGTCAGAGGTAAACTACTCACACTTCATCGGAGAGGCTATGATGATGTAGAAGCCCTCCGTGATGACGGCCCTCTTCCGGCGGAGCTCCGGAACAGGCCCCAAGATGGTATCTCATGGATACAAAAAGTTGCGGCGGTGGAATTAGGTTTTTGGCTCCCCTTCTGATCGTTTGGGGGTACGTGTGTATATATAGGAGGAAGAAGTACGCCGGAGGAGCAACGAGGGGCCCACGAGGCAGGGGGGCGCGCCCTAGGGGGGGCGCCCCCACCCTCATGACCACCTCTTTTGTTCCTTGGAGCAGGGTCCAAGTCTCCTGGATCAAGTTCGGTGAGAAAATCACGTTCCCAAAGATTTTATTCCGTTTGGACTCCGTTTGATATTCTGTTTATCCGAAACACTGAAATAGGCAAAAAACAACAATTCTGGGCTGGGCCTCCGGTTAATAGGTTAGTTCCAAAAATAATATAAAAGTGGAAAATAAAGCCCAATATAGTCCAAAACAGTAGATAATATAACATGGAGCAATCAAAAATTATAGATACATTGGAGAGGTATCATAGCCTTAGGGGTAAAATCGATGGCGACTTGATTGATCGAGATTCAGCACATGTTAAAATGACGTCTGAGCCGGAAGGAAGAATTCTATGATCTGATTGAGGATTGCGAGCATTCTCAACACATTGTATCAACGGACTCAAGATGATAATGACAAAGGCTGACAGTAAGATTACTAGACTTATGGTATTAACGATAATGCAAGCAAGCAAGAAATTCAAGAACAATAGGCTGTTGAGGATTTTCACAAGAACGAATGGTATTACGAAGACTTCTGTGAAGTACAAGAATCAACTGAGGATGAGCGGATCATTGATAGGTGCACAAAGTTATCCGTAGGGGTATTCAGATGACAAGGAACTGGAAGGCAGTAAGCTCAAAGGATTATCGGAACAAAGGAGAGCAGTTTAGGGCATCTAGTAATAACAAGATCAATGGGATAGAATGTAAGATTGGCAAGTGTGTGTAGTTATCCATAAGGATATTTCAGTGGTAGGGAATTGCAAAAGCGATGGGCACAAGTCCTCAAACGAACATCGAAGAGTATCTTCAAAGTCTTCTGATGAAGCAGGCGATCATATGGAATGAAGTGGCTCTCCGGGATGAAGTGGTTACGAGAACCTAATGTCAGAGTTAGCAAAATCGTTTAACCCGAATAGGTGAGAAATCAGAGTCCCAGAGTATAGACGAGGAGTAAAAGATCCTAATACCACCCAAAGGCGACGTGGGCCCATAAGCCACACAGCCATGTTAGTAAAACAGTTTTTGGACGACTAGACTCAACTTCGGCCAAGGAGTTGCAAAGGGGGCTTCCTACAGGCAGTCGACTCTGATACCAACTTGTGACTCCCTCGATTTGACCGTACACTAATCATACACGCAAATGTGTACGATCAAGATCAAGGACTCACGGGAAGATATCACAACACAACTCTAGACACAAATTAAAATAATACAAGCTTTATATTACAAGCCAGGGGCCTCGAGGGCTCGAATACATAAGCTTGAAAACACAAGAGTCAGCGGAAGCAACAATATCTGAGTACAGACATAAGTTAGACAAGATTGCCTTAAGAAGGCTAGCACAAAAGCAACAACGATCGAAAAGGCAAGGCCTCCTGCCTGGGAGCCTCCTAACTACTCCAAGTCGTCAGCGGTCTTCACGTAGTAGTAGGCATCCTCCGGGTAGTAGTAGTCATCAGTGGCGTCGTCTGGCTCCTGGGATCCGTCATCTGGTCGCAACAATCGGGTATGGGGGGAAAGAAGTAGCAAAGCAACCGTGAGTACTCATCCAAAGTACTTGCAAGACTTACATCCGATCTAAACTAAGTATGCATCTGTATCAAAGGAAATGGGCTGTATCTGTGACTAAACTGCAGAATGCCAGAAGAGAAGGGGGGAAAGCCTAGCCTATCGAAGACTAGCATCTTCTGGAAACCACCATCTTGCAGCAATAGGAGGGAATAGAGTAGCATAAAGTAAAGTAGTAGTAGTGTTATCAACCTCGGCCAGAGATCCTTTCTCGACTCCCTGCGAGAAAGCAATCCCAGAGCCATACTATCCAGTTATCATCGTAATCCAATTCTCATCACCATCCAGTTCTCATCACAAGTATTCAGTTCTAGTTGTATCGACCGGGATACAACTCCAAGTGTCCGTTACCGTAGGACAGGCTATCGATAGATGTTTTCTTCCCTGCAGGGGTGCACCAACTTACCCACCACGCTCGATTAGCTCCGGCCGAACACACTTTCCTGGGTCATGCCCGGCCTCGGCCAAACAATACGCCGCAACCCGACCTAGGCTTAATAGAGAGGCCAGCACGCTGGACTAAACCTATGCCCCCAGGGGTCATGGGCCATCTCCCCAGGAACTCCTGCACGTTGCGAGGGCGACCGGTGAGCAGACCTAGCTACCTCCTTCAAAAAGGAAGGTGCTTACCAGTCCAACCCGGCGCGCGCCGCTCAGTCGCTGACGTCTATTAAGCTTCGGCTGATGCATACGACGCAGAACGCCCATACTATGCCCACGTGATGGTTAGTGCTATCAGGCCAGAGGCCCCTCGGATCAAATATCCAGATCGTAGTGGATTAGGAACGCGCGGTAACAAGCAGAGACTCACGATCGATGTGACCCCGTCGCCCCGTCTCGAGTACTTGCGGCAAGGACTAAGAATGCCCGACCACGTCTCGTAAGTATCTCGCAGGCACCTTCCAGGTCAACCCGACTCCACATCACTCGCTATTAAGCTCGCGCGGGTATCCCTCAGGGTCGACCCGCCTTTAGTAATACGGCTTAGTGTAAAGTCATAGTAACCATAGTAACTGTGTGTCTAACACCAAGGGGAAAACCCGAGGAATCACCCCCGGTGAACCCCACTCGATGTTATCATCAAGGTGAACGTAAGAGGATCCACCCTCGAGGTTCACACTTGAGGGGTTGCACGACAGAGCGGTAACGAAAGTGGTTAAGGAGGAAATCACCCTCGATGACCTCAACCGTATAGCTACACTACGAAGATCTTATCAGGAGTGATGTAAGAGGTTCCACCCTCGGCACTCGATGGTAACTCTGCAGAGTCGTACAACTAGGGGGGTGATGTGCGGTGTCGGGGCCTGAACGTCGATCACGTTGATCGAGTCATCGAACATAAAGTGGGGCAACTGGGACAAGGTGGGGTCACTGATGGATCACTAACCATCCTATACTAAGCAGTTTAGGATAAGCAGGTAAGGTATGAAAGCAGGTAACAACAACAGACTATGCATCAGAGTAGGATCATACAGAAAGCAGTAGCAGTTCTAATGCAAGCATGAGAGGGAAAGAAATGGGCGATATCAGAATGCTCAAGGGGGTTTGCTTGCCTGGTTGCTCTGGCAAGGAGGGGGGTCGTCGTCGACGTAGTCGATCACAAGGGCAGCATCGGTCTTGGGGTCTACCGGAGAGAAGAGGGGGAAGAAACAATAAATATAAAGCAAACATAGCACCACAAAGCATAACATGGCAATAAGATGTGTCGGGTGTGACCTAACATGGTAGGAGGTGATACCGGCAAGGGGGAAAACATCCGGGAAAGTATCCCCGGTGTTTCGCGTTTTCGGGTAGATGAACCAGAGGGGGAAAGTTGCGTGTTCGCTATGCTAGGGATGCGTGGCGGATGAACGGGCTGCGTATCCGGATTCGTCTCATCGTTCTGAGCAACTTTCATGTACATAGTTTTTCCATTCGAGTTACGGTTTATTTTATATTAAAATTTAAAAGATTTAAAACATTTTTAGGATTTATTTAATTATTTTAAATCAACAATATCCAGAAAGTGTTTGCTGACGTCAGCATGATGTCAGCATGACGTCAGCAGTCAACAGGGGGTGTTGACTGGGTCGCTGACGTGTGGGTCCCACTAGTCATTGACTTAGTTAACTAAACAAGATTAGTTAATTTAATTAAAGTGATTAGGTTAATTAATTAGGCTTAATTAGATTAATTAACATGATTAATTAATTAATTAATTATGATAATTTACTTTATTATTTTTATTAAACGTTCTGGGGCAGAGCCCTACTTGTCATTGGCCCCTGGGGGTCGATGCGGGTTACGGGCGTTGGGTGCGTGGGGCATCGCCCGTACAGCAAGCCGAGCAGGGCCGACCCTGGGCGCGGGCGCGCGGCCAGTCAGGCGGGGCCAGCGGCAAGGAGGCGACAGCGAGCAGCGGTGGAGGCGGGGCGGCGTGACAGTAGCGGGAGGCGGCGGCGAGCGCAGGCGGCACTAGCAGCGGCGCAAGGCAGGCAGGCGAGGGGGACAGAGCAGGCCAGCTGGGCGAGCGCCGCCACGGCACCGGCGACTGTGTAGGTGCGCGGGCGGCAGCGGATGCGGTGCAGGGCGCCTAACACGCGCCACGGGCAGTAGTGCGACGGTGAGCGCGAGCGCACGAATAGGGCGCGGGGTGATCGTCGCGAGCAGCGACAACCGGGATCGCGGGGCGTACACGGTGATGACAGGAACAAGGGGGGACAGGAGGGGTTCTCACCCCCGTTGTAGATGAACAGGGGGGCCGACGAGGCGCGGCGGAGCCGTCGAGGGAGAGGTGTGGAGGCGAGATCCAGCGGTGACGAGGTGGTGAAGGCGTTGGGGTCCGGCGACGGCGAGCGGCGACGCCGGGGCGGCGCCAGGGGGCAGCGGCTTCGGGCCGTCCCGACGAGGGAGGGCTTCGGGGAGGAGGGGCAAGGCGACGGCGGGGTAGCGCCGGGCGGCGTCGGCGAGGTGGCACCGGCGTGGTGGCGTCGAGGAAAGGGCGGCGGCGTCGTGCGGGACGAGACAGGGAGGCGGGCACCGACGAGGTGGGCAGTCGGGCGAGGTGGCGGCGTGGCGAAGGAGTTCGGGGCCCTCTGCCCCGATCCAGACGGAGGGAGGGGAGAGAGGCGTGCGGGTGAAGCGAGTGGGGGGAGTGGGGATCGGGAGGTGTTAGGGTTTGGCCTGGGGAGGCCATATAGGGGGCGGGGTGGGCCGCAGCTGGGCCAGCCTGTGGCCTGCTGGGCCGAAGCTGGGGGGTGCAAGATTATTTACAACAACTTGAACATTTTTTGTTTGCACGTTTGATAATTTTGAAACTTGACTTTAATTTAAATTTGAATTTGGACCGAATTCAAACCAATGCGAGTTTAACAACAGTAATCATGATGACATGGCATCATTAGTAGGGAATTACTGTAGCTTAATTATTCGGGCGTCACAATCATCCACTTGAGGGAAATTTGCTACTGTCCTACAAACCTCTGCACTTGGAGGCCCAACAATGTCTATAAGAAGAAGGTTGTGTAGTAGACATCAATACCCTAAACATCCTATCCCTTTACCCCCCGGTCACCCTTCTAAAAAAACTTAAATTGTTTTGGTGAAAACAAAACTAAAATGGTTTCTGGTATACAAAAAGTTAGGCCAAAAGAAATGCTCAAACATATCTCTTTTTTCTTTTGAAAAACTCGCTTCAGCATATTCCTTTCCTCGTTTCTTATTATTCTGTAATCAAGAAAAAACACCAAAACTCACCTTATGCAAAAAGGGCCAGATGGAACTCATCATATAAAAGCTACATTACCGAGCAACTATCAAATCCTGCACCAACATGTGTCTCCTGCCCTGGCCGCCGTTGCCGCCGCCCCCATCACCGGCATGCGCCTCCTCGGTCCGACCGCTGTGGTTGCCAACCCCATCACCGGCACTCACGTCCTTCCGTCCTTGTTGTCGCTTCCCCCATGGTCGGCCCGCATGTCCCCGCCTCACGCTATGAGAGAGATTGGGAAGAAGAGCGAGAGGGACAAAAGTTGGATAACCGACATGTGGGCCCCACATGCGGAAGTATTTTGGGATGAGTTTATTGGTGATCTACAACGCAACACACATGCGAATACCAATAAATTTATTGGTAGAGCCCAAATAAAAATTTACATTTTTTCTCTTTATCTATAGGGGATCAACACATAAATAGATGTGCAAGGTATCTGCGCAAGGGTATTGATAAAAATGTTTTTTTTATAAATTTTGGAAATTTGGTTTTTAGTTTCGGAGATCAAAATCACAAATTTTGGAATTTTGTTTTTATTTAATTCCAAATTAATTCCAAACATTTTTTAACTTTTTGAACAATCGCTAAAATAGCCGAACATTTTTTGAAACATGAACATTTTTTAATTTATTTTTGTTTTGAATTATTAAAAAACTTTTTTTTAAACAACAAGGTAAAATCGACTAAAAACCCACACACACAAAAAACCCCAAAAGAAAACCTGCTTCTAGTGAAGAACGGAAAAGACCAAAAGAAAACCCATATAGAAAAGAAACGAAAGAATAAACCAGCACTAGAAATAACAAAAAAATTCTTGATTTGCCAACACTTTGTTGATCAATGTGGATGTTCAATGAAATACAAGATGGGTCAGAAGGATGAATAAGCCACAAACAGCAACCTTGATTAAGCATAATAGAGTGTCTGGCAAAATTATGAGCTTCACTATTCAAAGCTCTCCCATCAAAAGTGACAACTAACAAATGAACTAGCCCCTGATTCTGAACTCTTTTACAATGACCGCATAGGTGCACCCTCTTCTTTCCTCGATATCATCAACTACAACCTTGTAATCACATGCAATAACAACCTTAATAGCACTAGAAACATCAGCGACCCCCGAAGAGAGAAATCCGGAATTGTACTGGCTCACCACGCCCCACCATCAGGCGTCGTGACGGCTATTTGCCGCCTATGGGTATCAAATAGGATTGATCCCGCGAGCCGGCACAGTGTGGCCGTTTATTTTTATATTTAGGTCAACACAGTCCAATATCCTAAAAAATCCCATTAGGCCAAAAAGCATGCGGGCCAAACGTGCCGCGGGCTGGCCCGTTTACTGTAAGGGCATCTTCAATAGGAGGCGCCTGCACCGGCGCTTATTACGAAAAAATAAATATCCCAAAAATCTAGCGTTGTCTCCTCCAACAGCAGGCGCTTACTCCCTTCGTTCATGAATAAGTGTACATCTAGCTTTTATCTTAAGTTAAAGTTTTGATCACCTTTCTAGAAAAAAGTAAAAGCATTTATGACACTAAATTAGTATCACTAGACTCGTTTTGAAATGTACTTTGATAATCTATCAATTGGATGTCATATATGTTACTATTATTTTCTATAAAGTTGGTCAAAATTTTAAAACTTTGACTTAGAACAAAAGCTAGATGTACACTTATTCGCAGACGGAGGGAGTACATTGCGGGCGCTTAGGCTGGTTATAGTAGGAGTAACTTAGCAAGTAACATAGTGCATTTCAAGACAAGTTTGCTTATATGGCATATAGTTAATGAGGAGAGATGTATTTGGAATAACATAATATGTTATTGTAACATAACGCAACCCAAAGCAAAATGAGTCTATAATATAATAAATGCAATCATCTATGATACTACTTGTATGTTATTTTGCACTATAAAGATAGTAATAAAGACTGATGTTATATACATGACCCTAGTGTAAGTTACTCTCCGCTATGACTAGCCTTAGCAATCGCTTTGAACCCACGCGAAGGAAGAAAAAAACATAGCGCTCGCCTCCAGCTTTGGCATCGACGCCGGATTAGACGCCAGGATTTGTGGTTCTAACCGCTGATTGGGCAAGGTGTAAATCCTGGCGCTCACTCCTAACGCCTCCCATTATACATGCCTTAAAGGGCCCGTGCCTGGTCGGCCAGGCGGCCAGGTTTGACTGCAAGCAAAGTACCACAAAAAAAAAGGAGCCGTTACGCGTCCGCCGGTAGATGTCTAGTAAACATCCACCACCTCGACAGTCGTCAGATTTCGTGCGCGAGCCGTCTGATCCAACTCCTAGCACGCGTGCGTCGTCTTCCCGACACATTAATTCCTGAAACAACAACCCAGTTGCAGAAACAAACGGTCGCGTTGCAGAAACAGCGGCCGCGTTGAAAAAACAATTCCTGAAACAACGTCTATGTTGCAGAAACAACTACCATGTTGCAAAAATTTGGAGATTGCAGAAATTATTCCTGAGACAACGGCTGCATTGCAGAAACAATTCCTGAAACAACGACTGCGTTGCGGAAACAACTACCATGTTGCATGCGTCAAGCACGTCGGCGCCGACCACAACAGAGCAGTAGCGCCGCCACTCCAGCTATTGCAGAAGCACGACGATGAGTCGTCCCTCGCCTGAAAAGCAACTTGAAGTGAGGGAGCGGAGGAGAAAAAGAGCAGGAATGGTAAGAGGGAGGAAGCCTACCTCGTCGGCGAACACCAGTTACCGGCGCACGCAGCGGTGGCCGGCTGGCTCGTGCGAGCAGTGGAGTTGTAGAAGCTTGAGGTGGTGGCCGCCATGGCATGCTGCAAGAGTTGGGAAAAAAGAGCCGACTGAGAAAGAGATAAGGAAAGAAGGATGTAGTGGTGCAATGGGTCCACATGGACACGCGTCACGTGCTGGAGGCGGTGGACGCCCAGCATTGGATCCGTCGGGTGATGGTAAGAGTTTTCCAAAAAAAAAGTACCACCCAAAAAGATCTCCTAAAAAAACCACCCACAAAGATCTCCTAGAAAAAAGGAAAACTCTTTCCCTCAGCTGGCTGATCCGTGGTGGACATCCGCCAGATGAGTTGCCATCGGATCGGATTCAATCGCATGGCTGCTTGGCGCTCCCACTTGGTCCCACCTCCCACGCCCTCTCTCGGGAAACATCAACACGTAAGAGCATCTTCAATAGCATGTGTATATTTGGATGTTTATATATTTATATAGACAATGGTCTAAAAAGATTCCTTCATATACACATTCAATTTTGCATCAGAATGTCTATATACAGAGACCATGACAGGTGGGCCATCGCTAGGGAGAGGAAGAAATCATGACTGCAGCTGAGTTTAGACAACGCCTTCACATTGTCCAGGCATGGACATTGTCGAGGCCAATTTAGAGGATGTGTATATTTGGACGATCATATAGACAAGCTGTTGGACGCTTGTTTTGAGCTTACGTCGTGGAAAACGAATATAGACATTTATATAGACAAGCTATTGGAGATGCTCTCAACAGTGCATCCTTGTCCTCACTAGCTCCGGCTGCTCATCCTTTCTACTAGCACGTGCTATCCATTTCAAGCTCCCACTCATGACAATACGATTGCTCCTCCAGCCAAAAACCACATGTTACCTCAAGATTGAAACCACTCAGGTAAGCAGGTCACGACTGCCAGCTCCTGCTACCATCCACTACTCATGCTGCTACAAACCAAAGCCAGTTGTTGCAGGGCCAACATTGCTCGTCGCCTACTGCACGAGGCTTAGGATGGCAGCTCAGGGGGTTGGATGGCGGTGGTGAAAAAACGGCGTTGCTGCAACGACGACGGCCGTCGCCCACCACCGATGCTACGAGCTCTGCTCTTGCAAAAGAGCCGATCGATGAAGTCTCGGGTCGCAACATCGTCCATGTTTCTGAAACATGGGGAATGCTACAGCGAAAACACGACAGTGCAATGCGCGCGCGGCGATTTTTCTGCAACATGAACTCTGTTGTAAAAGTTTCTGAAACACAACTTCGGTTGCAAAAGTTTTCTGAAACATAATAATTAGTATAAAGTTTTCGTAACATGATCTCTGTCGCAAAAGTTCCTGCAACTTAAACTTTGTTTCAAAGGTGGAGAGCGCTGCTCGGCCACTTGATGATGCAGATCCGCACACGCGTAGCACTGCCCAAAAAAAATCTGCAACATTAGCTCTGTTGCAAAAAAGTCTACAACAAAACTTCTATTGCAAAAGTTCCGCAACTCGAACTCTATTGTCAACATCCAAAGCGCAACATCACCCTTGTTGCAAAGCTAGGAGCTGAATCTGAGGGCTATCCCACGTTGTATCCAGTTGTTCGTGAGGTGGCGGATCTTTTAAAAAGATCCGTCGGCCGACGCGTAGTGCTGCCCAAGGAAAAAGCTTACCTTCAACCGACCGATAACGCTCGCGCGTCCGTCGGCTCCGCTCCGTCGGATCGTATGTTGATCAGATGGACGAGAGCGCTCCTCGCTTCTGCGTCACGCGCAGATGTTTCTGAAACTGGGCGGCTGTTTCAGGAATCATTTACGCAGCTATAACGCTCTCACAGTGCTCCCGCTCCCGCAGCTCCGTTGTGCCTGTTAGGTCGGCGGTTGTGGGATCTGGTAGGGCAACGGCGGGCGGCGACGGCGCCCGGTGTGGGGTGACGCGGGCGCATCCAACGCGGTGGCGACGACGACCGCTTCGGGGTCGGCGGTGGCCGGCGACGACACAAGCAGGTACGGCCACATGCTCCTTCCCCCCATTTCTGGTCGGCTCTCATATGGTTCTCCTCTGCTCGGCGGCTCCTCCTCGGCGGCTACACGGGATCATCGCAGCGGTGCTCTGTTGTAGTGAGGCGCCCTCGTCGGCGCCACCGATGTAGGTATTGGACTGTAGATGTGTAGTTGTAGCAGGGGATTGGGATTTCTCAGATCTATTTGTTGCAGAAACTTCTGATACCTTTGCAACTAAAATTGGCTCGTTATAGTGATGTGTTGTAGGAATTTTTGTAGGTCAAATTTTGCTGTAGGTGCTTCCATCTATGGCCGTGCTAATTTTGCAACATGGGTCCTGTTGCAGAAAATTAAATGCGGCAAAGATGTTGTTTTAATTTTTATAACAAGGGTCTTGTTGCGGAAAATTAGACACAACGAAAGATGTGTTGCAATTTTTGCAACAAGGATCTTGTTGCAGAAAATTAGATGTATGAAAGATGTGCAGGGAATTAGATGTTTGTTTCTGCAACTCGACCGCTGTTTCAGGAAAATTGTAGAAGATGAGGTTTTGCAACAAGGTCTTGTTGCAGGAAATTAAAGAAGACCAGATCTTGCAACAAGAGTATCGTTGCAGGAAATTAGAGAAGAGGATTGAACGCCTCGCATCACGTATCGAATGGCTCGCGAAATACATGTTTCTGCAACTCGACCGTTGTTTCAGAAATTAATGAATCGGGAGAGGAGACCGAGCCGCACGCTAAAAGTAGATCGAACTGCTACGCGTGGATACATGGAACGGCCGTCAAGGCGACGGATGTTTCATACAGATAACCCGGTTGATGCGTAGCGTCTTCCTAAAAAAACCACCCACAAAGAAGCACGCTGCGCGAATCGTATCCGGGTCATCCACCGTCTTCTCCGCCCAAAGCCAACAAATTTCTTCCGCCATCGCATTTCAAAAACCCAAATCTCCAAACCCTCGCAGCCGGTTCCGTCAGCGGCGGCCACCTGCCCCCATGGACGGCGGTGACCACGGGCACCGGTGCAGGTGTCCCCATGGACCCCGGTGCACCCGCGGACCGCGCCATGGAGGCCTCGCGGCGGCGGCCCTGGACCCCCGTGTGCGGGCCTTCCCCATGGACGCCGCGACGCAGGCCATGTACCGGGAGCACGGCATGGACCCGGTCACCCTCGAGTCCGACGTGACCACCGCCATGACCTTCCTCCACTATGTCCTCCCCAAGCCCTTCGTCTCCAACCGCGCCGCCCTCTCCGCCGCCTTTCTCCCGCCACAGGACGACGACGGCGGCGTCGACCGCATCAGCGGCCTCCCTGAGGAGCTCCTCCGCAACATCGTCTCCCGCCTCCCCGCCAAGGACGGCGCGCGCACCGCCGCGCTCTCCTGCCGCTGGCGCCGGGTCTGGCTCTCCACCCCGCTCGTCCTCGTCGACGCCGACCTCCTCCCCGCCGGATGCGGCTCCAGCCTGCGGGTCGAGCGCGCCCACGCGCAGCGCGTCGAGTCCGCCATCACCCGCATCCTCGACGCGCACCCGGGGCCCTTCCGCTTCGTCCACCTCATCTCATGCCACATGCAGGAGACCCCCGGCCTGCTCGCGCGCTGGCTCCAGCTCCTCGCCGTCAAGGGCGTCCGGGAGCTCATGCTCGTCAACCGCCCGTGGCCGCTCGACATGGCCCTCCCCGCCACCTTCTTCGGCATGGCCACCCTCACCCGCCTCTACCTTGGCACCCTTGCCTTCCCTAACACGGCCGACCTCCCGCGCGGAGTGTCGTTCCCACACCTCCGCGAGCTGGGCCTCTTGGGCATGGCCATTGTGAACCGGGACATGGACTTCGTCCTCGCCAGGAGCCCTGTGCTGGAGATCCTCTGCATCCAGGCCAACGTTCTGCTCAAGTGGCTCACCCTCGTCAGCCGCAGCCTCCGGTGCGTGCAGATCATAGAAGGCATCGATCTGAATATCGTCGTCAAGAACGCCCCTAACCTTGAGAGGGTCATCATCTGGACATCATCGGCCCGCGATGGCCTGCACAGGATGGTCAAGATTGGCCATGCCCCTGCGCTGAGCTTACTTGGCTACTTGGAGCCGGCACGACACCTGCTAGCGATCGGCAACACCATCATCAAGGTGCGAATGGCTCTCACAAGTTTCCATTTGTTCGATATCTATGCCAATGGGTGAACTTTTCTCACAAAATTGGGTGCATTGCAGGCTGGGACGAAGGCAAGCCCAAGCACCACGGTCCCGAGCGTTAAGATCCTCAGCTTAAGAGTGTGCTTTGGTGTCCGCAACGATGCTAAGATGCTGCCGAGCTTCCTCAGATGCTTCCCCAACGTCGAGAGGCTACATCTCGAGGTGAGAGTGAGATCTCCTCACTTATCTAGCATCACCCCTGCATCTGTAATTCTGTATGTGTTGTCGATGCATCATTTTGGAGCTGAATAAGTATTTACCGATTTCACCAATTTACAGTCCAATGAGACTGATGAGCCCACAGGCAAGCTCAACATCAAGTTCTGGCACGAGGCCGGTGCCATCGAGTGCATCCAGTCACACCTGAAGCTGATGGTCTTCTACGCCTTCCGAGGGGAGCGGGGCGAGCTCTCCTTCCTCAAGTTCGTCCTGGAGAGCGCTCGGATGCTGACGAAGCTGGTGATTGTGTTCTGCAAAGGGAGCTTCGCTTCGATGGCCGAGGCCAACTCCAAAGTGAAACCTCTGTTCGACGCAAGATGGGCCAGCCGAGACTGTTCGCTGGTGCTCTTCGAGAGTCCACTCGAAAAGGGAGATGACAAGTGGGTGCTGAACTTCGAGAGAGGATCTGATTTCTCCACCACGGACCCGTTCGCGTGCACTGCTGCCCTTCAGGGCTGCGTCGTCTGAGGAGAAGGCCGGTGTTAACTTAACTGAGACTTGGAGAGAGGTTTTGGTTTTTGCACCAGGGGCCCTTTTGAGTTCATCATCAGACGAAGCTTAATTTATATTACATGAACAAAAAACATGGTTTGTGCTCTGTTACGGTGTCTACCTGCAAGGCACTGTTTTGATTCTTAAGCTTGGGTTGCTGAAACCTACAATTTCTGCTGATTGTGTTGCTGAATGCTGGCAGACAGAGATATATTCGTGGGCCATTTCATGCTTTACTAATTTCCTTTAGCATATTATTCTATGAAAAGTGTGCTCAGTCGGATGTCAACCAGGTCCCGTTTAATCCCGTTTAAAATCCACTTATGATATGATAGTTCAAAAAGGTTTTTTGTTTGTTTGAGGAAAATGAACTATCAAGCTAGCAAAAAATAACTAAACAGGATTGCGGACGTCATTTATTTGCCACTTACATCCCCTCTCGGATGTGCCCTGGTTGATTGTGCTCGTATGGAATGTCAATTTACCATCAGAAGTCAGCTATCTTATGTGGTCTTGATGAGTAGGGATTCACAGACGAGTGGGATTTGTAGTCGAATTCCTTTCTATCTTAACTTCTGAAGGTCCTGTCCATGCCACAGTAGCATATCCAAAATAAGTTGATGTTTGTCACGAACAGCGGTCCAGACAGGAAGTGGCTATTGGAACTCCACTCGAGTTGGAGTATTGTGAAAATAAGCTCAGCAGAACAAATATTCAGAGAATGATGGATGTGTAGAGAGTTAAATGATCACAGCTCTCTTTTGTGGCGAGGTTCTATTGGAGAGAGAGAGTTCGAATGAGCGGACCGTTAGGCGCTCCCCCTGGTGACGGCCTGGGTTCCCCGCCTCGGTCGCCTTTGGCTCCGGCCAGCGAGGGCTGGGAGGTGGTCCGGCGCGGCGCTAGCTCCTCTCCGCCGAGGGCGGGGCCGGCCTTGGGGGCAGGCGCGGCGCTGGCGTCAGTGGGAGGCCGCTTCTGAGCGCTGGCTGAGTTCGATTCGGAGGACGAGGAGGATGTGGATTCGGCGGCGGAGGCAGGGAATCTGGTGCCGGCGAGGCCGACGCTTGGTCACTTCGTGGCATGTGCGCAGGCGGAGGGGAGCGGCGGGGGCGCCGCCGTTTCGCTCCGGGCGGCCGGGGACCGCGTGAGGTCGCAGTCCGTGCTTGGAGACCCTCTCTGACTCCGGGCAGGGGCTCGGTGTCTCCAGGGGGTGTCGCGAGGGGCATCCGGGCACGGGCGGCGGCTGCACTTCTGGCTCCGGTGGACTTGGAGGTGGAGTGGCCGTGCCTGCCGGTGTCGGCGGCGGTCGGTCGGGTGCTGGCGGAGACGGCGGCCGAGCCGCAGGCGACGGCGGGCGGCTCCGTCCCCCCTGAGGCTAGGGTTGCCTGCACTGGGCCCGGGGCCGTCGAGGGGCAGGTAGACCGTGGGCCGGCCCACTCTCCAAGGCTGGGGGAGGGGACGGCGGCCCAAGTCAAGTGGGGGACAGTGTGCCTCCTGGGCGCGGGGGGCTGGCTCTATGTGGGCCTGTTGGTACTGACCGGCCCAGGCCGGGCCTGCCTCGGCCCCGGCCCAGCTCTGGCGCCTATTTTTGGCTGCGCCGCGGCTGCCTCGACCCCTCGCTAGGGTTTCCAGCATCCAGAAAAGAGGTGCGGCGCTGGGCTCACCTCGCTTGCTCCATCCATCCCATCTCCCCACCTCCTCCTCTCTCCATTTCGTTTGCGGCGGCGGTGATGAGCGGGCGGCGCGCGGAGAAGAGGCCAATGGAGCCTCCGGTCTCGGATGGGGAGCGGCGGCATGAGCGCGACCTGCGGGAGAAGGCGAAGAAGGAGATGCGTGCAAGACCGAGCGGCAGATCTGAGCGGAGCCACGAGCAAGAGGGGCGCGAGGGGGATTGGGGTCCTCCTCCCCCTTAGTGGATCCAGCAGCAGGAGCGAAGAAATAAGAAAAAGGAGATGGCTCGGCGCCGGGAGCTCGAGCGCAAGCCAGCGGATCCCCCCAACTATGGTGGTGGCCATGGGGACCCTCTGGTCAAGAAGCCCAGGGCGGCGACCGAACCTCTGGCGGTGTCTCTTCCCCCTGGTGCGAAGGGCACAGCGGGCGAGCCATTCCGGTGGAGGACGCGTCGGAGGCGCTGGAGGTGGAGTGCTTCAAGTGCGGAAGACTAGGTCACTATCAGTCCAAGTGCAAATTTCAGCCCTTATGTGTGCTATGCAAGGAAGAGGGACATGCTTCTGCGCACTGTCCGACGAGGGGTTGGCAGCCAAGCCTGCAGATCATGGGAAGCGCAATTTCAGGGGAGGGCTTCTTCTGTATGCAGTTCGAAGAGGAGGCGGAGTCTGAGGGTCCACGTCCGCTCTCGGTCGGCAATGCTGCAATTCTCTCTGCAGAGCCGGGCCGCCTGAACCTGCGGGTCCTCAAGCAGGAGCTCAAGCACATGGTCACGGGGGATTGGGACTGGCAAGTCACTCAAGTGGGAGAAGATGACTACATGGTGGTATTCCCCTCTGCAGATCTTCTTCATATGGCTCGGACAAGTGGCAAGCTGTTCCTCTCTATTAACGACATCACTGCTAGGGTGCGGGATGTGGTTCATGAGGTGATTCCCCCAATGGTGATGCCAGAAGCATGGGTGCGGCTCCACGGGATCCCTGAGAAACATCGCAAGATCGAGCGTATCAAGGAGGCTTTTAAGATGTTGGGGCGGCCTATCATGGTCGATGAGCTCTCCATCATAAAATTGGGTCCGGTGAGGATGAAACTGGCTTGCAAGACTCCGGCCAAGCTGAATGGCACAATGGAGGTCTGGTTCAACCACGAAGGGTACCAGATCAGGGTTGAGCTGGAGCGGCAGCCGCGGCGTCTGGGGGATGGGGGAAGGGCTCCGGGGGCGGGCCCCTCCGTTCCCCTGCCTGACGGTCAGCAAGGCAAGGGCGGGCCACACAAGCCTAGGCCACACGCGGGCAATCCCTCCAAGGTGCTGCCACTGGTGCGATTGTGCCCAATTCTTCGGCGGTGGTACCACAGAAGGAGAAGTCTGGCCCCGGTGTGATGGTGGTTGGCCAAGATGCGGTGATAGGCGAGCTGGCAGACGAGCATGATGATAGCATCCAAGACACTTCAATAGATACTGAGACATGGGAAAAACTGGGGGTGATCGCGACTCAAGACACGACAGTAAGCCTTCCCCCCTTGCTCGCTCTCTGGACCCGTCCTTCGAAGTGCTTGGGAATGGGACAGCGCCTCTGTCGCTGGTGGCCATGGAGACCGAGGCCTTGCCTGCCTCTCTAGAGCGCGGAGGGGGCTCGAGGTTGGACTGCGTCCTCATGGACTCGGACCCCACACCGGCCTCGGACAGACGCCTGTCTAGCGGCTCCGGCCACCAGGCCAAAAAGACTGCTGGGCGGAAGATTGGGTGCAAGACGGTGGCCACGGATGCTGCGGAGTCGGCGGCGGCGCTGGGGGGCGAGTTGGGGGCGGCTGTGCTGGCTTCAGGGCCGGCAGCCAAGGCCAAGCGTTCAAGGGCAACCCCGGCGGCGTCTCGGGCTCCAAGCGCACGCACCAAGGCCAAGCTTGGGGACATGACTTCTCTGGAAAGTGCCAAGCTCCGTGCTGCTGACAAAAACATGGATGTTGCAGGTAACCCTACCCCCTCTTTTAAGATTCTGAATGCTTTTTCCGACGAGCATCTTGCTGAGATTCTTCACGATAGTGGCGTTGCGCTAGATTCTTCGACTTTGGACATTATTCTGTTAGTGCGTGCGCGTGAAGAAGCTCAGGCCGCCCTTGCGGCTACTGCTACCAGGAGCGTGGCGGTTCAGCCCGTGGACGGCCAGTCTTCAGCACCAGTAGGGGCTGGTGTTGTCGCTCTGCCCATCGAGGGAGACGAGGCTGGGGTGTCCTCGGACTTGCCTTCTTCCAGCCGGGCTCTGGCTAGGAAGCGAGTGGCCAAGGTGGTTAGCTCCCGTGGAGTTCGCCTGCGTAACCGGATCATTTGATGCGATACATCTTCTGGAATATCCGCGGTTGCGGGCATGTGGGGCGGCGTACGCAATTACGAGAGTATATGTCCAAAGAACGCATCGACTTTGTCGCGCTCCAGGAGACGATTAAGGCCGATTTTTCGTTGAGAGATCTTTTGGCGTACGATCCGCTCCAGCGTTTTGATTGGTTCTGGACTCCTTCCGTGGGCCTTTCTGGTGGTCAATTGATGGGATGTAATAAAGATGCTTGCGACGTTATTCTGTGGGAATCTGGTTCGTTTCATATCGCTGCCACGGTTCGTCACCGGGTTTCCCTTGCCTCTTGGGTGATCATAAGTGTGTATGGGCCGGCTAATCATGCGAGGTCTACTGAGTTCTTGAGAGAACTCACAGCTTTGGTTGGGGCCAAACAAGCAGCCAACCTACCAGTTCTGGTGGGAGGAGACTTTAACTTGATCCGATCGGGGGCGGACAAGAGCAACGACAACATTGACTGGGCTAGGGTGTCCTTGTTCAATAATGCCATCACGGCCGTTGCTCTTAGAGAGATTGCGCGTACAGGGGCAAGATACACGTGGACGAACAAACAGAGGGAGCCAGTTCAATGTGTACTTGACCGTGTATTCTGTTCAAGTGACTGGGAGGTCTTGTTTCCCCTCTGTACCTTAGTGGCTGAAACGCGCATTGGATCAGACCACGTACCTCTGATCCTATCCTTAGGGGAGGAAAGTGTGCGTCGCAGCCGCAGATTCTTTTTCGAAACTGCGTGGTTCGAACATGATGGTTTCTGCCAACTTGTCACAAATCGCTGGTCCTTCATCGGTAACCAGGTTGGCCGCCAACGAGGACCAGTAGAGTTTTGGTCCTCTGCGGCTGCCGCCTTGCGGGCTTTCCTCAGGGGTTGGGGGGCCATGAAGGAAATATGCCCTAGAGGCAATAATAAAGTTATTATTTATCTTCTTATAATCATGATAAATGTTTATTATTCATGCTAGAATTGTATTAACTGGAAACATAATACATGTGTGAATACATAGACAAACAAAGTGTCACTAGTATGCCTCTACTTGACTAGCTCGTTAATCAAAGATGGTTATGTTTCCTAACCATGAACAATGAGTTGTTATTTGATTAACGGGATCACATCATTAGTTGAATGATCTGATTGACATGACCCATTCCATTAGCTTAGCACCCGATCGTTTAGTATGTTGCTATTGCTTTCTTCATGACTTATACATGTTCCTATGACTATGAGATTATGCAACTCCCGTTTACCGGAGGAACACTTTGGGTGCTACCAAACGTCACAACGTAATTGGGTGATTATAAAGGAGCATTACAGGTGTCTCCAAAGGTAGATGTTGGGTTGGCATATTTCGAGATTAGGATTTGTCACTCCGATTGTCGGAGAGGTATCTTTGGGCCCTCTCGGTAATGCACATCACATAAGCCTTGCAAGCATTACAACTAATATGTTAGTTGTGAGATGATGTATTGCGGAACGAGTAAAGAGACTTGCCGGTAACGAGATTGAACTAGGTATTGGATACCGACGATCGAATCTCGGGCAAGTAACATACCGATGACAAAGGGAACAACGTATGTTGTTATGCGGTCTGACCGATAAAGATCTTCGTAGAAGATGTAGGATCCAATATGGGCATCCAGGTCCCGCTATTGGTTATTGACCGGAGACGTGTCTCGGTCATGTCTACATTGTTCTCGAACCCGTAGGGTCCGCATGCTTAAGGTTACGATGACAGTTATATTATGAGTTTATGCATTTTTGATGTACCGAAGTTTGTTCGAAGTCCCGGATGTGATCACGGACATGACGAGGAGTCTCGAAATGGTCGAGACGTAAAGATTGATATATTGGAAGCCTATGTTTGGATATCGGAAGTGTTCCGGGTGAAATCGGGATTTTACCGGAGTACCGGGAAGGTTACCGGAACCCCCCGGGAACCATATGGGCCTTAGTGGAAAGGAGAAAGGGGCAGCCCAAGGTGGCCGCGTGCCTCCCCCCTTCCCCTAGTCCTATTAGGACTAGCAGAGGTGGCCGGCCCCCCTCTCTCTCTTTCCCCCCTCAAGGAATCCTATTCCAACTAGGATTGGGGGGGGGGGGGAATCCTACTCCCAGAGGGAGTAGGACTCTCCTGGCGCGCCTCCTATGGCCGGCCAGCCTCCCCCCTCTAGTCCTTTATATACTGAGGCAGAGGCACCCCAGAAACACACAAGTTGATCCACGTGATCTATTCCTTAGCCGTGTGCGGTGCCCCAGCCACCATATTCCTTGATAATACTGTAGCGGAGTTTAGGCGAAGCCCTGCTGCTGTAGTGCATCAAGATCGTCACCACGCCGTCGTGCTGACGAAACTCTTCCCCGACACTTTGCTGGATCGGAGTCCGGGGATCGTCATCGAGCTGAACGTGTGCTCGAACTCGGAGGTGCCGTAGTTTCGGTGCTTGATCGGTTGGATCGTGAAGACGTACGACTACTTCCTCTACGTTGTGTCAATGCTTCCGCAGTCGGTCTGCGTGGGTACGTAGACAACACTCTCCCCTCTCGTTGCTATGCATCACCATGATCTTGCGTGTGCGTAGGAATTTTTTTTAAATTACTACGAAACCCTACAGGCCAACCATGGCAGCGAATCTAAAAGAGTTAGGGAGCACATTGTGGATGAAATCGCTCGCCTAGAGGCGCAGGCGGACGTGAGATCCTTCTCTGGGGACGAATGGGAGTATAGATACTCCTTAGAGCACCAAGTCCTGGCTATTCTCAGGGCGGAGGAGGAGTATTGGCGCCGTAGGGGCGGCGTCAAGTGGGTCGTGAAAGGCGACGCCAACACGGGATACTTCCACGCATACGCTAATGGCCGTAAGTGCAAGAGCACGATTCTTAGGCTTCAGTCGGAGGGCGGGATACTGGTCACCCAAAACGAAATAGTCAAGCACATCTTCGACTTCTTCGTAGAGCTGTTGGGAACAGCCGAAGCAAAGAGCTTAAGTCTCAGGGAAGACTTATGGGGTCTGCACGAGCGTGTCTCGCAGCAGGAAAACAACGCCTTGATGGTGAACTTTTCGCCCCAAAAGCTCGATCGTGCGCTAGCTGATATGAAGAACGACACGGCTCCTGGCCCGGATGGCTGGCCGGTGGAGTTCTTCAAATGGTTTTGGCCGACGCTTAGGGACTTGTTTCAAGCGATTCTCAACGGTTTTGCCCTCGGTACGATGGACCTGACACGTCTCAATTATGGGGCTATCTGCTTGATCCCAAAGGTTAAAGGGGCGGAATCAATTAAGCAGTTTCGGCCGATCACGCTCATAAACGTTCCTTTCAAGATATGTGCCAAAGCCTACGCTTCTAGGTTAGCGCCGATCGCTCAACATGTCATTAGCAAAAGCCAGACCGCTTTTCTTAAAGGCAGGAACATCCTGGAAGGGCCTATTGCCCTTACAGAGATAATCCATGAGCTGAAACGTACGCGGGGCCAGGGCGTCATCCTCAAACTAGATTTCGAAAAAGCGTATGACCGTGTAAACTGGGAGTTTGTACGGGAGGTCCTCCTCAAAAAGGGTTTTGAGGCAGGGTTCGTCCACCGGATCATGCATCTGATCTCGAGTGGCAACACCTCGGTTATTGTCAATGGCGAAATGGGTAAGTTCTTTCGCAATAGGAAAGGCCTTAGACAAGGCGACCCCGTCTCCCCTCTCGTCTTTAACTTTGTGGCGGACGCTTTGGCTGCCCTGCTGCCCAAGGCCAGGGAGGCTAGACACATCAAGGGGCTTGTCCCACATCTCATTCCAGGTGGTGTGACACACCTTCAATACGCAGACGACACTTTGTTGCTGTTTAACCCGGACGACCATAGTATTGCTATGATAAAACTCTTGCTACTAGCTTTTGAGCTCCTCTCCGGACTCAAGATTAACTTTCTTAAGAGTGAGGTCATTACCATGGGGATGGATGACCAGCACAACACATGTGTGGCAAACCTACTTAATTGCAAGCTGGGGAGCTTTCCAATTAAGTACCTAGGGCTTCCTATATCTCACCGCAAACTATCGATTTTCGAGTGGGAGCCTCTATACGGGAAAGTGGCCAATAGGGTAAGCTCGTGGCGTGGGAGATTCATGTCCTCTGCCGCAAGGCTTATTCTGACGAACTCGAGTCTCTCTTCTCTTCCCCTTTTCATAATGGGGATGTTCTTACTAGCTGACGGCGTTCACGCTAAGCTAGACACTCCGAGAGCCCGGTTCTTTTGGGAAGGAACTGGAATCAAGAGGAAATACCACCTAGTCAAATGGGCGGCGGTTTGTAGGCCAATTTTTTTGGAGGATTGGGAATACTCAATTCCAAACTTATGAATGTCGCCCTCCTTGCCAAATGGTGGTGGCGGTTGGCCCAAGATGAGTCGGGGCTCTGGGCGAAACTGTTAAGAGCCAAGTATTTCCCGAACGGGAACCCCTTAACTGCCTCGGCCAACGGCTCCGTGTTTTGGAGAGGGCTCCAAGCGGTGCGGTCGGCTTTTGACATTGGGGCCAAATTTCACATTAACAATGGCCAATCAACCCGGTTTTGGCTCGACCATTGGCTGGGTGACTCTCCCCTTTGGCAAAGCCACCCCAACTAACACTAACGTCCTAGTTGGGGAGGCAATCCGAACCGATCCTCCGGTGATCCACTTTATGCGGTCCCTTACGAATGAAGAGCGTGCGTCCTAGGATGGGCTGGTTCAGCAGATCGGTGTCAACCATCTAGGGACGACGGTTGACACAGTAGAATGGAGCTTGACAGCTTCGAGAAATTTCTCGATTAAGTCCCTGTATAACAAGCTTACTGAAGGGCCAGCGCTTGATATAGCTAAGGGGCTGTGGAAGGCAGGCCTACCTTTGAAGATTAAAATCTTCATGTGGCAAATGCTTAGGAATAGGCTGCCTACGTCGGATAATGTGGCCAAACAAAATGGTCCGGCTGATGGTACTTACTCGATTTGCGGACTAGGCGAAGATGCGAACCATGTATTTTTTAGATGCCATTTGGCCAGGTTTGCGTGGAGTGCGGTTCGGGAGGCCTTCCACACAGACTGGAACCCTGCCTCGGGGCATCAACTAGTTTCCATCCTCAAGTCCACAAAAGGGATTACCAGTAGAATCGCTTGGCGTTGCGTAGGGGCGCTGCTCTGGGCTATTTGGACGACGCGTAACAAGATTACGATTGAGAAAAAATTTCCTCACCATCCTGCAGACGTGATCTTCAAATGCCACCTATTTTTGCAGATGTGGACCCCTCTGGGGAAGGAGCGCGATGCTGAGCGCATGTCAGAAGCCATGGCGCGCATCAAGATTATTCAGGCACAGGCAAGACAGGAGCCGGCGAGCTGAAGTTGCTTTTGGGGTGCCTTTTGTGGCAAGTCTATTATCTAGGTCGTTGCGCTGATATGTTTGGATGGCTGTAATATTTATGTCGCGATGAATCTTATGTTCTACCCCAGTTGATACTTTCCTTAGTTTGCTAAGTCTGTAATCTTTTGAACCATGCTGCCTTATGGGCTTTATTAATTTAAAGCCGGACGCTTCTAGCGTCTCCGTTCCAAAAAAGCTCTCTTTTGTGGCCTTTATGGGTTCGTTATTCCATTCATAGATGTGCACGGCAAATCATTTGCGTCATATGCATGAGGAATCCGGCATTAGGGCATCTCCATCGCCGGTCCCTAAAATGGACACAGTATTTTGTCTGCGGTCTGGTCTGCGAATAGTGATGCGGAAGCCGGCCATCTGACAATGCCCACATACATTTCAAACTAGATTTAAACAAATCAAACAAATTTCATGCAAACTGGTTGATTTTCATTTAAACCGAACAACATTCTTTACATTTCAACATCTTTGATTAAACAAAAGCTCATGACCCTACCCTAGTCTAAATCATGGCCGGCGCCCCTCCTCCATGTCCTTGTTGTTCCCTTCCATCGTGGCCGGCACCCGTCCTCCATGTTCTTGTTGTTCCCTTCCAAGTCCATGTCAGACGGCCGTGAACACCACGAAGTGAAGGTGCGGTCACCAGCGTGAAGGAGTAGGACATGGGACACGGACTGACCCACATGAGACACAAGGCGTCACTATCTCCCATAGTAAGTGCATCTAGACACTATGAATGAACCAACAACCAACTAAACAAGAGTTGTGTGATATTTTTTTTCCAGAAAATTATGCAAACACTAGCTGTAGTAGTCACGAACCTTTTATCTTTTAGAAATTTTCTGATTTGGTGAATGAGGAGTTATGGACCCTCCTACTCCAGCACGATACTGATATTGGTCGCATAATTGGGATAATATAGAACTCACGATCTTCATCATACTAGGGCTTCATGAGATCGACCCAAAAACTTGTCAGACAAAGTTTGTTCCAGGCTTGTTATAGACCTATCTAGCAAGGGTCGTCTTACCCCCCCGGTTCCAACAATAGAGACATCTTTGAGTTGATTTGTCGGTTCACCTCCCTTGTCACTCAACAAGTTCACAAGCTCGTCTCTCTGCCCCTTTCTCATTCACATATCGCACAAAGTCATGGGTTAACATTTTCATTTCTAGGAGTGGAGGGCTCATCGATCATGTCCCTTCAGTGATGATGGAGGCGGAATTAGATACAAACATACTATATGTGCAATGACGGAGCTTACTGTTCAGGGGAGGGGGGCATTGCCCCCAGGCTTGGATAAACGTGTGAACAAAGTTGGTTCGGTTTGAAAAAAAAGTATCTCGCCCCCAATTATTCACATTTTATCCTCGTCCCCCGAAAATTCTGGTGTAGCTCCACCGCTGCATATGCTTCTCATATCCTTCAAAGACAAAGGGCTTTAATACAAAATTCTACCTTGCATATTTGTTGCCAATGTCCTCAACTTTGCTCTTGATATCCTTGGTAATCTTATGGCAAGTCTTGATGTCCATTATCTTTGTCTTGATTTTTTTCAAGATTCTCCCCAAAGCTTTCCAACTTGGAATTGGATCATGGTTCATAAGTGACATAAACTTGTCGACTTTGTCTTCAATCGCATAAGACAACTCTTGCACAGCATCAACATGAAGCTTAGCTTGGTGGTCAGGTTCCTCCACGTCTACCATCATGAGCAGGAATGCTTGCATGGCCTTGAGCTCATCCTTGAGGCGTTCGTTGTCATGAATCATGACGAACATCCTTTATCATCTTGTACTCATTGGTCGACATGCTGGCCAGCTTACCTAGGAGAGATGTCATTAGTTATGGTCTATTATACATCCAATGGTAGTGAGGACCATTCTTTCTTACAATGTAAGGATTGTTTCTAGAGGTAATTAATGTGGAGTACATAAGATTCACTAGAGGCCCTAAAGCAAATGTATTTCCTTCCCAAGTTTATCGATTGTGTTTTTATGGTCCTACCGCTTACATGACAAACATAATTGTGAAGAAATGAAATTTACTTGCAACTTCCCATTTTGATCAATACATACATCATAGTTAAATTGATTGCTACCTGTCATGTAAATTTGAATGTTTTACAAGTTGAAATGCAAATCAAATTTGTGTTGTATTAATCTTACGTTTGTTTGATCCATATGTATTCGAAACATTAAAGAGAAGAAACTTGCCCCCGCGTTGGTCCGCATGAGCGAAACGGGCGGCGAACCAACCACCGCCGCCGACAGCCGTCTTCTTCGCGCCTCCCCCTCGCCGCCGCCGGTCAAAGGCCGTGTGGCAGCGGCGACGGCGAGGCCTCGTCTTCTCCAGGTCGGGGGTGTCCTCGTTGTCGGGCTCGTGCATGAGCAAGCTGAAGGAAATATGCCCTAGAGGCAATAATAAAGTTGTTATTTATATTTTCTTATATTATGATAAATATTTATTATTCATGCTAGAATTGTATTAACCGGAAACTTAGTACATATGTGAATACATAGACAAACAGAGTGTCCCTACTATGCCTCTACTTGACTAGCTCGTTAATCAAAGATGGTTAAGTTTCCTAGCCATGGACATGTGTTTTCATTTGATGAACGGGATCACATCATTAGAGAATGATGTGATGGACTAGACACATCCATTACCTTAGCACTATGATCGTTTAGTTTATTGCTATTGCTTTCTTCATGACTTATACCTGTTCCTATGACTATGAGATTATGCAACTCCAGAATACCGGAGGAACACCTTGTGTGCTATCAAACGTCACAACGTAACTGGGTGATTATAAAGATGCTCTACAGGTGTCTCCGATGGTGTTTGTTGAGTTGGCATAGATCGAGATTAGGATTTGTCACTCCGTGTATCAGAGAGGTATCTCTGGGCCCTCTTGGTAATGCACATCACTATGAGCCTTGCAAGCAATGTGACTAATGAGTTAGTCACGGGATGATGCATTACGGAACGAGTAAAGAGACTTGCCGGTAATGATATTGAACTAGGTATGATGACACCGACGATCGAATCTCGGGCAAGTAACATACCGATTACAAAGGGAACAACGTATTTTGTTATGCGGTTTGACCGATAAAGATTTTCATAGAATATGTAGGAACCAATATGAGCATCCAAGTTCCGCTATTTGTTATTGACCGGAGATGTGTCTCGGACTCTCGGTCATGTCTACATAGTTCTCGAACCCGTAGGGTCCGCACGCTTAACGTTTGATGACGATATGTATTATGAGTTATGTGATATTATGTATCGAAGGTTGTTCAGAGTCCCGGATGAGATCACGAACATGACGAGGAGTCTCGAAATGGTCGAGACATAAAGATTCATATATTGGAAGGTTACACTCGGACACCGGAATGGTTCGGGTCGTTTCAGATAAGTTTCGGAGTACCGGGGGTTACCGGAACCCCCTTCGGGAAGTTATTGGGCCTTATGGGACTAGTGGTGGAAGAGAGGAAGTAGGTCAAGAGGTGCCCCCTAGCCCAAACCGAATTGGACTAGGGCTAAGGGGGCCGACCCCCCTTTCCTTCTCTTCTTCCTCTCCTTCCTTCTTCTCCTAATAGGACTAGGAAAGGGGGAAACCTACTCCTACTATGTAGCGACCAGACCTCAAACAGTCTGATCTCTGTGCTCCGGTGTCATCCCTGGATCAGTAATGCTGACACCACACAGTACTCGGAGGATTTATAACAGAGTAGCAATCACACACTTATTACATCGAGAGTCTCAAAAGAGAACTTATTACAATAAATATGGCTTAAGGCCATCTAATAACGATAACAGCGGAAGGCTTGGAAGATAAGTGAGTCCATCAACTCCAACGGCATCACTGAGTATAGAACCACGACCTAAAAACTCCTTAATCGTCGTCTGAAAAGTCTGCAACATTAACGTTGGAGCCCAAAATGGGCCAGCACATGGAATATGCTGGCAAGGTAACACATAGAGAGTAATGGAATGAAACTGCTATACTATATGCATATTTGGCTGGTGGAAAGCTCTATGGTTACAGTTTTGCGTAAAGCCAATTTTTCCCTACTACAAAGGAATACATTTTATTTAACTATCATGGTAGTTGTTAAACATTGAGAATGGTTGACAGCATCCTCAATCCCAATTAAGCATCATCATTAACAAAACCCCATACAATTAATTTAGAGTAACATGTTGAGATTCACATGATAATCCAAGTACTAGATACTCAAGATGTCCATAACTAGGGACACGACTAATCATGATTAGTTTATTACACTCTGCAGAGGTTTGCACACTTTTCCCCACAAGACTCGATCGCCTCCGTTTGGTTTCTCGCACTACATGGTGTTTGAGAAGACGGATGACCGAGACATAGTCTTTCAGAAGCGCTAGCACCTTATGATCGGGTAGACCGTACCACCTACATCCCCTATATCTGCTAGTCTACCACTGTAAGAGTTCGCACGACTTAGTCAACTATGCTAGAGCCCATAATAGCTTGTGGCTGCACACGGAAGTTTCTAGTATGAATAGTCTCATGATCCCTTTGGGCCTGGGTGGCGGTCCATAAAGAAAAACAGGCAATCCTGGAATACCCAGGTACCTCAATCCACCCAGATGTGTATTTAAGTTGCCACCTTAGATAAACCATTAATTAACAAACTCACATCTGTCATGGATATCACTCACCCAATCCACGTCTACTAGCATAGCATGGCATAATGGCAAACGTAGAAGTAACTCCCCAAAGGTTTGATATACAACAGGTGATATGTACTACCTCAACTACTTCCCATCCCACAATCTAATTAGATCCTAATCCTGCAATGTTTGAGGATTGATCTAATGCAATAAAACTGGGTAGTAGAAAAGGCATGATCAAAGTGTTACTTGCCTTGCTGATGAACCGCGAAACCTAGAGATTCGAAGTAACAGGCGGCGCACTCCGGGTATTCTATCGCAGACAAACAAACAAGCATACAATAAGTACTCATCTAATGCACAGGTAAAACTCAAATAAGAGATCTAACCAGAAAGTTCAACTTAAGAACTCCGGTTGGCAGAAAGAATCAAATCAAATGAAACAACGAAAGTCAAACGGCGATAGAACACAACTTTGTTCTACTAATCTGGATCTAAGGCAATTTTTACAATAGAAAAAACTTGTTTAAGTTGGTTAAACGGATAGAGGGTTTCGAGATGAAACTCCAGGCGCTTGAATCGCCTGATTCCGATAAACAAGCAAAAAGTTATACTAAAACGAAAATCGGATCAGAAATCGCGATCAGAAAAATCGCGGATTTAATCCGAGAAAAAGAAAAACGACGAACGTTCGCTAGAACGAACGAACGCTCGCTAAATAAATAAATCGGAAAAACCGATCTATTAAAAAAACCGAAACTAAAAAAAACCAAAGAAAAACCGACAGTTTTTCGGAAAAGAACGGCGGCATGGATTTCAAGGCGAGGCGAACCTCGGGCGGCGGGTCGGCGGCGACGGCGTCCGGCAGCGGCGGCGCGCTAGGGTTTGGGCGGCGGCGGCTCAGTGGGCTGTGGGGGTCGGGTGCCCCGGCTTATAAAGCCTGCCGGGCCAGAGGCCGAGGCGGACACGACCCGGTTAGGTCGTTTTTTTTTTAATAATTACGCGCAGAAGAAAAATAAAAAGAAATACTAAACGGACTCCAAAAATCCTGAAATTAATTTTCCCGGGCTTCTAAAATCAAGCCACACAAGGTGAACATTTATTTGGGGCCTAAATGCAATTTTGAAAAACGCACATTTTTCCTAAATTCAAATAAAATAACGAAAAACTCCGAAATAAAATCTTATTTGATTTTATTATTAAATCCTCAATATTTCTTTATTTTGGAAAAGTCATTTTATTCCCTCTCTCATATTTTTGTAATAGAAATAATGGATGATAAAATAATTAAAATCAAATGATCCTATTCTCAAAATTTGAGAAAACTCAAATATGAAAATAACGAAATCCCCAACTCTCTCCGTGGGTCCTTGAGTTGCGTAGAATTTCTAGGATCAAAACCAAAAGCAAATAAAATATGATATGCAATGATGATCTAATGTATAACATTCCAAATTGAAAATTTGGGATGTTACAAACCTACCCCCTTAAGATGAATCTCGCCCTCGAGATTCGGGTTGGCTAGAAAATAGGTGAGGGTGGTCCTTGAGGAAATCTTCCTCTCGCTCCCAGGTGGCTTCATCCTCTGTGTGGTGGCTCCACTGAATCTTGCAAAACGTGATAACCTTGCTGCGAGTGACTCGACTGGCAAACTCGAGAATCTTAACTGGTTTCTCCTCATAGGTCAAATCGTTATCCAACTGAATTGTTTCCAATGGCACTGTGTCTCTCAAGGGTATGTCAGCCATCTCTGCGTGGCACTTCTTCAACTGAGAAACGTGGAACACATTATGAACTGCTGACAATCCTTCGGGCAATTCCAACTTGTAGGCCACTTCTCCCATACGCTCCAAAACTCGATATGGTCCTACAAATCGTGGCGCTAACTTTCCTTTAACCCCAAAACGCTTTGTTCCCCGAAGTGGAGATACTCGAAGATAAACTCGGTCTCCGACTTCGTAAACTGTCTCCTTGCGTTTAGAATCTGCGTAGCTCTTCTGTCTGGACTGAGCTACCTTGAGCCTATCACGAATCAATTTCACTTTCTGTTCAGACTCCTTAATCAGATCCGGTCCAAACAACTGGCGATCTCCAACTTCGTCCCACGATAACGGTGTCCTGCACCTCCTTCCGTACAAAGCTTCGAAAGGGGCCATCTTTAAACTGGTTTGGTAACTGTTGTTGTAAGAGAACTCTGCATATGGCAAATTTTCGTCCCAACTATATCCGTAATCTAGCGCACAAGCTCTCATCATATCCTCCAAAATCTGATTGACTCTCTCGGTCTGTCCATCTGTCTGTAGATGAAAAGCTGTACTGAATTCTAGCCTGGTACCCAAAGTTTCGTGCAACTGCTTCCAGAACTTTGAGGTAAACTGGGTTCCTCTATCTGATACGATACTCCTCGGAACTCCATGCAGACATACGATCCTGGTCATGTATATCTTTGCCAACTTAGCACTGGTGTAAGTGGTCTTTACTGGGATGAAATGAGCTACCTTCGTCAATCGATCGACTACAACCCAAATCGAGTCATAGCCTGAACGAGTCCTGGGTAATCCCGTGATAAAATCCATACCTAACTTATCCCACTTCCATTCGGGTATCGGCAATGGTTGTAACAATCCTGCTGGCTTCTGATGCTCTGCTTTTACTCTCTGACACACATCACAAACTGCTACATACTCCGCAATATCCTTCTTCATTCCGATCCACCAGAAAATATCCTTCAAATCCAAAAACATCTTGGTATTTCCTGGGTGAATCGAATATGGTGAATCGTGTGCCTCTTGTAGAATCAACTTCCTGATCTCCGGGTCATTGGGCACATAAACACGGTCTTCAAACCATAGGGTGTCGTGCTCATCCTCACGAAATCCTTTAGCTTTTCCTTTGCTCAGTTTCTCCTTTATTGAGGCAATCTCTTTGTCAGTCTTCCGAGCTTCTCTGATTCTATCCATCAAAGTTGACTGAATCTCCAATGCTGCTACATAGCCTCTCGGAACTATTTCCAAACATAGTTCACGAAGATTTTCTGCTAACTCCTTTGGTATTTCTACCGTCATTAATGTGTTGACATGGCTCTTACGGCTTAATGTGTCAGCTACTACATTAGCCTTTCCGGGATGGTAATGCAATCTCATATCGTAATCCTTGATGAGCTCCAACCATCTCCTTTGTCCGAGATTCAAATCCTTCCGTGTGAAAATATACTTCAAACTCTTATGATCCGTATACACCTCACAATGGTTTCCAATGAGGAAATGTCTCCATGTTTTCAAAGCATGCACTACGGCTGCTAACTCCAAATCATGTGTAGCATAATTCAACTCATGAGGCTTAAGTTGTCTTGAGGCATATGAAACAAATCTTCCTTCCTGCATAAGCACTGCTCCAAGTCCTCGACGTGAAGCGTCACAATACACCTCATAATCCTTGGTCTGATCTGGCAAAATCAACACTGGTGAAGTAACCAAGCGTGTCTTCAACTCCTGGAAACTAGTCTCACACTCCTCAGTCCATATGAACTTGGTATCCTTCTTCAACAACTCAGTCATAGGCTTCGCAATCTTTGAGAATTTCTCAATAAATCTCCGGTAGTATCCGGCGAGTCCAAGAAAACTTCATATCTCTCCAACTGTGGTTGGTGCTTCCCACTTGGTCACGGTATCAACTTTAGTGGGATCAACTACTATTCCTTCTCCGGATATAACGTGTCCGAGGAATCCTACTTCCTTCAACCAAAACTCACATTTGCTGAACTTGGCATATAATTGATGTTCTCTGAGCTTTCCAAGAACCAAACGCAAATGTTCCTTATGCTCCTCTTAGTTTTTGAGTAAACCAGGATATCATCAATGAACACCACGACGAACTTATCCAAGAACTCCATAAACACTTTGTTCATCATGTTCATAAAATAGGCAGGTGCGTTAGTCAGACCAAATGACATAACGGTATACTCGTACAGCCCATACCTGGTGGTAAAAGCTGTCTTAGGAATATCCTGTTCTCGAATCTTCAACTGGTGGTATCCTGCTCGCAGATCGATCTTGGAAAATACCTTAGCTCCTTGCAATCGATCAAACAGATCATTGATCATTGGTAGTGGGTACTTGTTCTTAATCGTTACTTCATTCAATCCCCGATAATCGACAACCATTCTTAATGATCCATCCTTCTTCTCCACTAGAAGTACTGGCGATCCCCAAGGTGAAGAACTTGGGCGAATATATCCCTTATCCAGTAACTCTTTAATCTGCTTCTTAATTTCCATCAAATCCTTTGCAGGCATCCTGTATGGTCTCTTTGATATTGGCCCTGTGCCTGGCATTAGCTCAATCAAAAACTCAATGTCTCTATCTGGTGGCATGCCTGGCAACTCCTCTGGAAATACATCAGGGAATTCCTTTACCACTAGTACTTCCTCCTGCACAACTCCTGTTAAGCAATTTACTTGTGTCCTCTTTGGCACATGTCGGGATACATACTTGATCCTTCTCCCTTCTGGGGTGGTAAAAAATTGACTTACTAGCACATTCAATATTCCCTTCATACTTTGATAACCAATCCATGCCTAATATCACATCCAATCCTTGGGATCCCAATACTATTAGGTCTGAGGGAAAAACATAGTTACCAATCCTTAATGGTAACCGATCACACCATAGACTAGCCATATATTCTGCTCCAGGCGAGGTTACTAACATGGGTGACCTAAGGGCTTGGGTTGGCAGTTTATACTTATCCACAAATCCCCTTGATATGTATGAATGCGATGCACCAGTATCGAAAAGAACGAGTGCAGTAAATGACTTTACCAAAAACTTACCGATTACTGCATCCGGCTGCTCTTCAACCTCCTCCACGCTAACGTGGTTCACTTGTCCCCTGTTGAAAGGGTTCGGCTTCTTCCTAGAGCTTCCATTGCCATTTCCATTCTGGGATTCAGGACATTCATTGGCATAATGTCCGGTCTTCTGGCACTTAAAGTAAGTGACTTGGCTCAGGTCCTTCTTGGCTGGGGTTGATGGGTTGGTGCGATTCTGGCCATTGCTTCCTCCATTCCCATTACCATTCTTGGTGCCATTGTGATTGTGCGAGCTACCTCCTCCATGGGTATGCTGAAAATTTGCTCCCGGTCTAGGGGTAAAACATGGCTTCTGCTGAGCTCCTGAATGGTACTTTCCTTGTCCATACTTCCTCTTGCGGTTCTCAATTTGCTGCTGCTTTCCTTCAATCATAAGATCACGGTCTACCAACTCCTGGTAGTTGTTGAAGGTTGCTACCATCAACTGCATGCTCAACTCATCATTCAGTCCTTCCAGAAACTTCTCCTGCTTAGCTGCATCGGTAGCAACGTCATCTGGGGCATAACGTGCTAATTTATTAAAGTCCTCCACATACTGGCCAACTGTCCGTCCTCCTTGGCGCAAGTTGCGAAACTCATGCTTCTTCATGGCCATAGCTCCTGCTGAAACATGGGCAGTACGAAAAGCCTGCTGAAACTGGTCCCATGTGACAGTGTCGACAGGGAAAGTGGCTGTGAAATTCTCCCACCATGATGCTGCGGGTCCTTCAAGCTGATGTGCGGCAAACTTCACCTTCTCCGCATCTGTGCATCCTGCTGTGGTCAACTCTCTAGCTGTCTTGCGGAGCCAATCATCTGCTACTATCGGCTCGGTGCTACTGGAAAACACCAGCGGATTTAGCCTAAGAAAACGGGCTAAGTGATCAACAGGTGGTGGTGGTGGTGGGTTGTTGTTGTTGTTCCCTTGATTCTGATTCTGGACTAGCAACTGCATCAATGTGTTCTGCTGCTGGATCAACTGGGTGAGCTCCGGTGGAAAGGTAAATCCGGGGTCACGTCTTGGAGGCATCTGAGGGTTCAGAAAAGATGAGATTTAAGAATAGAGGGGGTCTAAAGAGAAAACACTATCCATATGCACATGAGGCAAAATCAAACAATTCACTTCATTCAATCAAACAAGGGCATACAATCGATCTAACTATCGCAAAAGTGCTCGGACTACTGTATTTACATGCTGGACTACTACTACTAATGAGGTGGTCTACTAGAAATATTCTTCGGTTGCAGACTCCATGATATCTGCTCCTGCTTCATCAATATAGTCATCATTGCTATCATCTGGGTTCGAATCGGTGTTGTTGATGATGATGTAGTCTTCCGGGCGAATCTCCTTGGGTTCTTCGTCTTCATCTACTGGTGTTGGGTCTCCCATAAATATTCCGATCTTCTTGATCAGATCGTCATTCTTCTCCACCAATACTTCAATTTCCTCTTCATAATCTTCACGTGTAGCCTTGAGTTCTTCCTCCAGTTCTTTGATTCTTGTCCTTGCCTTCTTCAGGTCTATCATGTCGGCACACATCTGGTTCTCCTGTCGTCGAATGTGATGGTTTAACTCCTGGATAAAAGCTGCAATTGATCTATCCTTTCTGGTGCTGATCATCTCCCAGTGCTCATCTCGGCGCCCACAAATCTGGTAAATAGTATCCTTGAGATCATTGCGGTAGACTTCTCCAATGCGTCTCATGGTGATGTGAGCTGCCATGCTCTTTCCTAGACTCCAAGTTGGTGCATCAAAAGAAAACCCTATGGGATCAGTGACTGGCATGAACGTCCTTCTGGGAACTTGAACTTGAATCATCCAGCGCTCTTCTTCAGGTAAAGTGGCGTTGTAGGTTCCGGTGAAGCTTGGTACTCCTATGTTCAGGTATCTAGTGACTTCCTTCAAGTGACGTCCGAAGGGTGTATCTTCTTCCGGTTGCGTGAACTTGTTCCTTGCATCCGCCATCCTAAAGAGTAGAAAAGATGAGAGGTCAGAAGAGAAGAGGGTGAATAGTATTCCAGGTCTTTAGCTTAGTGGTCGTGTCCTACAGTCAGCGTGTGCTCTGATACCATCTCTGTAGCGACCAGACCTCAAACAGTCTGATCTCTGTGCTCCGATGTCATCCCTAGATCAGTAATGCTGACACCACACAGTACTCGGAGGATTTATAACAGAGTAGCAATCACACACTTATTACATCGAGAGTCTCAAAAGAGAACTTATTACAATAAATATAGCTTAAGGCCATCTAATAACGATAACAGCGGAAGGCTTGGAAGATAAGTGAGTCCATCAAGTCCAACGGCATCACTGAGTATAGAACCACGACCTAAAAACTCCTTAATCGTCGTCTGAAAAGTCTGCAACATTAACGTTGCAGCCCGAAATGGGTTAGCACATGGAATATGCTGGCAAGGTAACACATAGAGAGTAATGGAATGAAACTGCTATACTATATGCATATTTGGCTGGTGGAAAGCTCTATGGTTACAGTTTTGCGTAAAGCCAATTTTTCCCTACTACAAAGGAATACATTTTATTTAACTATCATGGTAGTTGTTAAACATTGAGAATGGTTGACAGCATCCTCAATCCCAATTAAGCATCATCATTAACAAAACCCCATACAATTAATTTAGAGTAACATGTTGAGATTCACATGATAATCCAAGTACTAGATACTCAAGATGTCCATAACTAGGGACACGACTAATCATGATTAGTTTATTACACTCTGCAGAGGTTTGCACACTTTTCCCCACAAGACTCGATCGCCTCCGTTTGGTTTCTCGCACTACATGGTGTTTGAGAAGACGGATGACCGAGACATAGTCTTTCAGAAGCGCTAGCACCTTATGATCGGGTAGACCGTACCACCTACATCCCCTATATCTGCTAGTCTACCACTGTAAGAGTTCGCACGACTTAGTCAACTATGCTAGAGCCCATAATAGCTTGTGGCTGCACACGGAAGTTTCTAGTATGAATAGTCTCATGATCCCTTTGGGCCTGGGTGGCGGTCCATAAAGAAAAACAGGCAATCCTGGAATACCCAGGTACCTCAATCCACCCAGATGTGTATTTAAGTTGCCACCTTAGATAAACCATTAATTAACAAACTCACATCTGTCATGGATATCACTCACCCAATCCACGTCTACTAGCATAGCATGGCATAATGGCAAACGTAGAAGTAACTCCCCAAAGGTTTGATATACAACAGGTGATATGTACTACCTCAACTACTTCCCATCCCACAATTTAATTAGATCCTAATCATGGAATGTTTGAGGATTGATCTAATGCAATAAAACTGGGTAGTAGAAAATGCATGATCAAAGTGTTACTTGCCTTACTGATGATCCGCGAAACTTAGAGATTCGAAGTAACAGGCGGCGCACTCCGGGTATTCTAGACAAACAAACAAGCATACAATAAGTACTCATCTAATGCACAGGTAAAACTCAAATAAGAGATCTAACCAGAAAGTTCAACTTAAGAACTCCGGTTGGCAGAAAGAATCAAATCAAATGAAACAACGAAAGTCAAACGGCGATAGAACACAACTTCGTTCTACTAATCTGGATCTAAGGCAATTTTTACAGTAGAAAAAACTTGTTTAAGTTGGTTAAACGGATAGAGGGTTTCGAGACGAAACTCCAGGCGCTTGAATCGCCTGATTTCGATAAACGAGTGAAAAGTTATACTAAAACGAAAATCAGGTCAGAAATCACGATCAGAAAAATCACGATCAGAAAAATCACGGATTTAATCCGAGAAAAAGAAAAACGACGAACGTTCGCTAGAACGAACGAACGCTCGCTAAATAAATAAATCAGAAAAACCGATCTATTAAAAAAAACTAAAACTAAAGAAAAACCGACGGTTTTTCGGAAAAGAACGACGGCACGGATTTCGAGGCGAGGCGAACCTCGGGCGGCGGCGGCGCGCTAGGGTTTGGGCGGCGGCGGCGGCTCGGTGGGCTGTGGGGGTCGGGTGCCCCGGCTTATAAAGCCTGCCGGGCCAGACTCCCAGGCGGACATGGCCCGGTTAGGTCAGTTTTTTTTAATAATTACGCGCAGAAGAAAAATAAAAAGAAATACTAAACGGACTCCAAAAATCCCGAAATAAATTTTCCCGGGTTTCTAAAATCAAGCCACACAAGGTGAATATTTATTTGGGGCCTAAATGCAATTTTGAAAAACGCACTTTTTTCCTAAATTCAAATAAAATAACGAAAAACTCCGAAATTAAATCTTATTTGATTTTATTATTAAATCCTCAATATTTCTTTATTTTGGGAAAGTCATTTTATTCCCTCTCTCATATTTTTGTAAGAGAAATAATTGATGATAAAATAATTAAAATCAAATGATCCTATTCTCAAAATTTGAGAAAACTCAAATATGAAAATAACGAAATCCCCAACTCTCTCCGTGGGTCCTTGAGTTGCGTAGAATTTCTAGGAGCAAAAACAAAAGCAAATAAAATATGATATGCAATGATGATCTAATGTATAACATTCCAAATTGAAAATTTGGGATGTTACATACTAGGAGTAGGATTGCTCCCCTTGGGCGCGCCCCTTGTGGCCGGCCTGAAGGAAATATTCCCTAGAGGCAATAATAAAGTTATTATTTATTTCCTTATATCATGATAAATGTTTATTATTCATGCTAGAATTGTATTAACCGGAAACATAATACATGTGCGAATACATAGACAAACAGAGTATCACTAGTATGCCTCTAGTAGACTAGCTCGTTAACCAAAGATGGTTATGTTTCCTAACCATAAACAAAGAGTTGTTATTTGATTAACGAGGTCACATCACTAGTTGAATGATCTGATTGACATGACCCATTCCATTAGCTTAGCACCCGATCGTTTAGTATGTTGCTATTTGCTTTCTTCATGACTTATACATGTTCCTATGACTATGAGATTATGCAGCTCCCGTTTGCCGGAGGAACACTTTGGGTGCTACCAAACGTCACAACGTAACTGGGTGATAATAAAGGAGTACTACATGTGTCTCCAAAGGTAGATGTTGGGTTGGCGTATTTCAAGATTAGGATTTGTCACTCCGATTGTCGGAGAGGTATCTCTGGGCCCTCTCGGTAATGCACATCACATAAGCCTTGCAAGCATTGCAAATAATGAGTTAGTTGCGGGATGATGTATTACGGAACGAGTAAAGAGACTTGCCGGTAACGAGATTGAACTAGGTATTGGATACCGACGATCGAATCTCGGGCAAGTAACATACCGATGACAAAGGGAACAACGTATGTTGTTATGCGGTCTGACCGATAAAAGATCTTCGTAGAATATGTAGGAACCAATATGGGCATCCAAGTCCCGCTATTGGTTATTGACCAGAGATGTGTCTCAGTCATGTCTACATTGTTCTCGAACCGTAGGGTCCGCACGCTTAACGTTACGATGACAGTTATTATGAGTTTATGCATTTTGATGTACCGAAGGTTGTTTGGAGTCCCGGATGTGATCACGGACATGACGAGGAGTCTTGAAATGGTCGAGACGTAAAGATTGATATATTGGAAGCCTATGTTTGGACATCGGAAGTGTTCCGGGTGAAATCAGGATTTTACCGGATTACCAGGAGGTTACCGGAACCCCCGGGAGTCATATGGGCCTTATTGGGCTTTAGTGGAAAGGTGAAAGGGGCTGCCATAGTGGGCTGCGCGCCTCCCCCCTCCCCTAGTCCTATTAGGACTAGGAGAGGTGGCCGGCCACCTCTCTCTCTCTTTCCCCCTTGGGAGTCCTATTTGGAATAGGATTGGGGGGGAGTCCTACTCCCGGTAGGAGTAGGACTCCTCCTGCGCCTCCATAGGGCTGGCCGCACCCCTCCCCCTTGGCTCCTTTATATACGGAGGCAGGGGGCACCTCTAGACACACAAGTTGATCATTGAGATCGTTCCTTAGCCGTGTGCGGTGCCCCCTGCCACCATATTCCACCTCGATCATATCGTTGTAGTGCTTAGGCGAAGCCCTGCGTCGGTAGAACATCAAGATCGTCACCACACCGTCGTGCTGACGGAACTCTTCCCCGACGCTTTGCTAGATTGGAGCCCGGGGATCGTCATCGAGCTGTACGTGTGCTAAGAACTCGGAGGTGTCGGAGTAACGGTGCTTGGATCGGTCGGATCAGGAAGAAGACGTACGACTACTTCCTCTACGTTGTGTCAACGCTTCTGTTATGATCTACAAGGGTACGTAGATCATACTCTCCCCTCGTTGCTATGCATCACCATGATCTTGCGTGTGCGTAGGAATTTTTTTGAAATTACTACGTTTCCCAACAGTGGCATCCGAGCCTAGGTTTTATGGTTTGATGTTATTTGCACGAGTAGAACACAAGTGAGTTGTGGACGATACAAGTCATACTGCCTACCAGCATGTCATACTTTGGTTCGGTGGTATTGTTGGACGAGACGACCCGGACCAACCTTACGCGTACGCTTACGCGAGACCGGTTCCCTCGACGTGCTTTGCACATAGATGGCTTGCGGGCGACTGTCTCTCCAACTTTAGTTGAACCGAGTGTGGCTACGCCCGGTCCTTGCGAAGGTTAAAACGGAGTCTATTTGAGAAACTATCGTTGTGGTTTTGATGCGTAGGTGAGATTGGTTCTTGCTTAAAGCCCGTAGTAGCCACGTAAAACTTGCAACAACAAAGTAGAGGACGTCTAACTTGTTTTTGCAGGGCATGTTGTGATGTGATATGGTCAAGGCATGATGCTAAATTTTATTGTATGAGATGATCATGTTTTGTAACCGAGTTATCGACAACTGGCAGGAGCCATATGGTTGTCGCTTTATTGTATGCAATGCAATCACGATGTAATGCTTTACTTTATCACTAAACGGTAGCGATAATCATGGAAGCATAAGATTGGCAAGACGACAACGATGCTACGATGGAGATCAAGGTGTCGCGCCCGTAACGATGGTGATCATGACGGTGCTTCGGAGATGGAGATCACAGGCACAAGATGACGATGGCCATATCATATCACTTATATTGATTGCATGTGATGTTTATCTTTTTATGCATCTTATCTTGCTTTGATTGATAGTAGCATTATAAGATGATCTCTCACTAAATTATCAAGAAGTGTTCTCCCTGAGTATGCACCGTTGCGAAAGTTCTTCGTGCTGAGACACCACGTGATGATCGGGTGTGATAGGCTCTACGTTCAATTACAACGGGTGCAAAACAGTTGCACACGCGGAATACTCAGGTTATACTTGATGAGCCAAGCATATACAGATATGGCCTCGGAACACAGAGACCGAAAGGTCGAGCGTGAATCATATAGTAGATATGATCAACATAATGATGTTCACCGATGAAACTACTCCATCTCACGTGATGATTGGACATGGTTTAGTTGATTTGGATCACGTGATCACTTAGAGGATTAGAGGGATGTCTATCTAAGTGGGAGTTCTTAAGTAATATGATTAATTGAACTTAAATTTATCATGAACTTAGTACCTGATAGTATCTTGCTTGTTTATGTTGATTGTAGATAGATGGCTCGTGCTGTTGTTCCGTTGAATTTTAATGCGTTCCTTGAGAAAGCAAAGTTGAAAGATGATGGTAGCAATTACACGGACTGGGTCCGTAACTTGAGGATTATCCTCATTGCTGCACAGAAGAATTACGTCCTGGAAGCACCACTGGGTGCCAGGCCTGCTGCTGGAGCAACACCAGATGTTATGAACGTCTGGCAGAGCAAAGCTGATGACTACTCGATAGTTCAGTGTGCCATGCTTTACGGCTTAGAATCGGGACTTCAACGACGTTTTGAACGTCATGGAGCATATGAGATGTTTCAGGAGTTGAAGTTAATATTTCAAGCAAATGCCCGGATTGAGAGATATGAAGTCTCCAATAAGTTCTATAGCTGCAAGATGGAAGAGAACAGTTCTGTCAGTGAGCATATACTCAAAATGTCTGGGTATAATAATCACTTGATTCAATTGGGAGTTAATCTTCCAGATGATTGCGTCATTGACAATCACTGCCACCAAGCTACAAGAGCTTCGTGATGAACTATAATATGCAAGGGATGAACAAGACTATTCCCGAGCTCTTCGCAATGCTGAAAGCTGCGGAGGTAGAAATCAAAAAGGAGCATCAAGTGTTGATGGTTAACAAAACCACTAGTTTCAAGAAAAAGGGCAAAGGGAAGAAGAAGGGGAACTTCAAGAAGAACGGCAAGCAAGTTGCTGCTCAAGAGAAGAAACCCAAGTCTGGACCTAAGCCTGAAACTGAGTGCTTCTACTACAAGCAGACTGGTCACTGGAAGCGGAACTGCCCAAAGTATTTGGCGGATAAGAAGGATGGCAAGGTGAACAAAGGTATATATGATATACATGTTATTGATGTGTACCTTACTAATGCTCGCAGTAGCACCTGGGTATTTGATACTGGTTCTGTTGCTAATATTTGCAACTCGAAACAGGGGCTACGGATTAAGCGAAGATTGGCTAAGGACGAGGTGACGATGCGCGTGGGAAACAGGTTCCAAAGTCGATGTGATCGCGGTCGGCACGCTACCTCTACATCTACCTTCGGGATTAGTATTAGACCTAAATAATTGTTATTTGGTGCCAGCGTTAAGCATGAACATTATATCTGGATCTTGTTTGATGCGAGACGGTTATTCATTTAAATCAGAGAATAATGGTTGTTCTATTTATATTAGTAATATCTTTTATGGTCACGCACCCTTGAAGAGTGGTCTATTCTTATTGAACCTCGAGAGTAGTGATACACATATTCATAATGTTGAAACCAAAAGATGCCGAGTTGATAATGATGGTGCAACTTATTTGTGGCACTGCCGTTTAGGTCATATCGGTGTAAAGCGCATGAAGAAACTCCATACTGATGGACTTTTGGAACCACTTGATTATGAATCGCTTGGTACTTGCGAACCATGCCTCATGGGCAAGATGACTAAAACACCGTTCTCCGGTACTATGGAGAGAGCAACAGATTTGTTGGAAATCATACATACAGATGTATGTGGTCCGATGAATATTGAGGCTCGTGGCGGATATCGTTATTTTCTCACCTTCACAGATGATTTAAGCAGATATGGTTATATCTACTTAATGAAACATAAGTCTGAAACATTTGAAAAGTTCAAAGAATTTCAGAGTGAAGTGGAAAATCATCGTAACAAGAAAATAAAGTTTCTACGATCTGATCGTGGAGGAGAATATTTGAGTTACGAGTTTGGTGTACATTTGAAAAATTGTGGAATAGTTTCGCAACTCACGCCACCCGGAACACCACAGCGTAATGGTGTGTCCGAACGTCGTAATCGTACTTTACTAGATATGGTGCGATCTATGATGTCTCTTACTGATTTACCGCTATCATTTTGGGGATACGCTCTAGAGACGGCCGCATTCACGTTAAATAGGGCACCATCAAAATCCGTTGAGATGACGCCTTATGAACTATGGTTTGGCAAGAAACCAAAGTTGTCGTTTCTGAAAGTTTGGGGCTGCGGTGCTTATGTGAAAAAGCTTCAACCTGATAAGCTCGAACCCAAATTGGAGAAATGTGTCTTCATAGGATATCCAAAGGAAACTATTGGATACACCTTCTATCACAGATCCGAAGGCAAGACTTTTGTTGCTAAATTCAGAAACTTTCTTGAGAAGGAGTTTCTCTCGAAAGAAGTGAGTGGGAGGAAAGTAGAACTTGACGAGGTAACTGTACCTGCTCCCTTGTTGGAAAGTAGTACATCACAGAAAACTGTTTCTGCGACACCTACACCAATAAGTGAGGAAGTTAATGATAATGATCATGAAACTTCAGAACAAGATACTATTGAACCTCATAGATCAACCAGAGTAAGATCCGCACCAGAGTGGTACGGTAATCCAGTTCTGGAAGTCATGCTACTAGATCATGATGAACCTACGAACTATGAAGAAGCGATGGTGAGCCCAGATTCCGCAAAGTGGCTTGAAGCCATGAAATCTGAGATGGGATCCATGTATGAGAACAAAGTATGGACTTTGGTTGACTTGCACGATGATCGGCAATCAATTGAGAATAAATGGATCTTCAAGAAAAAGACTGACGCTGACGGTAATGTTACTCTCTATAAAGCTCGACTTGTCGCAAAAGGTTTTCGACAAGTTCAAGGGGTTGACTACGATGAGACCTTCTCACCCGTAGCGATGCTTAAGTCTGTCCGAATCATGTTAGCAATTGCCGCATTTTATAATTATGAAATTTGGCAGATGGATGTCAAAACTGCATTCCTGAATGGATTTCTAGAAGAAGAGTTGTATATGATGCAACCAGAAGGTTTTGTTGATCCAAAGGGAGCTAACAAAGTGTGCAAGCTCCAGCGATCCATTTATGGACTGGTGCAAGCCTCTCGGAGTTGGAATAAACGCTTTGATAGTGTGATCAAAGCATTTGGGTTTATACAGACTTTCGGAGAAGCCTGTATTTACAAGAAAGTGAGTGGGAGCTCTGTAGCATTTCTGATATTATATGTGGATGACATATTATTGATTGGAAATGATATAGAATTTCTGGATAGCATAAAGGGATACTTGAATAAGAGTTTTTCAATGAAAGACCTCGGTGAAGCTGCTTACATATTAGGCATAAAGATCTATAGAGATAGATCAAGACGCTTAATTGGACTTTCACAAAGCACATACCTTGACAAGATTTTGAAGAAGTTCAAAATGGATCAAGCAAAGAAAGGGTTCTTGCCTGTGTTACAAGGTGTGAAGTTGAGTCAGACTCAATGCCCGACCACTACAGAAGATAGAGAGAAAATGAAAGATGTTCCCTATGCTTCAGCCATAGGCTCTATCATGTATGCAATGCTGTGTACCAGACCTGATGTGTGGCTTGCTATAAGTTTAGCAGGGAGGTACCAAAGTAATCCAGGAGTGGATCACTGGACAGCGGTCAAGAACATCCTGAAATACCTGAAAAGGACTAAGGATATGTTTCTCGTATATGGAGGTGACAAAGAGCTCACCGTAAAAGGTTACATTGATGCAAGCTTTGACACTGATCCGGATGATTCTAAATCGCAAACCGGATACGTGTTTACATTAAACGGTGGAGCTGTCAGTTGGTGCAGTTCTAAACAAAGCGTCGTAGCGGGATCTACATGTGAAGCAGAATACATAGCTGCTTCGGAAGCAGCAAACGAAGGAGTCTGGATGAAGGAGTTCATATCCGATCTAGGTATCATACCTAGTGCATCGGGTCCAATGAAAATCTTTTGTGACAATACTGGTGCAATTGCCTTGGCAAAGGAATCCAGATTTCACAAAAGGACCAAGCACATCAAGAGACGCTTCAATTCCATCCGGGATCTAGTCCAGGTGGGAGACATAGAGATTTGCAAGATACATACGGATCTGAATGTTGCAGACCCGTTGACTAAGCCTCTTCCACGAGCAAAACATGATCAGCACCAAGACTCCATGGGTGTTAGAATCATGACAGTTTAATCTAGATTATTGACTCTAGTGCAAGTGGGAGACTAAAGGAAATATGCCCTAGAGGCAATAATAAAGTTATTATTTATTTCCTTATATCATGATAAATGTTTATTATTCATGCTAGAATTGTATTAATCGGAAACATAATACATGTGTGAATACATAGACAAACAGAGTATCACTAGTATGCCTCTACTAGACTAGCTCGTTAATCAAGGATGGTTATGTTTCCTAACCATAAACAAAGAGTTGTTATTTGATTAACGAGGTCACATCATTAGTTCAATGATCTGATTGACATGACCCATTCCATTAGCTTAGCACCCGATCGTTTAGTATGTTGCTATTTGCTTTCTTCATGACTTATACATGTTCCTATGACTATGAGATTATGCAACTCCCGTTTGCCGGAGGAACACTTTGGGTGCTACCAAACGTCACAACGTAACTGGGTGATAATAAAGGAGTACTACAGGTGTCTCCAAAGGTAGATGTTGGGTTGGCGTATTTCAAGATTAGGATTTGTCACTCCGATTTTCGGAGAGGTATCTCTGGGCCCTCTCGGTAATGCACATCACATAAGCCTTGCAAGCATTGCAACTAATGAGTTAGTTGCGGGATGATGTATTATGGAACAAGTAAAGAGACTTGCCGGTAACGAGATTGAACTAGGTATTGGATACCGACGATCGAATCTCGGGCAAGTAACATACCGATGACAAAGGGAACAACGTATGTTGTTATGCGGTCTGACCGATAAAAGATCTTCGTAGAATATGTAGGAACCAATATGGGCATCCAGGTCCCGCTATTGGTTATTGACCAGAGATGTGTCTCAGTCATGTCTACATTGTTCTCGAACCGTAGGGTCCGCACGCTTAACGTTACGATGACAGTTATTATGAGTTTATGCATTTTGATGTACCGAAGGTTGTTTGGAGTCCCGGATGTGATCACGGACATGACGAGGAGTCTCGAAATGGTCGAGACGTAAAGATTGATATATTGGAAGCCTATGTTTGGACATCGGAAGTGTTCCGGGTGAAATCAGGATTTTACGGGATTACCGGGAGGTTACCGGAACCCCCCGGGAGTCATATGGGCCTTATTGGGCTTTAGTGGAAAGGTGAAAGGGGCTGCCATAGTGGGCTGCGCGCCTCCCCCTCCCCTAGTCCTATTAGGACTAGGAGAGGTGGCCGGCCACCTCTCTCTCTCTTTCCCCCTTGGGAGTCCTATTTGGAATAGGATTGGGGGGGGGAGTCCTACTCCCGGTAGGAGTAGGACTCCTCTTGCGCCTCCATAGGGCTGGCCGCACCCCTCCCCCTTGGCTCCTTTATATACGGAGGCAGGGGGCACCTCTAGACACACAAGTTGATCATTGAGATCGTTCCTTAGCCGTGTGCGGTGCCCCCTGCCACCATATTCCACCTCGATCATATCGTTGTAGTGCTTAGGCGAAGCCCTGCGTTGGTAGAACATCAAGATCGTCACCACGCCATCGTGCTGACGGAACTCTTCCCCGACGCTTTGCTGGATCGGAGCCCGGGGATCGTCATCGAGCTGTACGTGTGCTAAGAACTCGGAGGTGCCGGAGTAACGGTGCTTGGATCGGTCGGATCGGGAAGAAGACGTACGACTACTTCCTCTACGTTGTGTCAACGCTTCCGTTACGATCTACAAGGGTACGTAGATCATACTCTCCCCTCGTTGCTATGCATCACCATGATCTTGCGTGTGCGTAGGAAATTTTTTGAAATTACTACGTTCCCCAACACGGCCGGCCTCCTCCCCCCTCTTTTATATATGGGGGAGGGGGCACCCCATAGACACACAAGTTGATCTTTAGCCATGTGTGGTGCCCCCTCCACAATTTTCCACCTCGGTCATATTGTCGTAGTGCTTAGGCGAAGCCCTGCATCGGTAACTTCATCATCACCGTCACCACGCCGTCGTGCTGACGGAACTCACCCTCGGCCTCAGCTGGATCAAGAGTACGAGGGACGTCACCGAGCTCAACGTGTGCAGATCACGGAGGTGCTGTGCGTTCGGTACTTGATTGGTTGGGTCGCAAAGACGTTTGACTACATCAACCGCGTTACCAAACGCTTGCGCTTTAGGTCTACGAGGGTACGTAGACACACTCTTCCCTCTCGTTGCTATGCATCTCCTAGATAGATCTTGCGTGATCGTAGGAAAAAAATTTAATACTGCGTTCCCCAACACCAGCGCATGGTCCATCGCGCGGGCTGCACGAGTGGCCGGGAAATCCCAACCTCCGGCGGGGCGGCGGATCCGGGGCTCTCGTGCCCGGATCTGGTGTGGCGGTGGGTGCTTGGCAGCAGGGGCAGCGACTACCGGCGTGGTGACCTGCGGATCTGGCAGGGGCGGCGACGGGTCTGCATGACTCTTCGATGTGTGGCTCGCTGTGCGTGCGAGGGTGCAGTGGCTGATGTTGGGAGGCTCGGAGCGGGGTGTAGGTGTGGTGGATCTGAAGCTTCCGGTCTCCAGCAGGCGTATGGTGGCGCACATGGCGTGCATTGGCGCGTCTGGTTCATGGCTCCAGCTGGGAACTATGGTGGTTCTCTGTCTCGGGTAGTGCTTGGCGTAGCGGGAAGGTGGAGCCGGTGGATGTCGACCATGGGGATTGTGTGCTGCATAGTGCTTCGGATCTGCTCGGGTTTGAAGGTGTGGAGGAACTACAGGCGAAAGTGTTAGGTTCTACGGTAGGGTGCGTCGACTGCAAATAAAATTTTCCTACAAGCAGAACAACCAATAACATGCTACGGGAGATGGATCACAGATCGTTACCACTAGACGCGCAGTGCCGTGTAGCGGAAGAAGAGTTGGGGTAGCGCGTCTTGATAACCCACAAGTATAGGGGATCACAACATTTTTCGATAAGTAAGAGTGTCGAACCCAACGAGGAGCTAAAGGTAGAACAAATATTCCCTCAAGTTCTATCGACCACCGATACAACTCTACGCACGCTTGATGTTCGCTTTACCTAGAACAAGTATGAAACTAGAGGTACTTTGTAGGTGTTGTTGGATAGGTTTGAAAGATAATAAAGAGCAAGTAAATAAAAAGTAGGGGCTGTTTAGATAAAGAAACAATAAATTAAATATAGCGAGTGTGGAAAAGTGGTGGTAGGAGTTGCGAAATTGCCCCTAAGCAATTGACTATTTTACTAGACCGATAGCAAGTATTATGTGGGAGAGGCCACTGCTAGCATGTCATCCCTGACTTGGAATTCTATGCACTCATGATTGGAACTATTAGCAAGCATCCGCAACTACTAATGTTCATTAAGGTAAAACCCAACCATAGCATTAAGATATATTGGTCCCTCTTCATTCCTGTATGCATCAATTTCTATGCTAGGTTGAAGCTTCTGTCACTCTTGCCCTCCAATACATAGTCCTATCAACATACAACTAACCCTAGGGTGTGATCCACGCACGCAATCATATGATGGGCACCAAAGGACATCAACATAACCACAAGCAAATTAAATCAATCATAACAATTCATCAACCACCGATAGGACAACGAAAATCTACTCAGACATCATAGGTTGGCAACACATCATTGGAAAATAATATGAAGGGTACAGAGGGTTGCGGGAGAGTGGACCGCTGTAGATAGAGGGGGGAAGGTGATGGAGATGTTGGTGAAGATGGCGGAGGTGTTGGTGTAGATCGCGGTGATGATGATGGCCCCCGGTGGCACTCCGGTGCCACCGGAAGCGAGGGGGAGAGAGCCCCCCTCCTTCTTCTTCTTCCTTGACCTCCTCCCTAGATGGGAGAAGGGTTTCCCCTCTGGTCCATGGCCTCCATGGCGCGGGAGGGGCGAGAGCCCCTCCGAGATTGGATCTGTCTCTCTATCTCTCTCTGTTTCTGCGTTCTCAGATTCTTCCCTTTCACCGTTTCTTATATTCCCGGAGATCCATAACTCCGATTGGGCTGAAATTTTGACACGATCTCTATCCGGAAATTAGCTTTCTTGCGGCGAAAGAAGGGCATTAACCGCCTTACGGGTGGCCCACGAGAGTCAGGGGAGCGCCCAGGGGGGCAGGCGTGCCCCCTGCCTCGTGGCCACCTCGGGCACCGTCTCGCGTGGATTTTTCTTCCCAAAATCATATATATTCCAAAAAAAATCTCCGTCAGTTTTTATCCCGTTTGGACTCCGTTTGATATGGATATTCTGCGAAACAAAAAACATGCAACAAACAGGAACCGGTACTGGGCACTGGATCAATATGTTAGTCCCAAAAATAGTATAAAAAGTTGCCAAAAGTATATGAAAGTTCAATAATATTGGCATGGAACAGTCAAAAATTATAGATACGACGGAGACATATCAGCATCCCAAGCTTAATTCTTGCTCGTCCTTGAGTAGGTAAATGATAAAAAAATAATTTTTGATGTGGAATGCTACCTAGCGTAATCTTGATCATGTAATCTAATCATGGCATGAATATTAAGATACGAGTGATTCAAAGCAATAGCCTATCATTTGACATAAAAACAATAATACTTCAAGCCTACTAATAAAGCAATCATGTCTTTTCAAAATAACATGGCCAAAGAAAGTTATCCCTACAAAATCATATAGTCTGGCTATGCTCCATCTTCACCACACAAAATACTCACATCATGCACAACCCCATGACAAGCCAAGCAATTGTTTCATACTTTTGACGTTCTCAAACCTTTTCAACTTTCACGCAATACATGAGCGTGAGCCATGGACATAGCACTATAGGTGGAATAGAATGGTGGTTGTGGAGAAGACAAAAAGGAGAAGATAGTCTCACATCAACTAGGCGTATCAACGGGCTATGGAGACGCCCATCAATATATATCAATGTGAGTGAGTAGGGATTGCCATGCAACGGACGCACTAGAGCTATAAGTATATGAAAGCTCTAACCAAAACTAAGTGGGTGTGCATCCAACTTGCTTGCTCATGAAGACCTAGGGCATTTGAGGAAGCCCATCATTGGAATATACAAGCCAAGTTCTATAATGAAAATTCCCACTTGTATATGAAAGTGATAACTCAAGAGACTCTCTATATGAAGAACATGGTGCTACTCTGAAGCACAAGTGTGGTAAAAGGACAGTAACATTGTCCCTTCTCTCTTTTTCTCTCATTTTTTTGGTTTTTTGGTTTTTTCTCTTTTTTTTTCTTTTTTTGTAGGCTTCTTTGGCCTCTTTTTTTTGTGGGGCTTCTTTGGCCACTTTTATTTTGATAACCTCACATGGGACAATGTTCTAATAATGATGATCATCACACTTTTATTTACTTACAACTCAATATTACATCTCGATATCTAGAACAAGGATATGACTCTATATGAATGCCTCCAGCGGTGTACCGGGATGTGCAATGATCTAGCGTAGCAATGACATCAAAAAAACGGACAAGCCATGAAAACATCATGCTAGCTATTTTACGATCATGCAAAGCAATATGACAATGAATGCTCAAGTCATGTGTATGATGATGATTAAAGTTGCATGGCAATATATCTCGGAATGGCTATGGAAATGACATGATAGGTAGGTATGGTGGCTGTTTTGAGGAAGGTATATGGTGAGTTTATGGTACCGGCGAAAGTTGCGCGGTACTAGAGAGGCTAGCAATGATGGAAGGGTGAGAGTGCGTATAATCCATGGACTCAACATTAGTCATAAAGAACTCACATACTTATTGCAAAAATCTATTAGTCATCGAAACAAAGTGTTGGGTAACGTAGTAATTTCAAAAAAATTCCTACGCTCACGCAAGATCATGGTGATGCATAGCAACGAGAGGGGAGAGTGTGATCTACGTACCCTTGTAGACCGACAGCGGAAGCGTTAGCACAACGCGGTTGATGTAGTCGTACGTCTTCACGGCCCGACCGATCAAGAACCGAAACTACGACACCTCCAAGTTTTAGCACACGTTCAGCTCGATGACGATCCCCGGACTCCTATCCAGCAAAGTGTCGGGGAAGAGTTCCGTCAGCACGACGGCGTGGTGACGATCTTGATGTACTACCGTGGCAGGGCTTCGCCTAAGCACCGCTACAATATTATCGATGATTATGGTGGAAGGGGGCACCGCACACGGCTAAGAATATGATCACGTCGATCAACTTGTGTGTCTATGGGGTGCCCCCTGCCCCCGTATATAAAGGAGTGGAGGAGGGGAGGGCCGGCCCTCTCTATGGCGCGCCCTAGGGGAGTCTTACTCCCACCGGGAGTAGGATTCCCCCTTTCCTAGTCCAACTAGGAGTCCTTCCATGTAGTAGGAGTAGGAGACAAGGAAGGGGAAGAGGGAAGAGAAGGAAGGAGGGGGCGCAGCCCATCCCCCTAGTCCAATTTGGACTAGGCCTTGGGGGGGGGCGGCCTGCCTCTCCCTCTCCCCTAAAGCCCAATAAGGCCCATATACTTTTTCTCCCGTATTCCCGTAACTCCTCGGTACTCCGAAAAATACCCGAACCACTCGGAACCTTTCCGATGTCCGAATATAGTCGTCCAATATATCGATCTTTACGTCTCGACCATTTCGAGACTCCTCGTCATGTCCCCGGTCTCATCCGGGACTCCGAACTCCTTCGGTACATCAAAACTCATAAACTCATAATATAACTATCATCGAAACCTTAAGCGTGCGGACCCTACGGGTTCGAGAACAATGTAGACATGACCGAGACACGTCTCCGATCAATAACCAATAGCGGAACCTGGATGCTCATATTGGCTCCCACATATTCTACGAAGATCTTTATCGGTCAGACCGCATAACAACATACGTTGTTCCCTTTGTCATCGGTATGTTACTTGCCCGAGATTCGATCATCGGTATCTCAATACCTAGTTCAATCTCGTTACCGGCAAGTCTCTTTAATCGTTCCGTAATACATCATCTCGCAACTAACTCATTAGTTGAAATGCTTGCAAGGCTTATGTGATGTGCATTACCGAGAGGGCCCAGAGATACCTCTCCGACAATCGGAGTGACAAATCCTAATCTCGAAATACGCCAACCCAACATGTACCTTTGGAGACACCTGTAGAGCTCCTTTATAATCACCCAGTTACGTTGTGACATTTGGTAGCACACAAAGTGTTCTCCGGTAAACGGGAGTTGCATAATCTCATAGTCATAGGAACATGTATAAGTCATGAAGAAAGCAATAGCAACATACTAAACGATCGAGTGCTAAGCTAACGGAATGGGTCAAGTCAATCACATCATTCTCCTAATGATGTGATCCCGTTAATCAAATAACAACTCTTTGTCTATGGTTAGGAAACATAACCATCTTCGATTAACGAGCTAGTCTAGTAGAGGCATACTAGTGACACTCTGTTTGTCTATGTATTCACACATGTATTATGTTTCCGGTTAATACAATTCTAGCATGAATAATAAACATTTATCATGATATACGGAAATAAATAATAACTTTATTATTGCCTCTAGGGCATATTTCCTTCACAAAGTACTACACACATGCTCCTAGGGGGATAGATTGGTAGGAAAACACCATCGCTCATCCCCGACCGCCACTCATAAGGAAGACAATCAATAAATACCTCATGCTCCAACTTCGTTACATAACGGTTCACCATACGTGCATGCTACGGGAATCACAAACCTCAACACAAGTATTTCTACAATTCACAACCACCCACTAGCATGACTCTAATATCACCATCTTTATATCGCAAAACTATTGCAAGGAATCAAACATATCATATTCAGTAATCTACAAGTTTTATGTAGGATTTTATGACTAACCATGTGAATGACCAATTCCTGTCATCTCTCTAAATAGATATAAGTGAAGCAAGAGAGTTTAATTCTTTCTACAAAAGATATGCCCATGCTCTAACAAATATAAGTGAAGCAAAAGAGCATTCAACAAATGGCGGTTTTCTATGTAAAGCGAAACAGGCAATCCAAACTTCAAATGATATAAGTGAAGCACATGAAGCATTCTATAAAGCCATACTCAAAAGATATAAGTGAAGTGCAAAGAGCATTCTATAAATCAACCAAGGACTATCTCATACCAGCATGGTGCATAAAAGAAAAAAAATGAAAACTAAATGCAAAAGACGCTCCAAGATTGCACATATCGCATGAATAAACGAATATGAAAACATACCGATACTTGTTGAAGAAAGAGGGGATGCCTTCCGGGGCATCCCCAAGTTTAGACGCTTGAGTCTCCTTGAATATTTACTTGGGGTGCCTCGGGCATCCACAAGATTGAGCTCTTGCCTCTCTTCCTTCTTCTCACATCGAGACCTTCTCGATCATCGAACACTTCATCCACACAAAACTTCAACAGAAAACTCGGTAAGATCCGTTAGTATAATAAAGCAAATCACTACTCTAAGTACTGTTGTAAACCAATTCATATTTTATTTTTACATTGTGTCTACTGGAATATAACTTTTTCATGGCTTAATCCACTGATATAAATTGATAGTTTCATCAAAACAAGCAAACTATGCATCAAAAACAGAATCTGTCTAAAACAGAACAGTCTGTAATAATCTGAAAATTCACCATACTTATGATACTTGAAAAATTCTACCAAAATTAGGAAAAATAAAAAATTTGTATAGGAAGACAGGGCAAGAAGAATCAGAACCATTTGACATTCCAGCTAAAAATGTAAAATCACGCACTACAGCCAAAGTTTCTGTCCTGCACCGTACAAACCATCAAGCAAATGTAAACATTCTAAAGGCAAACCTTGGCACATTATTTTTATATTTAAACTTTATAAAATCACACAACAGAAATAAATGACTCTCTAAAACTTCCGGGTTGTCTCCCTGGCAGCGCTTTCTTTAAAGCCATTAAGCTAGGCATATAGTGCTCAATTAATGGATCCACCCGGATCCCAAGGTATATCAAAGCCAATTTTAATTAACAATGATTTATAATTTAGTAGTGAGCACAAAGTAACATATATCATGCAACAACAAAGTCTAACTCTCTTCCTATGCATCGGCATGTCATAAAAGAACAATTCATGCACACATAGTAAAGGCCAATGCATAGTATAAACAGTTTGTTGCAATTTTATCATTTTGGAAACATAAAGAGGTGGAGATATAGTTTCTCTCTCATAATAATTGCAAGTAGGAGCAGCAAGCACATGCATATTATATTCATCAAAATCAGCATGTGCAACGGTAAAAGGCAACCCATCAATATAATCCTTAATAAGTGCAAACTTCTCCGATATAGTGTAGTTTGGAGAATTCAAAAAGATAATAGGACTATCATGTGTGGGTGCAATAGCAACAATTTCATGTTTTACATAAGGAACTATAGCAAGTTCATCTCCATAAGCATAATTCATATTGGCATCTTGGCCACAAGCATAACAAGCATCATCAAAAAGGGATATTTCAAAAGAATCAACGGGATCATAACAATCATCATAGCAATCATCCTTCGGTAAGCATGAAGGGAAATTAAACAATGTATGAGTTGAAGAGTTACTCTCATTAGAAGGTGGGCACGGGTAGCTAATCCGCTCTTCCTCCTTTTGTTCTTCGCTCTCCTCATCATCTTTTTCATCCAATGAGCTCACAGTTTCATCAATTTCTTCTTCCATAGACTCTTGCAAAATATTAGTCTCTTCTTGGACAGCGGAGTAGTACTCAATATATGGTTCAACATAGGCATTAGAAGCATAATTATCATAGCAATATTTAAGTATGGCAAAATTTTCAGATTTGTAAAGAGTAGCATCATACTTTTCAATCAAAGAAGCAATTTCGTAAGCACCCTTAAAAGAAACAAATTCTTCAATTTGTTGAACATCATAGTAACTATCAATCATAATAATTCATCAACCACCGATAGGACAACGAAAATCTACTCAGACATCATAGGATGGCAACACATCATTGGATAATAATATGAAGCATAAAGCACCATGTTCAAGTAGAGGGTACAGCGGGTTGCGGGAGAGTGGACCGCTATAGATAGAGGGGGGAAGGTGATGGAGATGTTGGTGAAGATGGCGGAGGTGATGGTGTAGATCGCGGTGATGATGATGGCCCCCGGTGGCACTCCGGTGCCACCGGAAGCGAGGGGGAGAGAACCCCCCTCCTTCTTCTTCTTCCTTGACCTCCTCCCTAGATGGGAGAAGGGTTTCCCCTCTGGTCCATGGCCTCCATGGCACGGGAGGGGCGAGAGCCCCTCCGAGATTGGATCTGTCTCTGCGTTCTCAGATTCTTCCCTGTCACCGTTTCTTATATTTCCGGGGATCCGTAACTCCGATTAGGCTGAAATTTTGACACGATCTCTATCCGGAAATTAGATTTCTTGCGGCGAAAGAAGGGCATCAACCGCCTTACGGGTGGCTACGAGGGTCAGGGGCGCGCCCAGGGGGGCAGGCGTGCCCCCTGCCTCGTGGCCACCTCGGGCACCGTCTCGCGTGGATTTTTCTTCCCAAAAATCATATATATTCCAAAAAAATCTCTGTCAGTTTTTATCCCATTTGGACTCCGTTTGATATGGATATTCTACGAAACAAAAAACATGCAACAAACAGGAACTGGCACTGGGCACTGGATCAATATATTAGTCCCAAAAATAGTATAAAAAGCTGCCAAAAGTATATGAAAGTTCAATAATATTGGCATGGAACAATCAAAAATTATAGATACGACGGAGATGCATCATGTCTCCTCCTCGTTCAATCTCCCTCGAACAGCCGGTCGTCGGTTCCCTCGTACAGGTTCGCCGGAGCAGTGCAATTGCACCGCCTCTAATGGTATCCGCGCGGTGCAGGAGGAACACCGTGCGGCGGGCTGCTTGGTCCGATCACACAGTCGACGGTCGAGTGGAGGTGGCTATTCGCAACACATGCAAACCCTACTGAAAACTCCGAAGCGATCAATCTCATGAGTGTGCCGCATCCCCACTTTATATAGGCGTCCGTCACGGGCTCAACACTTGGGCCTCGCACGGACCCTAAAGCCCACAAGTCTACTCGGCCACAATCCGAATACAGCTCGGATCACATCCGACCAGTGTCCTTGGATCCGACCTTGTAGATTCCTTCCCTTAAGAGCACGACTCCTTAGATTCAAGCCGGCTTGGTCGCAGTTCGGATCGCCTCCGAACTACACGGTTTGTAGCGGCCCCTAGTAAGGCATGCCGAACACCAAGCAGACTATGAAGCTGGTTAGGCGAACCTGTACATCATACTTCTGTTCCCTTTGCCACACGATATGTGTTGTCGGGCTCAAGGCGAGTCTGTCATCCTTGTGCTAGCCCGACCTCTTTCTCGTTCCAGTGATGCCGACCACAAACCAGATTATCTCATAATCCTTGTTGCATGGCCATGCTTATCCTGGTCGGATCACACGAGGGGCCCAGAGTATATCTCTCCTGATCGGAGGGGCAAATCCCATCTTGCTTGACCATGTCTCGCGATATGGGCCTGGACAAGCCCGAAACCTACCTTTGTAACTACCCAGCCACGGAGTAGCGTTTGGTTGGCCCAAAGCAAGTCCGTCACCACCCCGAGTACATGCGCCAGCTCAGGTCTTAGGACATAGAACGTATGTTTTACTAGAGACTTACAGATGACATATCGCTGCGTCCCATAGTTGGGTCTGTCCAACTCGGACCTTATCTCAACTCGGATCCGACTATGTCGAATCCGACTAGATCCTTCCAAGTCCATATTATCCGGTTAGCATCCAATGCTCCATGGCTAGTGAGACAAAGCCATCGACCGTGTCATATGCTAGTGAAGGAAATATTCCCTAGAGGCAATAATAAAGTTATTATTAATTTCCTTATTTCATGATAAATGTTTATTATTCATGCTAGAATTGTATTAACCGGAAACTCAGTACATGTGTGAATAGATAGACAAAACAAAGTGTCCCTAGTATGCCTCTACTTGACTAGTTCGTTTATCAAAGATGGTTATGTTTCCTAACCATAGACATGTGTTGTCATTTCATGAACAGGATCACATCATTAGGAGAATGATGTCATGGAAAAGACCCATTTGTTAGCTTAGCATTATGATCCTATGACTTATACATGACGGTTTCATTGCTACTACTTTCTTCATGACTTATACATGTTCCTATGACTATGAGATTATGCAACTCCCGAATACCGGAGGAACACGTTGTGTGCTATCAAACATCACAATGTAACCGGGTGATTATAAAGATGCTCTACAGGTGTCTCCGATGGTGTATGTTGAGTTAACATAGATCAAGATTAGGATTTGTCACTCCGTGTATCGGAGAGGTATCTCTGGGCCCTCTCGATAATGCACATCACTATAAGCCTTGCAAGCAATGTGACTAATGAGTTAGTTGCGGGATGATGCATTACGGAACAAGTAAAGAGACTTGCTGGTAATGAGATTGAACTAGGTGTGATGATACCGACGATCGAATCTCGGGCAAGTAACATACTGATGACAAAGGGAACAACATATGTTGTCACGCAGTTTGACCGATAAGGATCTTCGTAGAGTATGTAGGAGCTAATATGAGCATCCAGGTTCTTCTATTGGTTATTGACCGGAGATGAGTCTCGGTCATGTCTACATAGTTCTTGAACCCGTAGGGTCCGCATGCTTAACGTTCTATTACGATTTGTATTATGAGTTATGTGATTTGATGATCGAAGTTTGTCCTGAGTCTCGGATGAGATCGGGGACATGACGAGGAGTCTCGAAATGGTCGAGACGTAAAGATCGATATATTGGAAGGCTATATTCGGACATCGGAAAGGTTCTGAGTGATTTGGGTATTTTTTAGAGTACCGGAGAGTTACGGGAATTTGCATTGGGCCTTAATGGGCCGTACGGGAAAGGAGAGAAAGGCATCAAGGATGGTCGCGCCCCTTCCCCATGGACTGGTCCTAATTGGACTAGGGAAAGGGGGCGCCCCCTTTCTTCCTTCTCCTTCTCCTTCCCTTTTTCCTATTCCATGTGGGAGGTGGAATCCTACTAGGACTAGGGAGTCTAGTAGGACTCCACACTTTGGGCGCGCCCTATGAGGGGCGGCCTCCTCCTCCCTCCATCATTTATATACGTGGCCAGGAGGCACCCCATAGACACACAAGTTGATCATTGATCCCTTAGCCATGTGTGGTGCCCCCCTCCACCATAATCCACCTCGGTCATATCGTTGTAGTGCTTAGGCGAAGCCCTATGTCGGTAACTTCATCATCACTGTCATCACGCCGTTGTGCTGAAGAAACTCTTCCTCGGCCTCAACTGGATCAAGAGTACGAGGGACGTCACCGAGTTGAACGTGTGCAGATCGCCGAGGTGCCATACGTTCGGTACTTGATCGGTTGGATCGCGAAGACATTCGACTACATCAACCGCGTTTCATAACGCTTCCGCTTTCGGTCTACAAGGGTACATGGACATACTCTTCCCCTCTCGTTGCTATGCATCACCTAGATGGATCTTGCGTGTACGTAGGAAATTTTCAAATTACTGCGTTCCCAACAGCGGCATCCAAGCCAGGTCTATGCGTAGATGTTATATGCACAAGTAGAACACAAAGGAGTTGTGGGCGTGGGTATATACATATTGCTTGCCGTCACTAGTTGATTCTTGATTCGGCGGTATTGTTGGATGAAGCGGCTCAGACCGACATTACGCGTACGCTTACGCGAGACTGGTTCTACCGACGTGCTTCACATAGGTGGCTAGTGGGTGTCTGTTTCTCCAACTTTAGTTGAATTGGATTCAATGAACAGGGTTCTTTCTGAAGATGAAAAAACAATCACTATACCGTGTTGTGGTTTTTGATGTGTAGGTAAGAACGTTTCTTGCTCAGCCCATAGCAGCCACGTAAAACTTGCAACAACAAAGTAGAGGACGTCTAACTTGTTTTTGCAGCGCATGTTGTGATGTGATATGGTCAAGACGTGATGAGATATAAATTGTTTTATGAGATGATCATGTTTTTTTGAGGTTATCGGCAACTGGCAGGAGCCTTATGGTTGTCTCTTCATTTCATAAGATGCAAGCGCCATATAATTGCTTTACTTTATCGCTATGCGATAGCAATAGTTGCAAAAGCAATAGTTGGTGAGATGGCCATGTGACGACACGTTGATAGAGATCAAGAGGATGGAGATCATGGTGTCATGCCGGTGACGATAGAGATCAGGACGGTGTTTTGGAGATGGAGATCAAAGGCACAAGATGATGATGGCCATATCATGTCACATATTTTGATTGCATGTGATGTTTATCCTTTATGTATCTTATTTTGCTTAGTTCAGCGGTAGCATTATAAGATGATCTCTCACTAAATTTCAAGGTATAAGTGTTCTCCCTGAGTATGCACCGTTGCGACAGTTCGTCGTGCCGAGACACCACGTGATGATCGGGTGTGATAAGCTCTACGTTCACATACAACGGGTGCAAGCCAGTTTTGCACACGCGGAATACTCGGTTTAAACTTGACGAGCCTAGCATATGTAGATATGGCCTCGGAACACTGGAGACCGAAAGGTCGAGCGTGAATCATATAGCAGATATGATCAACATAGTGATGTTCACCATTGAAAACTACTCCATCTCACGTGATGATCGGACATGGTTTAGTTGATTTGGATCATGTGATCATCTAGATGACCAGAGGGATGTCTATCTAAGTGTGAGTTCTTAAGTAATATGATTAATTGAACTTTAATTTATCATGAACTTAGTCCTGATAGTATTTGCATAACTATGTTGTAGATCAATAGCTCGCGATGTAGCTCCCCGTCTATTTTTTATATGTTCCTAGAGATAAACTATATTGAAAGATGATAGTAGCAATGATGCAGACTAGGTCCGTGATCCGAGGATTATCCTCATTGCTGCACAGAAGAATTATGTCCTTGACGCACCGCTAGGTGACAGACCTTTTGCAGGTGCAGATGTAGACGTTATGAACGTTTAACAAGCTCGGTATGATGACTACTTGATAGTTTAGTGCACCATGCTTTACAGTTTAGAACTGGGATTTCAAAAACATTTTGAACGGCATGGAGCATATAAGATGTTCCATGAGTTGAAATTGGTATTTCATACTCATGCCCGTGTCAAGAGGTATGAGACCTCTGACAATACTTTGCCTACAAGATGGAGGAGAATAGCTCAACCAGTGAGCATGTGCTCAGATTGTCTGGGTACTACAATTGCTTGAATCAAGTGGGAGTTAATCTTCCAGATGAGATAGTAATTGACAAAGTTCTCTAGTCACTATCACCAAGTTACTAGAAATTCATGATGAACTATAATATGCAAGGGATAACGAAAACAATTCCCGAGCTCTTCGCGATGCTAAAATCAGCGAAGGTAGAAATCAATAAAAGCATCAAGTGTTGATGGTTAACAAGACCACTAGTTTCAAGAAAAGGGCAAAGGGATAGAGAGGGAACTTCAAGAAGAATGAAAAACAAGTTGTCACTCCCGTGAAGAAGCCCAAAGCTAGACCCAAGCCTGAAACTGAGTGTTTCTACTGCAAAGGAAATGGTCACTGGAAGTGGAACTGCCTTAGATACTTGGCGGATAAGAAGGATGACATAGTGACCAAAGGTATATTGGATATACATGTTATTGATGTGTACTTTACTAGTGTTTATAGCAACCCCTCGGTATTTTATACTGGTTCAGTTGCTAAGATTAGTAACTCGAAACGGGAGTTGCAAAATAAATAGAGACTAGTTAAGAGCGAGGTGATGATGTGAGTTGGAAGTGATTCCAAGGTTGATAAGATCACCATCGCACACTCCCTTTACCTTCGGGATTAGTGTTGAACCTAAAATAAATGTTAGTTGGTGTTTGTGTTAAGCATAATATGATTGGATCATGTTTATTGCAATACGGTTATTCATTTAAGTCAAAGAATAATTGTTATTCTGTTTACATGAATAAAACCTTCTGAGGTCCTACACCCAAGGTGAATGGTTTATTGAATCTCGATCGTAGTGACACACATATTCATAATATTGAAGCCAAAAGATGCAAAGTTAATAATGATAGTGCAACTTATATGTGGAACTGCCGTTTAGGTCATATTAGTGTAAAGCGCGTGAAGAAACTCCATGCGGATGGACTTTTGGAATCACTTGATTATGAATCATTTGATGCTTGCGAACCATGCCTCATGGGCAAGATGACTAAGACTCCATTCTCCGGAACAATGGAGCGAGCAATTGATTTATTGGGAAAAAAAATACATACTGATGTATGCGGTCCGATGAGAGTTGAGGCTCGCGGCAGGTATCATTATGTTCTGACCTTCAGAGATGATTTGAGCAGATATAGGTATATCTGCTTGATGAAACATAAGTCTAAAACATTTGAAAAGTTCAAACAATTTCAGAGTGAAGTAGAAAATCATCATAAGAAGAAAATAAAGTTTCTACGATCTGATCGTGGAAGTGAATATTTGAGTTATGAGTTTGATCTTCATTTGAAATAATGTGGAATAGTTTCACAACTCACGCCACTTGGAACACCACAGCATAATGGTGTGTCCAAACGTTGTAATCGTACTTTATTGGATATGGTGCGATCTATGATGTCTCTTACCGATTTACCACTATCGTTTTGGGGTTATGCATTAGAGACAGCTGCATTCACGTTAAATAGGGCACCGTCTAAAAATCTATTGAGATGACACCGTATGAACTGTGGTTTAGCAAGAAACCTAAGCCGTCGTTTCTTAAAGTTTGGGGTTGCGATGCGTATGTGAAAAAGTTTCAACCTGATAAGCTCAAACCCAAATCGAAGAAGTGCGTCTTCATAGGATACCCAAAAGAAACTATTGGGTACACCTTCTATCACAGATCCGAAGGCAAGATCTTTGTTGCTAAGAGTGGATCCTTTCTAGGGAAGGAGTTTCTCTCGAAAGAAGTGAGTGGGAGGAAAGTAGAACTTGATTAGGTAATTGTACCTGCTCCCTTATTGGAAAGTAGTTCATCACAGAAATCTTTTATAGTGATTCCTACACCAATTAGTGAGGAAGTTAATGATGATGATCATGAAACTTTAGATCAAGTTACTACCGAACCTCGTAGGTCAACCAGAGTATGTTCCGCACCAGAGTGGTACGGCAATCCTGTTCTGGAAGTCATGTTACCAGACCATGACGAACCTATGAACTATGAGGAAGCGCCGATGAGCCAAGATTCCGCAAAATGGCTCGAGGCCATGAAATCTGAGATGGGATCCATATATGAGAACAAAGTATGGACTTTGATTGACTTGCCCGATGATCGGTGAGTCATTAAGAATAAATGGATCTTCAAGAGGAAGACGGACGCTGATAGTAGTGTTACTATCTACAAAGATCGAATTGTCACAAAATGTTTTCGACAAGTTCAAGGTGTTGACTACGATGAGATTTCGTCACTCGTATTGATGCTTAAAAGTCTGTCCGAATCATGTTAGCAATTGCTGCATTTTATGAAATTTGGAAAATGGATGTCAAACCTGCATTCCTTAATGGATTTCTTAAAGAAGAGTTGTATATGATGCAACCAGAAGGTTTTGTTAATCCAAAAGATGCTAACAAAGTGTATGGGCACCAGTGATCCATTTATGGACTGGTGCAAGCATCTCAGAGTTGGAATGTACCCTTTGATAGTGTGATCAAAGCATATAGTTTTATACAGACTTGCGGTGAAGCCTGTATTTACAAGAAAGTGAGTGGGAGCACTACAACCTTTCTGATAAGTATATGTGAATGACATATTGTCGATCGGAAATGATGTAGAATTTTTTGGAAAGCATAAAGGAGTGTTTGAAAGGAGTTTTTACTAAGAAAGACCCTGGTGAAGCTGCTTACATATTGAGCATCAAGATCTATAGAGATAGATCAATACGCTTGATAAGTTTTTTCAATGAGTACATACCTTGACAAGTTTTTGAAGTAGTTCAAAATGGAACAGTCAAAGAAAGAGTTCTTGCCTGTGTTGCAAGGTGTGAAGTTGAGTAAGACTCAAAACCCGACACGGCAGGAGATAGAGAGAGAATGAAAGTCATTCCCTATGCCTCGGCCATAGGTTCTATAACGTATGCCATGTTGTGTACCAGACCTTTTGTATACCCTGCCCTGAGTTTGGCAAAGGAGTACAATTTTGATCTAGGATTAGATCACTGGACGACGGTCAAAATTATCCTTAGAGGACTAAGGAAATATTTCTCGGTTATGAAGGTGATAAAGAGTTCGTCGTAAAGAGTTACGTCGATGCAAGCCTTAACACCGATCTGGATGACTATGAGTCTCAATCCGGATACATATTGAAAGTGGGAGCAATTAGCTAGAGTAGCTCCGTGCAGAGTATTGTAGACATAGAATATTTGCAAAATACATGCGGCTCTGAATGTGGCAGACCCGTTGACTAAACTTCTCTCACAAGCAAAACATGATCACACCTTATTACTCTTTGGGTGTTAATAACATAGCGATGTGAACTAGATTATTGACTCTAGTAAACCCTTTGGGTGTTGGTCACATGACGATGTGAACTATGGGTGTTAATCACATGGTGATGTGAACTATTGGTGTTAAATCACATGGCGATGTGAACTAAATTATTGACTCTAGTGCAAGTGGGAGACTGAAGGAAATATGCCCTAGAGGCAATAATAAAGTTATTATTTATTTCCTTATTTCATGATAAATGTTTATTATTCATGCTAGAATTGTATTAACCGGAAACTTAGTACATGTGTGAATACATAGACAAAACAAAGTGTCCCTAGTATGCCTCTACTTGACTAGTTCGTTTATCAAAGATGGTTATGTTTCCTAACAATAGACATGTGTTGTCATTTGATGAACGGGATCACATCATTAGGAGAATGATGTGATGGACAATACCCGTTCATTATCTTAGCATTATGATCGTTACGGTTTCATTGCTACTGGTTTCTTCATGACTTATATGTGTTCCTCAGACTATGAGATTATGCAACTCCTGAATACCGGAGGAACACCTTGTGTGCTATCAAACGTCACAATGTAACTGGGTGATTATAAAGATGCTCTACAGGTGTCTCCGATGGTGTATGTTGAGTTGGCATAGATCGAGATTAGGATTTGTCACTCCGTCTATCGGAGAGGTATCTCTGGGCCCTCTCGGTAATGCACATCACTATAAGCCTTCCAAGCAATGTGACAAATGAATTAGTTGCGGGATGATGCATTACAGAACGAGTAAAGAGACTTGCCGGTAACGAGATTGAACTAGGTATGATGATACCGACGATCGAATCTCGGGCAAGTAACATACCGATGACAAAGGGAACAACATATGTTGTTATGCGGTTTGACCGATAAAGATCTTCGTAGAATATGTAGGAGCCAATATGAGCATCCAGGTTCCGCTATTGGTTATTGACCAGAGATGAGTCTCGGTCATGTCTACATAGTTCTCGAACCCGTAGGGTCCGCACGCTTAACGTTCTGTGACGATTTGTATTATGAGTTATGTGATTTGATGACCGAAGTTTGTTCAGAGTCCTGGGTGAGATCGGGGACATGATGAGGAGTCTCGAAATGGTCGAGATGTAAAGATCGATATATTGGAAGGCTATATTCGGACATCGGAAAGGTTCCGAGTGATTCGGGTATTTTTCGGAGTACCGGAGAGTTACGGGAATTCATATTGGGCCTTAATGAGCCATACGGGAAAGGAGAGAAAGGCCTCAAGGGTGGCCGCGCCCCTTCCCCATGGACTGGTCCAAATTGGACTAGGGAAAGGGGGCACCCCCTTCCTTCCTTCTCCTTCTCCCTTCCCTTTTTCCTATTCCATATGGGAGGTGGAATCCTACTAGGACTAGAGAGTCCTAGTAGGACTCCACACTTTGGGCGCGCCCTATGAGGGCCGGCCTCCTCCTCCCTCCATCCATTATATACGTGGTCAGGGGGCACCCCATAGACACACAAGCTGATCATTGATCCATTAGCCGTGTGCGGTGCCACCCTCCACCATAATCTACCTCAGTCATATCGTTGTAGTGCTTAGGCGAAGCCCTGCGTCGGTAACTTCATCATCACCGTCATCACGTCGTCGTGATGACGAAACTCTCCCTCGGCCTCAAATGGATCAAGAGTATGAGGGACGTCACCGAACTGAACGTGTGCAGATCGCGGAGGTGCCGTACGTTCGGTACTTGATTGGTTGGATCGCGAAGACGTTCAACTACATCAACTGCATTTCATAATGCTTCCGCTTTCGGTCTACAAGGGTACGTGGACATACTCTTCCCCTCTCGTTGATATGCATCACCTAGATGGATCTTGCGTGTACGTAGGAAATTTTGAAATTACCGCGTTCCCAACAGCTAGTCTAGTCGGCTGCGCGTCCACACAGCCCTTTCGACTAGGGACCTTTTAGGACAGTCATCATACAATGAACAATCCCACAAACAAGTCATGTACTTGCTGATACACATCATTGATAATGTCCAAGGACTATCTTTATTCATAAACACATAGGAAATATCATCATACATGATTGCCTCTAGGGCATATCTCCATTAATCTCCCACTTGCACTAGAGTCAATCAAATAGACATCGAATGCCCATAGCTCTAACGTGCCCCTCATGCTTGGATTGTGGAAGCGGCTTAGTCAACGGATCTGCAACATTTTCATCCATGTGAATTTTGCATAACTCAACATCACCATTCTTTATGATCGTTCGTATCAGGTGATATTTCCGATCTATGTGTATGGTCTTGTGGTGATCCCTCGGCTCCTTGACTTGTGCGATGGCACCAGAATTATCACAATAAAGGTCCAACGGTTTTACCGAGGTTGGGAAAATACCAAGATCATCCAGAAAATTCCGAATCCATACACCTTCGTTTGCAGCTTCACAAGCTGCAATGTATTTGACTTCTGTGGTAGAATCGGCCACCGTATATTGCTTGGAACTCATCCAGCTCACTGCTCCTCCATTCATGACATACACGAATCCAGACTGTGATCGACAATCATCTCTATCGATTTGGAAAGTAGCATCGGCGTAACCCCTTACGACGAGCTTTTCCTCACCTCCATAAAGTAGGAACATCTCTTTAGTCCTTTTCAGGTACTTGAAAATAGTCTTTACCGCTGCCCAGTGACTCTCACCTGGGTTGGTGATACGTCTCCAATGTATCTATAATTTTTGATTGCTCCATGCTATATTATCTACTGTTTTGGACATTATTGGGCTTTATTATCCATTTTTATATTATTTTTGGGACTAACCTATTAACCGGAGGCCCAACACAGAATTGCTGTTTTTTTTGCCTATTTTAGGGTTTCAAAGAAAAGGAATATCAAACGGAGTCCAAATGGAATGAAACCTTCGGGAATGTAATTTTCTCAACGAACAAGACCTAGGAGACTTGGACCCTACGTCAAGACACAAAAGAGGAGGCCACGAGGTAGGGGGGCGCGCCTACCCCCCAGGCACGCCATCCACCCTCGTGGGCCCCATGTTGCTCCACCGACGTACTCCTTCCTGCTATATATACCTACGTACCCCCAAATGATCAGATACGGAGCCAAAACCCTAATTCCACCGCCACAACTTTCTGTATCCACGAGATCCCATCTTGGGGCCTGTTCCGGAGCTCCGCCGGAGGGGGCATCGATCACGGAGGGCTTCTACATCATCACTATAGCCCCTCCGATGAAGTGTGAGTAGTTTACCTCAGACCTATGGGTCCATAGTTATTAGCTAGATGGCTTCTTCTCTCTTTTTGGATCTCAATACAATGCTCTCCCCCTCTCTTGTGGAGATCTATTCGATGTAATCTTCTTTTTGCGTGTGTTTGTTGAGACCGATGAATTGTGGGTTTATGATCAAGTCTATCTATGAACAATATTTGAATCTTCTCTGAATTCTTTTATGTATGATTGGTTATCTTTCCAAGTCTCTTCGAATTATCAGTTTGGTTTGGCCTACTAGATTGATCTTTCTTGCAATGGGAGAAGTGCTTAGCTTTGGGTTCAATCTTGCGGTGTCCTTTCCCAGTGACAGTAGGGGCAGCAAGGCACGTATTGTATTGTTGCCATCAAGGATAACAAGATGGGGTTTTCATCATATTGCGTGAGTTTATCCCTCTACATCATGTCATCTTGCTTAAGGCGTTACTCTGTTTTCATTAACTTAATACTCTAGATGATGCTGGATAGCGGTCGATGAGTGGAGTAATAGTAGTAGATGCAGGCAGGAGTCTGTCTACTTGTCTCAGACGTGATGCCTATATACATGATCATGCCTAGATATTCTCATAACTATGCTCAATTCTATCAATTCCTCAACAGTAGTTCGTTCACCCACCGTAGAATACTTATGCTCTTGAGAGAAGCCACTGGTGAAACCTATGCCCCCCGGGTCTATCTTCATCATATTAATCTTCCAATACTTTGCTATTTACTTTGCTTTTATTTTACTTTGCATCTTTATCATAAAAATACCAAAAATATTATCTTATCATATCTATCAGATCTCACTCTCGTAAGTGGCTGTGTAGGGATTGACAACCCCTTATCGCGTTGGTAGCAAGGATTTATTTGTTTTGTGCAGGTACGAGGGACTCGCGCGTAGCCTCCTACTGGATTGATACCTTGGTTCTCAAAAACTGAGGGAAATACTTACACTACTCTACTGCATCATCCCTTCCTCTTCGGGGAAAAACCCACGCAATGCTCAAAAGGTAGCAAGAAGGATTTCTGGCGCCGTTGCCGGGGAGTCTACACAAAAGTCAATATACCAAGTACCCATCACAATCCCTATCTCCCGCATTACATTATTTTCCATTTGCCTCTCGTTTTCCTCTCCCCCACTTCACCCTTGTCGTTTTATTCGCCCTCTCTCTCTCTCTATCCTCCCTCTCTTTCTCTGTTTGCCTCTTTTTGCCCGTTTGCTTTTTGTTTGCTTGTGTGTTAGTTTGCTTGCTTGTCACGATGGCTCAAGATAACACTAAATTGTGTGACTTTACCAATACCAACAACAATGATTTTATTAGCACTCCGATTGCTCCTCTTACCGATGCTGAATCTTGTGAAATTAATACTGCTTTGCTGAATCTTGTCATGAAAAATCCGTTTTCCGGCCTTCCTAGTGAAGATGCCGCTACCCATCTAAATAGCTTCATTGATTTGTGTGATATGCAAAAGAAGAAAGATGTGGATAATGATATTGTTAAATTGAAGCTATTTCCTTTTTCGCTTAGTATTGATTCTTGGAACAAGTGCAAAGATGCTTTTATCTCTAAGTATTTTCCTCCCACTAAGATCATCTCCCTTAGAAACGATATTATGAATTTTAAGCAACTTGATCATGAACATGTTGCACAAGCTTAGGAGAGGATGAAATTAATGATACGTAATTGCCCTACTCATGGTTTGAATTCATGGATGATTTTACAAAAGTTTTATGCCGGATTGAATTTTGCTTCTAGAAATCTTTTAGATTCGGCCGCGGGAGGCACTTTTATGGAAATCAATTTAGGAGAAGCTACTAAACTCCTAGATAATATTATGGTTAATTATTCTCAATGGCATACTGAAAGATCCACTAATAAAAAGGTGCATGCGATAGAAGAAATTAATGTCTTGAGTGGAAAGATGGATGAACTTATGAAATTATTTGCTAATAAAAGTGTTTCTTCTGATCCTAATGATATGCCCTTGTCTACTTTGATTGAGAATAATAATGAATCTATGGATGTGAATTTTGTTGGTAGGAACAATTTTGGTAACAATGCGTATAGAGGAAATTTTAATCCTAGGCCTTATCCTAGTAATCCCTCTAATAATTATGGTAATTCCTACAACAATTCTTATGTAAATTATAATAAGATGCCCTCTGATTTTGAATCTAATATTAAAGAATTTATTACTTTGCAAAAGAATTTCAATGCTTTGATTGAAGAAAATTTGCTTAAGATTGATGAGTTGGCTAGGAACGTTGATAGAATTTCTCTTGATGTTGATTCTTTGAAACTTAGATCTATTCCACCTAATCATGATATCAATGAGTCTCTCAAAGCCATGAGAACTTCCATTGACGAGTGCAAAGAAAGAACCGCTAGGATGCGTGCTAAAAAAGATGCCTTTATAAGAGCGTGTTCCTCTAGTTCCTATGAAAATAAAGATGAAGATCTAAAAGTTATTGATGTGTCCCCTATTAAATCTTTGTTTTTCAATATGAATCTTAATAATGATGGGACTTAATATGATCTACCTTTACCTAGAAGGCATTCCAAGAATTCGGAGTTTTGATCTTGATGCTAAAATTGATGAAAGTGAGATCGAAGAAATTAAAACCCTATATGTTGGTAAACCCACTATTTTGGATTTCAAGGAATTTCATTATGAAAATTTCTCTTTGATTGATTGTATTTCCTTGTTGCAATCCATGCTAAATTCTCCTCATGCTTATAGTCAAATAAAGCGTTCACTAAACATATCGTTGATGCCTTGACGCAATATTATGAAGAAAAACTTGAATTGGAAGTTTCTATCCCTAGAAAACTTTATGATGAGTGGGAACCAACTATTAAAATTAAAATTAAAGATCAAGAGTTTTATGCTTTATGCGATTTGGGTGCTAGTGTTTCCACGATTCCAAAGACTTTGTGTGATTTGTTAGGTTTCCGTGATTTTGATGATTGCTCTCTAAACTTGCACCTTGCGGATTCCACTATTAATAAACCTATGGGAAGAATTAATGATGTTCTTATTGTCGAAAATTGGAATTATGTGCCCGTAGATTTTATTTTTCTTGACATAGATTGCAATCCTTCATGTCCTATTATTCTTGGTAGACCTTTTCTTAGAACGATTGGTGCAATTATTGATATGAAGGAAGAAAATATTAGATTCCAATTTCCATTAAGGAAAGGCATGGAATACTTTCCTAGAAAGAAAATTAAATTACATTATGAATCTATTATGAGAGCCACTTATGGATTGCCTACCAAAGATGGCAATACATAGATCTATCCTTGCTTTTTATGCCTAGCTAGGGGTGTTAAACGATAGCGCTTGTTGGGAGGCAACCCAATTTTATTTTTTATTCCTTGATTTTTTCTCCTGTTTAGTAATAAATAATTTATCTATCCTCTGTTTAGGTTCTGTTTTTTGTGTTTAATTAGTGTTTGTGCCAAGTAGAACCGTTGGGAAGACTTGGGGAAAGTCTTGATATCTTGCTGTAAAAAAACAGAAACTTTAGCGCTCACGAGAACTGCTGCTATTTTTATTTGGAAAGTGCTATTTAGTTAATTATTTTTTCAGATGATTAATAGATAAATTACTCACGTCCAGTAATTTATTTTAGAATTTTTGGGGTTCCAGATCTTGCGCTAGCTACAGATTACTACAGACTATTCTGTTTTTGTCAGATTCTGTTTTTTCGTGTGTTGTTTGCTTATTTTGATGAATCTATGGCTAGTAAAATAGTTTATAAACCATAGAGAAGTTGGAATAAAGTAGGTTTAACAACAATATAAATAAATAATGAGTTCATTACAGTACCTTGAAGTGGTCTTTTGTTTTCTTTCGCTAACGGAGCTCATGAGATTTTCTACTTTAAGTTTTGTGTTGTGAAGTTTTCAAGTTTTGGGTAAAGATTTGATGGATTATGGAACAAAGAGCGGCAAGAGACTAAGCTTGGGGATGCCCATGGAACCCCCAAGATAATCTAAGGACACCTAAAAGCCAAAGCTTGGGGATGCCCCCGAAGGCATCCCCTCTTTTCGTCTACTTCTGTCGGTAACTTTACTTGGAGCTATATTTTTATTCACCACATGATATGTGTTTTGCTTGGAGTGTCTTGTATTATTTGAGTCTTTATTTGTTAGTTTACCACAATAATCCTTGCTGTACACACCTTTTGAGAGAGCCATACATGATTTAGAATTTGTTAGAAAACTCTATGTGCTTCACTTATATCATTTGAGTTATATAGTTTTGCTCTAGTACTTCACTTATATCTTTTGGAGCACGGTGGTGGATTTGTTTTATAGAAACTATTGATCTCTCATGCTTCACTTAGATTATTTTGAGAGTCTTAAATAGCATGGTAATTTGCTTAAATAATCCTAATATGCTTGGTATCCAAGAATAATAATAAAACTTTCTTATCAGTGTGTTGAATACTATGAGAAGTTTGATGCTTGATAATTGTTTTGAGATATGAAGATGGTGATATTAAAGTTGTGCTAGTTGAGTAGTTGTGAATTCGAGAAATACTTGTGTTAAAGTTTGTGATTCCTGTAGCATGCACATATGGTGAACCGTTATGTGATGAAGTCGGAGCATGATTTATTTATTGATTGTCTTCCTTATGAGTGGCGGTCGGGGATGCGTGATGGTCTTTTCCTACCAATCTATCCCCCTAGGAGCATGCGCGTAATACTTTGCTTTGATAACTTATAGATTTTTGCAATAAGTATATGAGTTCTTTATGACTAATGTTGAGTCCATGGATCATACGCACTCTCACCCTTCCACCATTGCTAGCCTCTCTAATACCGCGCACCTTTCGCCGGTATCATACACCCACCATATACCTTCCTCAAAACAGCCACCATACCTACCTATTATGGCATTTCCATAGCCATTCCGAGATATATTGCCATGCAACTTTCCACCGTTCCGTTTATTATGACACACTCCATCATTGTCATATTGCTTAGCATGATCATGTAGTTGACATCGTATTTGTGGCAAAGCCACCGTTCATAATTCTTTCATACATGTCACTCACGAGTCATTGCATATCCCGGTAGACCGCCGGAGGCATTCATATAGAGTCATATTTTGTTCTAAGTATCGAGTTGTAATTGTTGAGTTGTAAGAAAATAAAAAGTGTGATGATCATCATTATTAGAGCATTGTCCCAAGTGAGGAAAGGATGATGGAGACTATGATTCCCCCACAAGTCGGGATGAGACCCCGGACGAAAAAGAAAAAAAAAAGAAAGGAAAGAGGCCATAAAAAAGAAAGAGAAAAGGCCCAAATAAAAAAATGAGAGAAAAATAGGGAAGGGACAATGCTACTATCCTTTTACCACACTTGTGCTTCAAAGTAGCACCATGATATTCATAGTAGAGAGTCTCTCATTTCGTCACTTTGATATACTAGTGGGAATTTTTCATTATAAAACTTGGCTTGTATATTCCAATGATGGGCTTCCTCAAAATGCCCTAGGTCTTCGTGAGCAAGCGAGTTGGATGCACACCCACTTAGTTCTTTTGTTGAGCTTTCATATACTTATAACTCTAGTGCATCCGTTGCATGGCAATCCTTACTCACTAACATTGATATCTATTGATGGGCATCTCCATAGCCTGTTGATACGCCTAGTTGATGTGAGACTATCTTCTCCCTTTTGTCTTCTCCACAACCACCATTCTATTCCACCTATAGTGCTATATACATGGCTCACGCTCATGTATTGCGTGAAAATTGAATTTTTTTTGCGAATATCAAAAGTATGAAACAATTGTTTGGCTTGTCATCGGGGTTGTGGATGATTTAAATATTTTGTGTGGTGAAGATAGAGCATAGCCAGACTATATGATTTTGTAGGGATAACTTTCTTTGGCCATGTTATTTTGAGAATACATGATTGCTTTATTAGTATGCTTGAAGTATTATTATTTTGATGTCAATATTAAACTTTTATCTTGAATCTTTCGGATCTGAATATTCATACCACAATTAAGAAGAATTACATTAAAATTATGCCAAGTAGCACTCCGCATCAAAAATTCTGTTTTTATCATTTACCTACTCGAGGACGAGCAGGAATTAAGCTTGGGGATGCTTGATACGTCTCCAACGTATCTATAATTTTTGATTGCTCCATGCTATATTATCTACTCTTTTGGACATTATTGGGCTTTATTATCCACTTTTATATTATTTTTGGGACTAACCTATTAACTGGAGGCCCAGCCCAGAATTGCTGTTTTTTTGCCTATTTTAGGGTTTCGAAGAAAATGAATATCAAATGGAGTCCAAACGGAATGAAACCTTCGGGAATGTGATTTTCTCAACGAACAAGACCCAAGAGACTTGGACCCTACGTCAAGACACAAAAGAGGAGGCCACGAGGTAGGGGGGCGCGCCTACCCCCCAGGCACGCCCTCCACCCTCGTGGGCCCCCTGTTGCTCCACCGACGTACTCCTTCCTCCTATATATACCTACGTACCCCAAACGATCAGATACGGAGCCAAAACCCTAATTCCACCACCGCAACTTTCTGTATCCACGAGATCCCATCTTGGGGCCTGTTCCGAAGCTCCGCCGGAGGGGGCATCGATCACGGAGGGCTTCTACATCATCACCATAGCCCCTCCGATGAAGTGTGAGTAGTTTACCTCAGACCTACGGGTCCATAGTTATTAGCTAGATGGCTTCTTCTCTTTTTTTGGATCTCAATACAATGTTCTCCCCCTCTCTTGTGGAGATCTATTCGGTGTAATCTTCTTTTTGCGGTGTGTTTGTTGAGACCGATGAATTGTGGGTTTATGATCGAGTCTATCTATGAACAATATTTGAATCTTCTCTGAATTCTTTTATGTATGGTTGGTTATCTTTGCAAGTCTCTTCGAATTATCAGTTTGGTTTGGCCTACTAGATTGATCTTTCTTGCAATGGGAGAAGTGCTTAGCTTTGGGTTCAATCTTGCGGTGTCCTTTCCCAGTGACAGTAGGGGCAGCAAGGCTCATATTGTATTGTTGCCATCGAGGATAACAAGATGGGGGTTTCATCATATTGCATGAGTTTATCCCTCTACATCATGTCATCTTGCTAAGGCATTACTCTGTTTTCATTAACTTAATACTCTAGATGCATGCTGGATAGCGGTCGATGAGTGGAGTAATAGTAGTAGATGCAGGCAGGAGTCGGTCTACTTGTCTCGGACGTGATGCCTATATACATGATCATGCCTAGATATTCTCATAACTATGCTCAATTCTGTCAATTGCTCAACAGTAATTCGTTCACCCACCGTAGAATACTTATGCTCTTGAGAGAAGCCACTAGTGAAACCTATGGCCCCCGGGTCTGTCTTCATCATATTAATCTTCCAATACTTTTCTATTTACTTTGCTTTTATTTTACTTTGCATCTTTATCATAAAAATACCAAAAATCTTATCTTATCATATCTATCAGATCTCACTCTCGTAAGTGGCTGTGTAGGGATTGACAACCCCTTATCGCGTTGGTTGCGAGGATTTATTTGTTTTGTGCAAGTACGAGGGACTCGCGCGTAGCCTCCTACTGGATTGATACTTTGGTTCTCAAAAATTGAGGGAAATACTTACACTACTCTGATGCATCATCCCTTCCTCTTCGGGGAAAAACCAACGCAATGCTTAAGAGGTAGTAGTTGGCCTGGTATATACTTGTTAGGCTTATTGCAAAAGCAACATCAGGTCGTGTACATATCATGGCATACATGATGGATCCAATTGCCGAGGCATACAGAATCCGACTCATCCTACTTCGCTCATCAGATGTCGAAGGACTCTGAGTCTCGCTTAGCCTTATACCATGTGAGACAGGCAAGAACCCTTTCTTGGCCTCACTCATGTTGAACCGCTTCAACACTTTATCTATGTGCGTGCTTTGGCTCAACCCGAGCAGCCTCCTCGATCTATCTCTATAGATCTTGATGCCTAAAATGTAAACTGCCTCACCAAGGTCCTTCATTGAAAACTTGCCATTCAATGATTCCTTGACCGAGTTCAGCATCGAAACATCATTTTTGATTAGTAGTATGTCATCCACATACAAGATCAATAACACAATCGAGCTCCCACTTAACTTCTGGTATAAACAAGCATCCTCATCGCTTTTGATGAAACCGAGACCAGTGACGACCTCATCAAAATGAATGTTCCAACTCCGAGATGCTTGCCTCAACCCATAAATGGATCTCTTGAGCTTGCATACTTTACTAGTGCTAGTCGGATCGACAAAACACTCGGGTTGTATCATATACACGTCCTTGGTTAAATTTCCATGAAGGAAAGCCATTTTGACATCCATCTGCCATATCTCATAATCGAAATATGCAGCTATAGCTAGTACGATCCTCACCGACTTCAGCTTCGCTACCGGCGAGTAAGTCTCGTCGTAGTCAGTTTCTTGAACTTGTCCATAACCTTTAGCAACAAGCCGAGCTTTGTGGATCTGAAGGTTTCCATCCACATCGGTTTTCTTCTTAAAGACCCATTTGCAGCCAATGGCCTTTATGCCAGGTGGCGGATCAACCAAGTCCCAGACTTGATTTTCATCCATGGACTTTAACTCGCATTTCATGGCCTCTAGCCATGCCTCGGAATCTGAGCTCACCATCGCTTCCGCATACGTGGCCGTCTCGTCGCTTTCTAGCAACAACACATCACACACTCTGCACAATCTTTCCGACCTCCGTGGTTCCTGTGCCGCTTCCACTACGGGTTCCCCAACTGACTCCGGTATGATCTCATCACCCGTCGAGCCATCCACGAGTGGTACTCGAATTTCTTTGAGTCGGATTGTCCTCCCACTGGCCTCCCCACCGAGAAACTCTTTCTCAAGGAAAACCCCGTTCCGAGCAACAAACACTTTGTTCTCTTCCTGGTTGTAGAAGCTATATCCCAAGGTTTCCCTCGGATATCCCATGAATAGGCATTTATTTGACTTGGGTATAAGCTTGTCTGACATAAGTTGCTTTACAAATGCTTCACAACCCCAAATCTTTAGAAAAGACAAACTGGGACTCTTCCCGGTCCACATCTCAAGCGGTGTCTTATCTACAGATTTTGATGGTACCCTCTTAAGTGTGAAAGCTGCAGTTTCTAGAGTGTATCCCCAGAATGACAAGGGTAAATCCGATTTTCTCATCATTGACCGAACGATGTCCAACAAGGTCCAATTCCTCCGTTCTGACACACCGTTTCTCTTTGGCGTACCCGGGGGTGTGAGATGAGGTACTATACCTCAGCTTTTCAGATGATCATCAAACTCCTGGCTTATTTACTCACCTCCACGATCTGATCATAGAAGTTTATTAGTCTTGCTGAGTGCTACCTCTTGAGCACCGCGTTGGTTTTCCCTTGAAGAGGAAAGGGTGGTGCAGTAAAGCAGTGTAAGTATTTCCCTCAGTTTTTGAGAACCAAGGTATCAATCCAGTAGGATACCACGCGCGAGTCACCTCATACCTACATACACAAATAAGAACTTCGCAACCAACGCGATAAAGGGGTTGTCAATACCTTCACGACCACTTGCAAGAGTGAGATCTGATAGAGATGATGATAATAAGATAAATATTTTTGGTATTTTTATGATATAGATTGAAAGTAGAACATAGAAAAATAAAGTAGATGAGAAACTTATATGATGGAGAATAGACCCGAGGGCCATAGCTTTCACTAGCGGCTTCTCTCAAGAAAGCATAAGTATTACTGTGGGTGAACAAATTACTGTCGAGCAATTGATAGAAAAGTGAATAAGTATTAGAATATCTAGGTATGATCATGTATATAGGCATCACGTCCATGACAAGTAGACCGACTCCTGCCTGCATCTACTACTATTACTCCACACATCGACCGCTATCCAGCATGCATCTAGAGTATTAAGTTCATAAGAACAGAGTAACGCCTTAAGCAAGATGACATGATGTAGAGGGATAAACTCATGCAATATGATGTAAACACCATCTTTTTATCCTCGATGGCAACAATACAATACATGTCATTTCCCTTTCTGTCACTAGGATCGAGCACCGCAAGATTGAACCCAAAGCTAAGCACTTCTCCCATTGCAAGAAAGATCAATCTAGTAGGCCAAACCAAACTAACAATTCAAAGAGACTTGCAAAGATAAACCAATCATACATAAAAGAATTCAGAGAAGATTCATATATTGTTCATAGATAATCTGGATCATAAACCCACAATTCATTGGATCTCGACAAACACACCGCAAAAGAAGAGTTACATCGAATAGATCTCCAAGAGAATCGAGGAGAACTTTGTATTGAGATCCAAAGAGAGAGAAGAAGCCATCTAAGCTACTAGCTATGGACCCGAAGGTCTGAAGTAAACTACTCACACATCATCAGAGAGGCCATGGAGTTGATGTAGAGGCCCTCTGTGATCAATGCCCCCTCCGGCGGAGCTCCGGAAAAGGCCCCAAGATGGGATCTCTTGAGTACAAAACGTTGCGGTGGTGGAATTAGGTTTTCGTGGTGCTCCTGGATGTTTGCGGGGTATATGGATATATATAGGAGGAAGAAGTAGGTCGGTGGAGCAACGAGGGGCCCATGAGGGTGGAGGACGCGCCAAGGGGGGGTGGGTGCGCCCCCCTGCCCTGTGGCCTCCTCGATTGTTTCTTGACGTCCACTCCAAGTCTATTGGATCATGTTTGTTCCAAAAATAACGCTCCCGAAGGTTTCATTCCATTTGGACTCTGTTTGATATTCCTTTTCGGCGAAACTCTAAAATAGGCAAAGGAACAACAATTTGGGTTGGGCCTCCGGTTAATAGGTTAGTCCCAAAAACAATATAAAAGTGTAAAAATAAGCCCATTAACATCCAAAATAGATAATATAATAGCATGGAGCAATCAAAAATTATAGATACGTTGGAGACGTATCAGCATCCCCAAGCTTAATTCATGCTCGTCCTCGAGTAGGTAAATGATAAAAACAGAATTTTTGATGTGGAATGCTTCCTAACATATTTCTCAATGTAATTTTTCTTTATTGTGGCATGAATGTTCAGATTCGAAAGATTCAAGATAAAAGTTTAATATTGACATAGAAATAATAATACTTCAAGCATACTAATTAAGCAATCATGTCTTCTCAAAATAACATGGCCAAAGAAAGTTATCCCTACAAAATCATATAGTCTGGCTATGCTCTATCTTCATCACACAAAATATTAAATCATGCACAACCGCGATGACAAGCCAATCAATTGTTTCATACTTTTGATATTCTCAAACTTTTTCAATCTTCACGCAATATATGAGCGTGAGCCATGGATATAGCACTATGGTGGAATAGAATGGTGGTTGTGGAGAAGACAAAAAAGGAGAAGATAGTCTCACATCAACTAGGCGTATCAATGGGCTATGGAGATGCCCATCAATAGATATTAATGTGAGTGAGTAGGGCTTGCCATGCAATGGATGCACTAGAGCTATAAGTGTATGAAAGCTCAACAAAAGAAACTAAGTGGGTGTGCATCCAACTTGCTTGCTCACGAAGACCTAGGGCAATTTGAGGAAGCCCATCATTGGAATATACAAGCCAAGTTCTATAATGTAAAATTCCCACTAGTTTATGAAAGTGACAACATAGGAGACTCTCTATCATGAAGATCATGGTGCTACTTTGAAGCACAAGTGTGGAAAAAGGATAGTAACATTGTCCCTTCTCTCTTTTTCTCTCATTTCATTTTTTGGTGGGCCTTTTTTTCTTTTTTTCTTTTTGGCCTCTTTTTTTCGTCCGGAGTCTCATCCCGACTTGTGGAGGAATCATAATCTCCATCATCCTTTCCTCACCGGGACAATGCTCTAATCATGATGATCATCACACTTCTTTTCACTTACAACTCAAGAATTACAACTCAATACTTAGAACAAAATATGGCTCTATGTGAATGCCTCCGGCGGTGTACCGGGATATGCAATGAATCAAGAGTGACATGTATGAAAGAATTATGAACGGTGGCTTTGCCACAAATACGATGTCAACTACATGATCATGCAAAGCAATCTGACAATGATGAAGCGTGTCATAACAGACAGAATGGTGGAAAGTTGCATGGCAAGATATCTCGGAATGGATGTGGAAATGCCATAATAGGTAGGTATGGTGGCTGTTTTGAGGAAGGCATATGGTGGGTTTATGGTACCGGCGAAAGTTGCGCGGTACTAGAGAGGCTAGAAAATGTGGAAGGGTGAGGGTGCATATAATCCATGGACTCAACATTAGTCATAAAGAACTCACATACTTATTGCAAAAATCTATTAGTTATCAAAACAAAGTACTACGCGCATGCTCCTAGGGGGATAGATTGGTAGGAAAAGACCATCGCTCGTCCCCGACCGCCACTCATAAGGAAGGCAATCAATAAATAAATCATGCTCCGACTTCATCACATAACGGTTCACCATACGTGCATGCTATGAGAATCACAAACTTCAACACAAGTATTTCTCAAATTCACAACTACTCAACTAGCATGACTCTAATATCACCATCTCCATATCTCAAAACAATCATCAAGTATCAAACTTCTCATAGTATTCAATGCACTTATATGAAAGTTTTTATTATGCCTAAAAGCAAATTGCCATGTTGTTCTAAAGGAATCTCAAAATAATATAAGTGAAGCATGAGAGATCAATTATTTATATAAAATAAAACCACCACCGTGTTCTAAAAGATATAAGTGAAGCACTAGAGCAAAAACTATATAGCTCAAAAGATATTAGTGAAGCACATAGAGTATTCTAATAAATTCCAATTCATGTGTGTCTCTCTCAAAAGGTGTGTATAGCAAGGATGATTGTGGTAAACTAAAAAGCAAAGAATCAAATCATACAAGACGCTTCGAGCAAAACACATATCATGTGGCGAATAAAATATAGCTCCAAGTAAAGTTACCGATGAACGAAGACAAAAGAGGGGATGCCTTCCGGGGCATCCCCAAGCTTAGGATTTTTGGTGTCCTTGTATTTTACCTTGGGGTGACATGGTAATCCCCAAGCTTAGGCTCTTGCCACTCCTTGTTCCATAATCCATCAAATCTTTACCCAAAACTTGAAAACTTCACAACACAAAACTTAACAAGAAAATCTCGTGAGCTCCGTTAGCGAAAGAAAACAAAACACCACTTCAAGGTACTGTAATTAAATCATTCTTTATTTATATTTCTGTTAAACCTACTGTATTCCAACTTCTCTATGGTTTATAAACTCTTTTACTTGCGATAGATTCATCAAAATAAGCAAACAACACACGAAAAACAGAATCTGTCAAAAACAGAACAGTCTGTAGTAATCTGTAACTAACGCAAACTTCTGGAACCCAAAAAATTCTAAAATAAATTTCTGTACGTGAGGAGTTTATCTATTTATCATCTGAAAAAAGAATTAACTAAATAGCACTCTCCAATAAAAAATGGCAGCAATTCTCGTGAGCGCTAAAGTTTCTGTTTTTTCCAGCAAGATCAAAAAGACTTTCCCCAAGTCTTCCCAACGGTTCTACTTGGCACAAACACTAATTAAATACAAAAAACACAACCAAAACATAGGCTAGATAAAAATTTTATTACTAAACAGGAGCAAAAATCAAGGAATAAAAATAAAATTGGGTTGCCTCCCAATAAGCGCTATCGTTTAACGCCCCTAGCTAGGCATAAAAGCGAGGATAGATCTAGGTATTGCCATCTTTGGTAGGCAATCCATAAGTGGCTCTCATAATAGATTCATATGGCAATTTAATTTTATTTCTACGGAAGCATTCCATGCCTTTCCTTAACGGAAGTTGGAATTTAATATTCCCTTCCTTCATATCAATAATTGCACCAATCGTTCTAAGGAAAGGTCTACCAAGAATAATAGGACATGAGGGATTGCAATCTATATCAAGAACAATGAAATCTACAGGCACATAATTCCTATTTTCAACAATAATAACATCATTAGTCTTTCCCATAGGTTTCTTAATAGTGGAATCCGCAAGGTGCAAGTTTAAAGAACAGTCATCAAATTCACGGAAACCTAGCAAATCACACAAAGTTTTTGGAATCGTGGAAACACTAGCACCCAAATCACACAAAGCATAGCACCCGTGATCTTCAATTTTAATTTTAATTTTAATTATAGGTTCCCATTCATCATAAAGTTATCTAGGGATAGAAACTTCCAACTCAAGTTTTTCTTCATAACATTGCATCAAAGCATCAACGATATGTTTAGTAAAAGCTTTATTTTGACTATAAGCATGAGGAGAATTTAGCACAGATTGCAACAAGGAAATACAATCTATCAAAGAGCAATTATCATAATTAAATTTCTTGAAATCCAAGATAGTGGGTTCATTGCTATCTAAAGTTTTGACCTCTTCAATCCCACTTTTAACAATTTTTGCATCAAGATCTAAAAACTCTGAATTTTTTCTAACTAAAGTTGACTCATTTACAGTCCCATCATTATAAAGATTCATATTGCAAAACAAGGATTTAATAGGGGACACATAAATTACTTTTAGATCTTCATCTTTATTGTCATGAAAACTAGAAGAACACGCTTTCACAAAGCAATCTTTCTTAGCACGCATCCTAGCGGTTCTTTCTTTGCACTCATCAGTGGAAATTCTCATGGCTTTGAGAGACTCATTGATATCATGCTTAGGTGGGATAGATCTAAGTTTCAAAGAATCAACATCAAGAGAAATTCTATCCACGTTCCTAGCCAACTCATCAATCTTAAGCAATTTTTTCTTCAATCAAAGCATTGAAACTCTTCTGCCAAGTAATAAACTCTTTAATACTAGATTAAAAATCAGAGGGCATCTTATTATAATTTCCATAAGAATAGTTGTAGAAATTACCATAAGTATTAGAGGAATTACTAGGAAACGGCCTAGAATTAAAATTACCTCTATACGCGTTATTACCAAAATTGTTCCTACCAACAAAATTCACATCCATAGATTCATTATTATTCTCAATCAAAGTAGACAAAGGCATATCATTAGGATCAGTAGGAGCACTCTTATTAGCAAACAATTTCACAAGTTCATCCATCTTTCCACTCAAAAAATTAATCTCTTCAATTGCATGCACCTTTTTACTAGTAGATATTTCAGTGTGCCATTGAGAATAATTAACCATAATATTATCTAGGAGTTTGGTAGCTTATCCTAAAGTGATTTCCATAAAAGTGCCTCCCGCGGCCGAATCTAAAAGATTTCTAGAAGCAAAATTCAATCCGGCATAAATTTTTGTATAATCATCCATAAATTCAATCCATGTGTAGGGCAATTACGTATCATTAATTTCATCCTCTCCCAAGCTTGTGCAACATGTTCATGATCAAGTTGCTTAAAATTCATAATATTGTTTCTAAGAGAGATGATCTTAGCGGGAGGAAAATACTTAGAGATAAAAGCATCTTTACACCTATTCCACGAATCAATACTATTTTAAGGCAAAGACAAAAACCAAGCTTTAGCATGATCTCTAAGTGAAAACGGAAATAGCTTAAGTTTAACAATATCATTATCCACATCTTTCTTCTTTTGCATATCACACAAATCAACAAAGTTGTTTAGATGGGAAGCGGCATCTTCACTAGGAAGGCTAGAAAATGGATCTTTCATGACAAGATTCAGCAAAGCAGTATTAATTTCACAAGATTTAGCATCGGTAAGAGGAGCAATCAGAGTGCTAATAAAATCATTATTGTTGGTATTGGCAAAGTCACACAATTTAGTATTATCTTGAGCCATCGTGACAAGCAAGCAACCCAACACACAAGCAAACAAGAAACAGGCAAAAGAGGCAAATTGAAAAAGAGAAGGGGAACAGAAAAAGAGGGCGAATAAAACGGCAAGGGTGAAGTGGGGGAGAGGAAAATGAGAGGCAAATGGAAAATAATGTAATGCGAAGGATAAGGGTTGTGATGGGTACTTGGTATGTCTTGACTTGGCGTAGAACTCCCCGGCAATGACGCCAGAAATCCGTCTTGCTACCTCTTGAGCACTGCGTTGGTTTCCCCTTGAAGAGGAAAGGGGGGTGCAGTAAAGCAGCGTAAGTATTTCCCCCAGTTTTTGAGAACCAAGGTATCAATCCAGTAGGAGACCACGCGCGAGTCACCTCGTACCTACACACAGAAATAAGAACTTCGCAACCAACGCGATAAAGGGGTTGTCAATCCCTTCACGACCACTTACAAGAGTGAGATCTGAAAGAGATGATGATAATAAGATAAATATTTTTGGTATTTTTATGATATAGATTGAAAGTAAAAGATAGCAAAATAAAATAGATGGGAAACTTATATGATGGAGAATAGACCCGGGGCCATAGGTTTCACTAGTGGCTTCTCTCAAGAAAGCATAAGTATTACAGTGGGTGAACAAATTACTGTCGAGCAATTGATAGAAAAGCGAATAATTATGAGAATATCTAGGTATGATCATGTATATAGGCATCACGTTCGTGACAAGTAGACCGACTCCTGCCTGCATCTACTACTGTTACTCCACACATCGACCGCTATCCAGTATGCATCTAGATTATTAAGTTCATAAGAACAGAGTAACGCCTTAAGCAAGATGACATGATGTAGAGGGATAAACTCATGCAATATGATGTAAACCCCATCTTCTTATCCTCGATGGAAACAATACAATACGTGTCGTTTCCCTTTTTGTCACTGGGATCGGGCACCGCAAGATTGAACCCAAAGCTAAGCACTTTTCCCATTTCAAGAAAGATCAATCTAGTAGGCCAAACCAAACTGACAATTCGAAGAGACTTGCAAAGATAAATCAATCATAAATAAAAGAATTCAGAGAAGATTCAAATATTGTTCATAGATAATCTGGATCATAAACCCACAATTCATCGGATCTCGACAAACACACCGCAAAAGAAGAGTTACATCGAATAGATATCCAAGAGAATCGAGGAGAACTTTGTATTGAGATCCAAAGAGAGAGAAGAAGCCATCTAGCTACTAGCTATGGACCCGAAGGGCTGAAGTAAACTACTCACACATCATCGGAGAGGCCATGGAGTTGATGTAGAGGCCCTCCGTGATCAATGCCCCCTCCGGCGGAGCTCCGGAAAAGGCCCCAAGATGGGATCTCTTGGGTACAGAAGGTTGCGGCGGTGGAATTAGGTTTTCGTGGTGCTCCTGGATGTTTGTGGGGTATATGGATATATATAGGAGGAAGAAGTAGGTTAGTGGAGCAACAAGGGGCCCACGAGGGTGGAGGGCCCGCCCAGGGGGGTGGGCGCCCCCCTGCCTCGTGGCCTCCTCGATTGTTTCTTAACGTCCACTCCAAGTCTCCTGGATCACGTTTGTTCCAAAAATAATGCTCCTGAAGGTTTCATTCCATTTGGACTCCGTTTGATATTCCTTTTCGGCGAAACTCTAAAGTAGGCAAAAAACAACAATTTGGGTTGGGCCTCCGTTAATAGGTTAGTCCCAAAAATAATATAAAAGTGTAAAAATATGCCCATTAACATCCAAAATAGATAATATAATAGCATGGAGCAATCAAAAATTATAGATATGTTGGAGACGTATCACCGAGCTGATTCTCAACCTCGTCCTGAAACTCTTTGAACTTTTCAAAAGTTTCCGACTTGTGCCTCATCAAATAGATATATCCATATCTACCCAAGTCGTCGGTAAAAGTCACGAAGTACTGATAGCCACCTCTGGCAGTTGTGCTCATTGGACCACACACATCACTATGTATAAGTTCCAATAGGTCGGACGCCCTCTCACAACTCTTTGCGAAATGAGACTTAGTCATCTTGTCGAGCAAGCATGATTCACATGTCTCGAACGACTCAAAGTCGGACGTGGTTAGGAGCCCATCATCATGGAGCTTCTTCATGCATTTCAGACTAATGTGTCCAAGCTGGCAATGCCAGAAGTATGTCGGATTTATCTCATTAGGCTTATGCCTCTTGACATTCACGTTATAAACCGGTTCCTGTTCTAGACTCAATATAAATAGCCCACCAACAATGGGTGTATGGTCGTGGAACATACCATTCAAATAAAACGAACAACCATTGTCCTTTAAATTGAATTCATAACCCTGACTCATCAAGCATGATGCAAAAATAATGTTCCGACTAAGTGCAGGAATGCAATAAAAATTATTCAATTCCAAAATAAATCCAGAAGGAAGCTGGAGCTGCATCGTGCCGACCTCCAACGCAGCAACTCTTGCTTTATTGTTGACCCTGGTGTCAATCTCCCCTTGTGCCACATGCCTAGTTCTTACTAGCCCCTGCATCGAGTTGCAAATATGAACAACCGATCCGGTATCAAATACCCAAGAGCTGCTAGGTATGTCAGCAAGGTAAATGCCTTTTTCTTGGAACAACTCTTCTTGAACTTAGCCGATTTCTGCAGCATCAACACTTGATGTGTGCCTTACTTAATATCTTGCTCTGCCAGTTTGAGCATCCCATGTAATTCAGTGAGCTTCTTATCCATGCCATGCATATGATAGTTCGAGATGAACGTCCCATAGTTGGGAGGAATAGAACCCAGAACTGCATCAGTAGCCAGCTCATCCAAGAGCGGGAAGCCCAAACGATCCAAAGCTTGCACATATCCGGTCATCTTGATCACATGTGGGCTCAGTGGATCACCTTTCTTCAGCTTGCAATCCATCAAGGATCGCCAGACGTTGAACCTTTCGGTCCTAGCCTGTGCCTGAAACATGCTCTTGAGACTTTCGATCATATCGTAAGCCTCAACATTTTTGAAATGCTGTTGCAAATCGGGCTCCATACGAGCCAGCATCAGACAACTGATCTCCGTTGATTCATCAACGAGTTTTTGGTAGGCATTCTTAGTTGTGGCACTAGAATTATTGATAACCCACAAGTGTAGGGGATCACAACAGTTTTCGATAAGTAAGAGTGTCGAACCCAACGAGGATCTAAAGGTAGAACAAATATTCCCTCAAGTTCTATCGACCACCGATACAACTCTATGCACGCTTGACGTTCGCTTTACCTAGAACAAGTATGAAACTAGAAGTACTTTGTACGTGTTGTTGGATAGGTTTGCAAGATAATAAAGAGCGCGTAAATAAAAAGTAGGGGCTGTTTAGATGAAGATACAACTAAGTTAGTTTTAGTAAAGAGCTTTTTGTTATGAGAAAGTTATTTGTCCATAGGCAATCGATAACTAGACCGGTAATCATTATTGCAATTTTATATGAGGGAGAGGCATAAGCTAACATACTTTCTCTACTTGGATCATATGCACTTATGATTGGAACTCTGGCAAGCATTCGCAACTACTAAAGATCATTAAGGTAAAACCCAATCATAGCATTAAAGTATCAAGTCCTCTTTATCCCATACACAAACAACCTACTTACTCGGGTCTGTGCTTCTGTCACTCACGCCACCCACCATAAGCAAATCATGAACATATTGCAAACCCTACAACGGAGATCCCTCACGCTTGCGCAACACGGAGAGCACCATAGGACAACACCAACAATAAAATATGCAACTCAAACCAATCACGATCATCAATTAACCCATAGGATAAAACAGATCTACTCAAACATCATAGGATAGCCATACATCATTGGGAAATAATATATAGCGTTGAGCACCATGTTTAAGTAGAGATTACAGCGGGTAAGAGAGAGGTTATACCGCTGCATAGATGGGGGAAGAGTTGGTGATGTTGGCGGTGAAGTTGTTGGTCAAGATTGCGGTGATGATGATGGCCCCCGGTGGCACTCCGGTGCCACCGGAAGCGAGGGGGAGAGAGCCCCCCTTCTTCTTCTTCTTCTTCCTTTACCTCCTCCCTAAATGGGAGAAGGGTTTCCCCTCTGGTCCTTGGTCTCCATGTCATGGGAGGGGCGAGAGCCCCTCCGAGATTGGATTTGTCTCTCTGTCTCTCTCTGTTTCTGTGTTCTCAGATTCTACCCTTTCACCGTTTCTTATATTCCCGGAGATCCATAACTCCGATTGGGCTGAAATTTTAACACGATCTCTATCCGGATATTAGCTTTCTTGCGGCGAAAGAAGGGCACCAACCACCTTACGGGGTGGCCACGAGGGTCAGGGGTGCGCCCCCTACCTCGTGGCGCCCCCGGGCATCGTCTCGCGTGGATTTTTCTTCCCAAAAATCACATATATTCCAAAAAAAATTCTGCGTCCGTTTTTATCCCGTTTGGACTCCGTTTGATATGGATGTTCTGCGAAACAAAAAACATGTAACAAACAGGAATTGGCACTGGGCACTGGATCAATATGTTAGTCCCAAAAATAGTATAAAAAGTTGCCAAAATTATATGAAAATTGTAGAATATTGGCATGGAACAATCAAAAATTATAGATACGACGGAGACGTATCAGCATCCCCAAGCTTAATTCCTGCTCGTCCTCGAGTAGGTAAATGATAAAAAAGATAATTTTTGATGTGGAATGCTACCTAACATAATCCTGATCATGTATCTAATCATGGCATGAATATTAAGGCACGAGTGATTCAAAGCAATAGTCTATCATTTGACATAAAAACAATAATACTTCAAGCCTACTAATAAAGCAATCATGTGTTTTCAAAATAACATGGCCAAAGAAAGTTATCCCTACAAAATCATATGGTCTGGCTATGCTCCATCTTCACCACACAAAATATTCAAATCATGCACAACCCCGATGACAAGCCAAGCAATTGTTTCATACTTTTGATGTTCTCAAACCTTTTCAACTTTCACGCAATACATGAGCGTGAGCCATGTATATAGCACTATAGGTGGAATAGAATGGTGGTTATGGAGAAGACAAAAAGGAGAAGATAGTCTCACATCAACTAGGCATATCAACGAGCTATGGAGATGCCCAACAGTAGATATCAATGTGAGTGAGTAGGGATTTCCATGCAACAGATGCACTAAGAGCTATAAGTGTATGAAAGCTCAGACTGAAAAACTAAGTGGGTGTGCATCCAGCTTGCTTGCTCATGAAGACCTCGGGCGTTTGAGGAAGCCCATCATCGGAATATACAAGCCAAGTTCTATAAGGAAAATTGCCACTAGTATATGAAAGTGATACCTCAAGAGTCTCTTTATATGAAGAACATGGTGCTACTCTGAATCACAAGTGTGGTAAAAGGATGGTAACATTTCCCCTTCTCTCTTTTTATCTCATTTTTTGTTTTTTTGTTTTTTTGTGGGCTTCTTTGTCCACTTTTATTTATTTTTAAAGTCCGGAGTCTCATCCCGACTTGTGGGGGAATCATAGTCTCCATCATCTCTTCCTCACTGGGGAAATGCTCTAATAATGATGATCATCACACTTTTATTTACTTACAACTCAATATCTAGAACAAAGATATGGCTCTATATGAATGCCTCCGGCAGTGTACCGGGATGTGCAATGATCTAGCGCAGCAATGACATCAAAAAGCGGACAAGCCATGAAAACATCATGCTAGCTATCTTACGATCATGCAAGCAATATGACAATGAATGCTCAAGTCATGTATATGATGATGATGGAAGTTGCATGGCAATATATCTCGGAATGGCTATGGAAATGCCATGATAGGTAGGTATGGTGGTTGTTTTGAGGAAGGTATATGGTGGGTTTAAGGTACCGGCGAAAGTTGCACGATATTAGAGAGGCTAGGAATGGTGGAAGGATGAGAGTGCGTATAATCCATGGACTCAACATTAGTCATAAAGAACTCACATACTTATTGAAAAAATCTATTAGTCATCGAAACAAAGTACTACGCGCATGCTCCTAGGGGGATAGATTGGTAGGGAAAGACCATCGCTCGTCCCCGACCGCCACTCATAAGGAAAACAATCAATAAATAAATCATGCTCCAACTTCATTACATAACTGTTCACCATATGTGCATTCTGCGGGAATCAGAAACCTCAACACAAGTATTTATACAATCCACAACTACCCACTAGCATGACTCTAATATCACCATCTTTATATCGCAAAACTATTGCGAGGAATCAAACATATCATATTCAATGATCTACAAGTTTTATGTAGGATTTTATGACTAACCATGTGAATGACCAATTCCTGTCATCTCTCTAAATAGATATAAGTGAAGCAAGAGAGTTTAATTCTTTCTACAAAAGATATGCCCATGCTCTAACAATTATAAGTGAAGCAAAAGAGCATTCTACAAATGGCGGTTTTCTATGTAAAGAGAAACAGGCAATCCAAACTTCAATAGATATAAGTGAAGCACATGAAGCATTCTATAAAGCCATAATCAAAAGATATAAGTGAAGTGCATAGAGCATTCTATAAATCAACCAAGGACTATCTCATACCAGCATGGTGCATAAAATAAAAACGAAACTAAATTCAAAGACGCTCCAAGATCTGCACATATCACATGAAGAAACGAATATGAAAACATACCGATACTTGTTGAAGAAAGAGGGGATGCCTTCTGGGGCATCCCCAAGCTTAGACGTTTGAGTATCCTTGAATATTTACTTGTGGTGCCTAGGGCATCCCCAAGCTTGAGCTCATTCCTCTCTTCCTTCTTCGCATATCGAGACCTTCTCGATCATCGAACACTTCATCCACACAAAACTTCAACAGAAAACTCGGTAAGATCTGTTAGTATAATAAAGCAAATCACTACTCTAAGTACTGTTGCAAACCAATTCATATTTTGGTTTTGCATTGTAGCTACTGTAGTATAACTTTTCCATGGCTTAATCCACTAATATAAATCGATCATTTCATCGAAACAAGCAAACTATGCATCAAAAACAGAATCTGTCTAAAACAGAGCAGTCTGTAATATCTGATCATTCACCATACTTATGATACTTGAAAAGTTCTGCAAAAATTAGGAAAAATAAAAAATTTGTATAGAAAGACAGTGCAAAAAGAAGAAGAACCATTTGACGTTCCAGTAAACAATGTAAAATCGCGCACTACAGCCAAAGTTTATGCCCTGCACCGTACAAACCAACAAGCAAAGTAAACATCCTAAAGGCAAATCTTGGCACATTATTTTTATAATACAATGTAATTGTACAAGGGGATAATTATTTTTGTTGAAAAGTTTCTGTAATCAAGATTCAAAAAGTCTCCATGAGCATGAACAAAGTTCAAGGCTACCTCCCATTTCAACAATGCCCGCCTTTCTCACTTTCGCTTTTCTTTTTGAAAAGTTTCGGGTTCCCCTATTTATTTTTGTTGTTTTTAAACTATATTAAAGCACTCAACAGAAATAAATGACTCTCTAAAACTTCCGGGTTGTCTCCCTGGCAGCGCTTTCTTTAAAGCCATTAAGCTAGGCATATAGTGCTCAAGTAGTGAATCCACCAGGATCCCAAGGTATATCAAAGCCAATTTTAATTAGCAATGATTTGTAATTTAGTAGTGAGCACAAAGCAATGCATATCATGTAATGACGAAGTCTAACTCTCTTCCTATGCATCGGCATGTCATAAAAGAACAATTCATGCACACATAGTAAAGGCCAATGCATGGTATAAACAGTTTCTTGCAATTTTATCGTATTGGAAACATAGAGAGGTGGAGATATAGTTCCTCTCTCATAATAATTGCTAGTAGGGGCAGCAAGCACATGCATATTATATTCATCAAAATCATCATGTGTAATAGTAAAACGCAACCCATCAATATAATCCTTGATAAGTGCAAACTTCTCCGATATAGTGTAGTTGGGAGAATTCAAAAAGATAATAGGACTATGATGTGTGGGTGCAATAGCAACAATTTCATGTTTAACATAAGGAACTATAGCAAGTTCATCTCCATGAGCATAATTTATATTGGCATCTTGGCCATAAGCATAGCAAGCATCATCAAAAAGGGATATTTCAAGAGAATCAATGGGATCATAATCATCATAGCAATCATCCTTCGGTAAGCACGAAGGGAAATTAAACAATGTATGAGTTGAAGAGTTACTCTCATTAGAAGGTGGGCACAGGTAGCTAATCCGCTCTTCCTTCTTTTGTTCTTCGCTCTCCTCATCATCTTTTTCATCCAATGAGCTCACAGTTTTATCAATTTCTTCTTCCATAGATTCCTGCAAAATATTAGTCTCTTCTAGGACAGCGGAGACTTTCTCAATAAACGCATCAATATCGGAATTGTATTCATAATTCTTATAACAATATTTAAGGATAGCTAAATTTTCAGGTCTGTAAACAGCATCATAAAGATTTTCATATTCTTTGAACATAGATTCAATTTCATAAGCACCCATAAAAGCAACAAATTATTCTATTTGTTCCACATCATAGTAATCATATATACCATTAGCATAAGAAGCCAAGGTTTTATCATCATTAAATTTGCATGCAAAGGGAAGGTGTGGAGCCTTCATCCTAGAGCAACAAGTATAATCATATCTCAAGCAAAGTTGCCGAGCATACCAATGCAATATATGAATTTGATCCCATAATAGTTTCCCCTTTTGAGTCAAGCGATAATCCCTAAAGTATTCATGTTGATCCAACGTGTCTCCCATAACATAATTGAATGGGTTTTTCTCAGGATTATCAAAGTAGTACATAATATCTGTCACATAACGAGCATCGAGGGTTTTAGGAGGTTCCTCATCTCCATGAGCAGCAAGTACACCTATTTTTTTGGTATTTTGTTTTCCATATCCATAACTAAAGATAAAGAACAACTAAGAACAGCAAATAAAAATTACTTAGTGATAAAGCAAACAAGCACACACACGATAATATTCACCCCACGCTATTGCTCCCCGGCAACGGCGCCAGAAAAAGGTCTTGATAACCCACAAGTGTAGGGGATCGCAACAGTTTTTGATAAGTAAGAGTGTCGAACCCAACTAGGAGCTAAAGGTAGAACAAATATTCCCTCAAGTTCTATCGACCACTGATACAACTCTACGCACGCTTGACATTCGCTTTACCTAGAACAAGTATGAAACTAGAAGTACTTTGTAGGTGTTGTTGGATAGGTTTGCAAGATAACAAAGAGCATGTAAATAAAAAGTAGGGGTTGTTTAGATGAAGACACAACTAAGTTAGTTTTAGTAAAGAGATTTTTGTTATGAGAAAGTTATTTGTCCCTAGGCAATCGATAACTAGACCGGTAATCATTATTGCAATTTTATATGAGGGAGAGGCATAAGCTAACATACCTTCTCTACTTGGATCATATGCACTTATGATTGGAACTCTAGCAAGCATCCGCAACTACTAAAGATCATTAAGGTAAAACCCAACCATAGCATTAAAGTATCAAGTCCTCTTTATCCCATACACAAACAACCTACTTACTCGGGTCTGTGCTTCTGTCACTCACGTCACCCAGCATAAGCAAATCATGAACATATTGCAAACCCTACATCGGAGATCCCTCATGCTTGCGCAACACAGAGAGCACCATAGGAACACCAATAATAAAACATGCAACTCAAACCAATCACGATCATCAATTAACCCATAGGACAAAACGGATCTACTCAAATATCATAGGATAGCCATACATCATTGGGAAATAATATATAGCATTGAGCACCATGTTTAAGTAGAGATTACAACGGGTAAGAGAGAGGTTACACCGCTGCATAGAGGGGGGAAGAGTTGGTGATGATGGCGGTGAAGTTTTTGGTGAAGATTGTGGTGATGATGATGGCCCCCGGTGGAACTCCGGTGCCACCGGAAGCGAGGGGGAGAGAGCCCCCCTTCTTCTTCCTTGACCTCCTCCCTAGATGGGAGAAGGGTTTCCCCTCTGGTTCTTGGTCTCCATGTCATGGGAGGGGCGAGAGCCCCTTCGAGATTGGATCTGTCTCTCTGTCTCTCTCTGTTTCTACGTTCTTAGATTCTACCCTTTCACCGTTTCTTATATTTCCGGAGATCCGTAACTCCGATTGGGATGAAATTTTAACACGATCTCTATCCGGATATTATCTTTCTTGCGGCAAAAGAAGGGCACCAACGGCCTTACGGGGTGGCCACGAGGGTCAGGGGCGTGCCCCCTGCCTCGTGGCCCCCTCAGGCATCGTCTCGCGTGGATTTTTCTTCCCAAAAATGACATATATTCCAAAAAAAATCTCCGTATGTTTTTATCCCATTTGGACTCTGTTTGATATGGATGTTCTGCAAAACAAAAACATGTAACAAACAGGAACTAGCACTGAGCACTGGATCAATATGTTAGTCCCCAAAATAGTATAAAAAGTTGCCAAAAGTATATGAAAGTTGTAGAATATTGGCATGGAACAATAAAAAATTATAGATACGACGGAGACGTATCAATTATCGGCAGGTTCCTCTGGAAGTGGATCCTCTAGAACATGTTCCTTTTTATCGTGCTTGAGAACTAGATGACCTGGTTGCGCCAATGGCGCAAGAAGCCATTTAGAAGGAATGTTAGTAGTGAATAAGTAAGAGACGTAAATGGAAAGATGATACAATGTGGATTGTATTACATATAGTAGAATGGCTTAAACCGGTTAGCGCAAAAGGCTAATTAAAACCAAGAATTATGGTATCGATAACCATTTTATATGCACACAGATCATTTCATTATTGGCCAAAGAGAAAACAAATATGGTCATGCCATATTGTTTGAAGCCACTCTCAATAAAATAGCATCCAATATAACATGAACCGTTTTGAATAATTTGGAATCATAGATATCTAAACAAGCATCATCCACCTTCAGGATCTGATGCATAAGTAATGGTCTCTCAGGAAGCATATCCATTCAAGTAGGCTGTAAAGGGGAAGAAAGATAAAGATAAATGATTAACAATGTTGATAGCATGAAGCAAGACATGGAAACTGAAGCAAATGTGTCATAGATTGCAGATAAGTATTTCAACCATGAAGATGGGTACGAAAGCTAATATCACGCTTATTATTACACAGCTGATTAAGTATAAATAAGTTAAGATATTCATTGTTGTACAATATTAGCATGTAGGCCTAGGATATGGTTCCATTCTTAGTCCATTTGGAGCAGCCCGTATAGTTATTATCTGTGGCATATCTTGGTTTTCAGACCATCTGCATATGCCCATATAGTTAAAAGGCCAAATGGCACAAAATACAAATTCAGATGAGGAGATATTAGCAAATAAATGCTTAGCATTATAACTATCAAATTTTTGCTACTGAAGTGCATGTCCTTTTCTCTGAAATTAACGGTCGGGTGGAACATATATATTCACCAAGTATATCCCCTCTTCTTAGACCAATATGACACAATGAGGTATCATCTGTTTCCTAATTAAACTGTAACCTGAAATCTGTGTGCATACGTGCATGGGCATCCATTTATTCCTAATAGGAAAATATGCCAAAACATCGGTCACTTTCTCTTTTGAGCTGGAAAGACCGTTCACTTGGATGCATGCAGACACCTCTAATCTAAACAAAGGAACTGAACAATCAGTCACTATGATTTTATTAACTATATACATATACATTCCAGTCAAGCGTATTTTTAGAAAGTGACATGCTTAGCTGTGATTTTCTTAAATATGCGCCACCAAATATTGAAAGGTAGAATAATATCATCATCCTTTTAGTTCCCATCCATATGGAGGAGCATAAAGATAGCAAAAATGTTAGTACTCTATGCACACCTACTGTAACTCATCCTTTTAGGTGTTTAGTAGGACCTACTTCATATGTGTCTCTCACTGTAGGTGGGCAATACATTCCCTTGACCAGGTTAGGAATGTCCAAAATATTGTTTCCAAAAATAAACATGAGTTACAGTTTAGTAGGACCGAGAAGGATTCAAGATTATAAAAGGAGCTGGGATACACATTCTTATTAAAGTTATTGGTTCAGATCTATGTAGCTTTTAGGGGCCTACCAATCAATCCATATGTCCATCCCTACAATAGTTTCAGGAGGGTACCACTCAATCCATTTGAGCATCTCCTTTTTGCATTAATAGAAGAGGATCTAGCATACCTGCAGATGGGCTGGTGACGGTGAGGTCGCCAACAAGTAGACCTAGCTGCAGAGGACACCGTCTCCCCCATGCTGCTGGTGGGAAACCACCACGACACGAGCACTCTTGCCGGAGAGGCACCCTCAATCTCCGCTGATGGCTGCTTTCCCTGATAGCTGAGGGATCTGCCGGTGAGGTCCTGACAACTATTCAAAAGGAGCAAAAAAGCAAGTGTTGATCTATTATTTCCCTCATAGAGCATTGTAAGCACGAGCAGATGTTCACCAAGTGTGTGTTTTAAAATACACTGTAATTGCAACCAAGTAACAGCGGTGATGTATACTTGTACATACTTCTTCTGTGATCTGAACAACAAAGCGAGCAACACATCCTTAAAAAATCTCCACACCTCTTAAATCAGTAGGGGGAAAGGGTGTAAGCACCTAGGCGCTAGGGCAGAACAAAACGCATTGCTTAAGCCTGCGCTTAGGCAAGATATGCGCTAGTCAGTGGGAAAATACAAAGTTAACAATTAGAGGTTTTTCCCTGGTCCTAAATAAAAGGACTCGAAAGCCATGTAAATTGTGTAAAGCAGAGCAAAGAAGTAGAGAAGTAGAACATAACTTCAGAAGAAGAAACTGAAGTAATGGACTAAGGTATATGTTTTAACCAAACACTATCATACTTTGGAATATTGTTCCTTATTTCAAGTGTACAGAAGAACCAAGAGCAGCATGAATCACTTGCCCATAGCATAAAGTTTCTGCATCATAGCATCAAGAAGCTGTATCATAGCATCAAGAAGCACTTTCTGTTTAGTAAACTGCAATTTGGAAGGTTAAGTTGCTGCATCATAGTATCAAGAAGCACTTTTTGTTGGGATCTTAACTTTGTCCATCACGATAGACTGATTACACAAGAAAGACACTATAAGCAAGTGTTGGAAGCTTCATACTGTATGATTTGAGACGTTTATCCATCTATTATTTTCCCGTGACAAAAAGAGTGTTGTTAAACAATGGTAATAGTAGAATTTTGGAAGTCTGGCAATTACAATACAGTAAATGCCTATCCTGAAGTTAAAACTAAATAAAACCAGGGTTTATAAGTGAATTTCACAGATAATTGTTCATGTTGCTTGAATCATAATTGAATCGATAATATGATTTTCCATGTCACATTATTATGCTAACTGGGATTGTAGTAGAAAAGGCAGGATAACAGTACTATACTCCACTCTTTTTCCTATTGGGAAGAACCACCTCTCCTATCCCATTCTCTGAATTTTCATATAGATAACCTTCTATTTTCTCTTTGTTCTTTCCATTTTATTTCAGTAGCTCCTTCAATTCATATGATTGGTTTTGTTTCATCGATGGACCCTAAGCGGTTAATGCATGAACTTGCTAAAATGTTCAGAATGACGCAGTTACTACATCTAATTCAATAGTAGTGCTTCTGCATTAACGTACGTACCTATGGTATGGATGACTATTTACAAACCCGAGTCATAATCAACAGTGCTGTTAAACAATGGTGATAGTAACTTAATGTGCAGTTCACATGTACAAATTCGAATCTTATGTTTTAGCTTGGATATGTGTGCTAGTTAGGAAATCTTAAAGGAGAGCTGGTAAATATCAAGAGGCATATGCATACAACCGTAGATGATAATTTTTCTGACAATAAGAGGGCTTTCAGGTTGTTGTAGTTGAACAGGATTCATGCATATACTATCTTGCAGGCAGCAAGAAAATAGGAGATCAACATGTATTTCCATGCATCAACAGATTATTCACATGTCGATTAAGAAGCACACGCAACAAGGATCGATAGGTTGACTAAAGAAGATTAGTTTGCGAAAACATACTGTGTCGTCGCTCAAGGTTTACCTGAAGGTGAGTGAGGTGGCTTGATCTGGTGAGAATCCACAAGAGGAGCTGAAGTGCTGCCGTGATGCATAGATGGGAGAGAGCGGATCTTCCGGGCGAGGGAGCATATACCTAAGACAGAGCCAGATCGTCGAGTGTTTCCTTTTCTGAAGATAAAAAACAACTGTAAGATTTTTTATGTAAACTTCCATGTGCCTTTGGAATAGCGAAGCAACACTACTGAACATAATAATCATGTTTCTCGGAAGATATTTTTAGGAAAGTAATGAAATTTACTCTTTTAACCAGTTTCTCACCTAGTGTAGAAGAGGCTGCGGATAGGATGCAAAACCAAAATTAATGTCACTTTGATAGTTGTACCTCACATCCTGCATCACTATCAATACCAACTATTAGATTTACCATAGACTTTCCACTAAGAGAGGCCAAATATGATCATGAATGAATGACAAAACTGTATCTACCCTCTATAAACATCATTCATCTTAAGAACCTTAACTTCATAGCATCCACACTGCCAGAGAACACAGAAATATATATAAACTGTAAAACATTCACACTACAACTAAAACCATGATAGGCTGAGCATATGGAGGCATCAAAAAAGGAAATAGGGAATAACTCACCCGGTCAGAGCCAACAGAACAATGAGAACATCCAGCTTACATGCAACACCATCGGTGGTAGAACTACTGCCGTCCCTAAACTGAAGAAAATATCAAAGAAATTAAACCATCATGTCCACAAGCAACGAGTGGATTTGTAAGAAAACCAACAACATGAAGATGTCCCTTGATGCAGTAGTAATTAATAGGATATCGATATGAAGAAAACGATAATTAGATCATGCATTGATAATCCAACATAGATACGTACAAAAGAATAAGCAACCTTCGAAATATTTGGTCGAAAGTAATCCAGAAATTAATTACTAATTATTACATGTAGGCCAACTGAAAAAACACAACCATCTACAAATAGAAAACATGGATTGGCATACAACAATCAGAAGCGAGCCTTGCTCATTCTCGCTTGATACAAAAACCCAGAAAACAAACTACAACAAACAACTGAAATCTAATACTCTGCAGATGCTGGAATCATGGTTTTTACTACAAAAAAATGAAGGCATTAACAAGCTAAGTATCTTGGTTTTAGCTACCAAACCAGAAGGATTGCTACAGTACCTTTCAGTTCAGTAACACAGTTCGGCGAGGTTGCAAAGTGGTCTTTGTCGCCTCTGCTGCCATCATTGTAGGAACCCAGACCCATCCAAACCCTAGATGACTGAAAAAATGAATTAGGAGGACATGAATTAGAGGGAGGAGCTCACACAAGGAATTGCAATCAAAATGGTCTTTGTCGCCTCTGCTGCCATCATTGTAGGAACCCAGACCCATCCAAACCCTAGATGACTGAAAAAATGAATTAGGAGGACATGAATTAGAGGGAGGAGCTCACACAAGGAATTGCAATCAAAAGGGAGGTAGAGGTCAACCTAGTTGTGCTCTGGTGGGAGAGGTGGGTCATGGGGAGAGGCCGATATTCTGTATCTACGCCATGCTACTCCCTGCTCCTCGCCCTGCAACCCATCAGATTCCACTTGACCGAAACTCCCCTTCGCCATCGCCTCCCCGTCCGTCGCGACATCCACCGGCTACAGCTCTCCGGGTTCATCCATCCATGCATGGAACCGGAGGCAGGGAAGGAGGAGAGGAAGGGGAGGAAGAGGTGCTGAAGGCGGAGGGGGCGAGGAGGCCGTGAGGGACGGGGAAGAGGAGGAGGCGACGGGAAGGGAGGAGGGAGAGAGACGAGATATTTTCTCTCGCAGCGGACGTGTACCCTTTTTCTCTCGCTGCCCGCTCGGGAGAGAGACGAGATATTTTCTCTCGCTGCGCATGTGTACCCTTTTTCTCTCTCTACCCGCTCGCGCTCGCTGCCCGCTTGCTAACTGTTCATAGCCGACGTGGATGGCTTGGTCGTGACTAATAACCCCTTCATCCTTTATAAGGTAAATTCTCAGATTTCTATACCAGGTGGTAAAGTTTGTTCCATTCAGTTTATCCTTTTCCAGAATGCAAAGTTGGGTTGAGCAGGTGGTGCCATTGATCTACAATAGAAAATATGCAATCACTGAGCAATGTGTTTATGTAGAGTAATTCAAGCCTTAAATATAAATACTCCCACTGAAGTTGGCATCCCTCTGCAAACTCCCAGTGATCAAGGATCCGACTAGCACATGCGACTAGTGAGCTTTAGCATCAGTGCTAGACAACATGCCTATCCGGTAAGCAACTCCTTGCTAATCGCGTCTCTATACGACTCTTGTCGGTCGGGAAGGTATCTCATACCCCGGCCCCCATCCTTCTTTGCCACAAGGCCCAAAACCGTTTTGATAGCCTTGTCAAGTTAACCTGATGCAGTGCATGTCCATGTCCAACATGAACCCTTCAGTTCAAGGACACCTAGCAACACCCCAATTTTATGAGCCCACTACTAGACGTACTTGACGTGCGAAGGTGCAACATCGGGGATGGCAAATTTCTTGATATTAACGAGGGATCTTTCTACCATTCTAACATGCATAGAAAACAAGAAGCATAACAATCACAAATAAAACATATATTGTGAAATAGTATGGCTCCTTCATGGATGTTCTTCCAGGTCGGCTCCGACTCCGATGACCATCTAGGAACTCCATCTTGTTTGTCACACCAGGACGCCAAGCCACCAACCTGATCTCTATTATCCAACTAATACAACTAGTAATGAATTTTACATAGAGTCACAAGTCGACACGCAGATCATTATACAATATAATGACGACACTTTGGCTCCTGCCGGCTGACAAACATGACACGCAGGCCATGCATAACTTACACACATGCATCACATACACATGAGCCATACTATTCACATCAAACCTGCAAAACAAAGTTATGCATAGAATCACATTCTACCAGTTTGAGTGATCGTGTACGAAATACAAGGCGGTATGCACACGGCGGTCCGCCGATTTTTTCGACCTGACTGATCTTATCGATCATCGCGAGTCCAATTTGGATTTATGTTTCACTGTTAACCCCGATGGCGGATACCGACCGATAGGGGTAGGTTGTGTCACAACCACATTGACTCCGATCATCAGAAAACATAGTCACATCGATCCCCATGTGCAGTTGATCTCATCAACCGTGCACACAGCCGATCTCATCAACAACAACAGATCTCATATGCCGCCTCCACATATCTAATATGCATCAATCCGAAACCAAACCCTATAGCAGAGGCTCTGATACCACTGTTAGGTTCTACGATAGGGTGCGTCGACTGCAAATTAAAATTTTCCTACGCGTAGAACAACCAAGAACATGCTACGGGAGATGGATCACAAATCGTTACCACTAGATGCGCAGTGCCGTGCAACGGAAGAAGAGTTGGGGTAGCGCGTCTCCTCCTTGTCCGATCTCCCTCGAACATCCGGTCATCGGTTCCCTCATACAGGTTCACCGGAACGGCGCAAGTGCATCGCCTCTAATGGTATCCGCGCGTGTAGGAGGAACACCATGCGGCAGACTACTAGGTCCGATCACACAATCGGCGGTCGAGTGGAGGTTGCTATTCGCAACACATGCAAACCCTAGTGACAGCACCGAAGCGATCAATCTCATGAGTGTGCCGCACCCCCACTTTATATAGGCGTCCGTCGTGGGCTCGACACTTGGGCCTCGCACGGACCCTAAAGCCCACAAGTCTACTCGGCCACAATCTGAATACAGCTCGGATCACATCCGACCAGTGTCCTCGGATCCAACCTTGTAGATTCCTTCCCTTAAGACCGCGACCCCTTAGGTTCAAGCCGGCTTGGTCACAGTTCGGATCGCCTCCGAACTACACGGTTGGTAGCAGCCCCTAGCAAGGCATGCCGAACACCAAGCTGATTATGAAGCTGGTTAGGCGAACCTGTACATCATACTTCTGTTCTCTTTGCCACATGATATATGTTGTCAGGCTCAAGGCGAGTCCGTCATCCTTGTGCTAGCCTGACCTCCTTCTCAAACCAGTGATGCCGACCACAAACCAGATTATCTCATAATCCTTGTCGCATGGCCATGCTTATCTTGGTCGGATCACACGAGGGGCCCAGAGTATATCTCTCCTGATCGGAGGGGCAAATCCCATCTTGCTCGACCATGTCCCGCATCATGGGTCTGGACAAGCCCGAAACCTACCTTTGTAACTACCCAGTCACGGAGTAGCGTTTGGTTGGCCCAAAGCAAGTCGGTCACCATCCCGAGTACATGCGCCAGCTCAGGTCTTAGGACATAGAACGTATGTTGTACTAGAGACTTACAGATGACATATCGCTGCGTCTCATAGTTGGGTCTGTCCGACTCGGACCTTATCTCAACTCGGATCTGACTACGTCGAATCCGACCAGATCCTTCCAAGAACATATTATCTAGTTAGCATCCAATGCTCCATGGCTAGTGAGACCAAGCCATTGACCGTGTCATATGCTAGTCTAGTCGGCTGCGCGTCCACACAACCCTTTTGACTAGGAACCTTTTAGGACAGTCATCATACAATGCATTGTCCCATAAACAAGCCATGTACTTGCCGATACACATCATTGATAATGTCCAAGGACTATCTTTATTCATAAACACATAGGAAATATCATCATACATGATTGCCTCTAGGAAATATCTCCAACAGAAAGTCCAGCACTGAACTTGGCTCAGTGCTGGCAACAATGGCGCCATGGCCATGGTGTGGTTCCCCTTCTTGAAGGTGTTGCCATGGTGCTCCTTTGCACGACTATTCGGGAGAAATCCCTAGTTTCAGATGGTCGAAGCGGGCGATGGCGGCGGCTACGTCATTTTCCTTCTTTGAGACATCGCCTTGGAGAGTCAGCCTGCTGCAGCTTGCATGGATCTCTTCGTCTTCAGGGACAGTGGACGTCGAGGCGGCCGCTCCGGATGGTTTCTGATTGTGCGTCGAGATGGCGATCTCGAGAACAATGTGATTGGTAGCTCTATGAGGTGGGGCTCTATCTCGACATTGGTTGGGTGGCATCCTTGTCCTTCTTGGGCAGTAGGGGTGTCGGCTCGGTCGATGCGCCCCAAAGGGGCCGGTCTGACTTTACATTGGGGCGGCGGCGCCGGATGTGGTGCGACGTTCGTGGTCTGCGAGCGGTTGCCCTGAGCCGCATGGGCTGCAGGCAGCTGGGTTGTACGGAGTTGCCGCCTCGACCCACAAGTATAGGGGATCTATCGTAGTCCTTTCGATAAGTAAGAGTGTCAAACCCAACGAGGAGCAGAAGGAAATGGTAAGCGGTTTCCAGCAAGGTATTCTCTACAAGTACTAAAATAAGTGGTAACAGATAGTTTTGTGATAAGATAATTTGTAACGAGCAACAAGTAACAAAAGTAAATAAAGTGCAGCATGGTGGCCCAATCCTTTTTGTAGCAAAGGACAAGCCTGGACAAACTCTTATATAGAGAAAAGCACTCCCGAGGACACATGGGAATATCGTCAAGCTAGTTTTCATCACGCTCATATGATTCGCGTTCAGTACTTTGATAATTTGGTATGTGGGTGGACCGGTGCTTGGGTACTGCCCTTACTTGGACAAGCATCCCACTTATGATTAACCTCTATTGCAAGCATCCGCAACTACAACAAAAGTATTAAGGTAAACCTAACCATAGCATGAAACATATGGATCCAAATCAGCCCCTTACGAAGCAACGCATAAACTAGGCCCAAACAATGGTGAAGTGTCATGTAGTCGACGTTCACATAACACCACTAGAGGAGAGACATCATACATCTCATCAAAATATCGAACGAATACCAAATTCACATGACTACTAATAGCAAGACTTCTCCCATGTCCTCAGGAACAAAAGTAACTACTCACAAAGCATAAACATGTTCATAATCAGAGGGGTATTAATGTGCATATAGGATCTGAACATATGATCTTACACCAATTAAACCAACTAGCATCAACTACAAGGAGTAATTAACACTACTAGCAACCTACTAGCACCAATCCCGGACTTGGAGACAAGAATTGGATACAAGAGATGAACTAGGGTTTTGAGAGGAGATGGTGCTGATGAAGATGTTGATGGAGATTGCCCTCTCCCGATGAGAGGAGCGTTGGTGATGACGATGACGATGATTTCCCCCTCCGGGAGGGAAGTTTCCCCGGCAGAACAGCTCCTCCAGAGCCCTAGATTGGTTCCGCCAAGGTTCCGCCTCATGGCAGCGGAGTTTCGTCCGAGAAGATGGCTTGTTATTTTTTCCCATCGAAAGACTTCATATAGCAGAAGATGGCCACCAGAGGGCCACCAGGGGGCCCACGAGGCAGGGGCGCGCCCAGGGGGTAGGGCGTGCCCCCCACCCTCGTGGGCAGGGTGTGACCCCCCTGGTGAAGTTCTTGCTCTCAGTATTTTTTATATATTTGGAAAACGTCTTCCGTGGAGTTTCAGGACTTTTGGAGCTGTGCAGAATAGGTCTCTAATATTTGCTCCTTTTCCAGCCCAGAATCCCAGCTGTCGGCATTCTCCCTCTTTATGTAAACCTTGTAAAATAAGAGAGAATAGGCATAAGTATTGTGACATAATGTGTAATAACATCCCATAATGCAATAAATATCGATATAAAAGCATTATGCAAAATGGACGTATCAACTCCCCCAAGCTTAGACCTCGCTTGTCCTCAAGCGAAAAGCCGAAATCGAAAAATATGTCCACATGTTTAGAGATAGAGGTGTCGATAAAAATAAAATATGGACATGAGGGCATCATGATCATTCCTAGAATAACAACTTATATAATTCTTGTCATATGATTTCTTATGCTAGAGTAATAATTCAATCACAATTTCAAGTATGAATCGTAAGCTTCATTGAAAACTAACAAGCTATAATCTCAGTCATTGGAGCAATTGCAATTTATCATAACATAGGAAAGAGTCAAAATATAAGAGCTTTTCAGCAAGTCCACATACTCAACTATCATATAGTCTTTCACAATTGCTGACACTCACGCAATACTTATGGCTATGGAGTTTTAATCGGACACACAGAAAGATAGGGGCTTATAGTTTTGCCTCCCAATGTTTTACCTCAAGGGTAATGTCAACAATAATAGTTCATGAAAACTCACATCCAATTAGCCATATATACCAGGATATTTCCAACATACTGTGCTTGCCAAAGGATAAAATGTAAAAAGGAAGGGTGAAGATCACCATGACTCTTATGCAAGGTAGGAGATAAAAGTAAAAAGATAAGCCCTTCGCAGAGGGAAGCAGAGGTTGTCATGCACTTTTATAGTTGGATGCACAAAATCTTAATGCGAAAGAACGTCACTTTATATTTCCACTTGTGATATGGACCTTTGTTATGCAGTATGTCGCTTTTATTTCTTCCATATCACACGATCGTATAAAGCTTATTTCTACCACACTAATAAGTCATACATATTTAGAGAGCAATTTTTATTGCTTGCATCGATGACAACTTACTTACAGGATCTTACTCAATCCATAGGTAGGTATAGTTGTAACGACCAAACCTCGAAGGATTTGAGTCTTTGTGCTTACCGTGCTAGTCCCTGGATCGAACTCGCTAGCACACACAGTATAGATGAATACCAGAATAGCAAGTGCATCATTTATTACATCGTATGATCCAGAATATATAAAATAAAACAATCTGCATAGCACTTGGCTAGCTTTATTCAATCAAACAACGGAAAGTAGCAGAAAATAACGATGAGTCCCATCATAGCCCACTGGCGATGCTGAGTGCAGACTCGCGACCCTAACGGTACCTTACTCTTCGTCAGAATATCCTGCAACATGAGACGTTGCAGCCATATAGGTCAATACTTGGAATGTATTGGCAAGTTACACAGGAGTAATAATGAAGCAAACTTACATGTATATGCATAGTACAACAAAGGAAGGCTTGAGGGTTTATTTTTGCAGAAAGCTGATTTTATCCTCATAACTACCTAATAGTCAAATTTTTATTTAGTTCTTTTATTACTACAATTAAATACACAAGGTTGAGTTGGCAAAATCAACTCCAACCTACCCTTTATTAAGTTGCCCACAAATATTATTAAGTGTCACATCTGTCAAGATCATCCAACAACTGTAATGGCCTAGTCGCTCAAATTTACCCATAACCGGGGGCACGGCTAATCATGATTAGTTTTAATACTCTGCAGAGTTTAGTACGCTTTACCCACTGGACCCAACCCGAAGATTGAGACGAAGTCTTTCAGAAGCATATGAATGAATGATCTATTAACATACAAATTGGGATGTTACAAACCTTTAGTTGCTACAGTACACGCAGGAACTGTGCAGGAGATTTCTGTTGTTTTTGTTTTCTTTCCAGATTTCATCTCTAACTTCAAATAGCTATATCTTTTAGTCTATAGCTCCAATTTAGGCAATTCTTTTTCCTATGCACTCACAAAAATCAGCACATTATCACAGTACCAACTTTGCGTATGTTTGCACCTTTCAAATTTGAATTTATTCGAGTTTGAATCAAATCTTCCGTAGGCCGTAACTTTCAAACCGTTTGTTGGTTTTTGGTGTTTCTTTTTGCATTGTGACCGTAGTGCATTTTAGGTGTTGTTATGCTGCTGTTGTTGAGTTTTAAAAATGGTTTTCTTGCTGTTAGTTTTGTTTCTGTTCTATTCGCGTTTCGGTGATTGATTTGTTGAATTGTGTGAAACGCGTAGATTGCCCGGAGTGCGACGCGAGCTATTGTCAGGAGTGTGACTTTTTGAACCAGAACCAAGGCAAGTTACATGTTGATCATCCTTTACCTATTGTTTTCTATGCATGTAGTTATATCACACCTTGAATATATGCATGTATAGGATTATTATATTATTTATTGTTGAGCTATCTTCCCGTCATTGCAGATCGTGGTAGTTGTAGGTTGCTATGCTTTGTAGATGGGGGTGGTTTGTGTATTCATTGAGCTTATGTGAGGATTATATATATATATATAATAATTTGAGTAGTAACTCAGGATTTAATTCACCTCTGGGCGGAAGTGGTATTGCTAGGGTGGTTTCAAGAACATCATGGTTTATACCCTGTGAATGTAAGTGGACAGCCGCCCAGGCTCAAAAAGATCAGACAGACTTAGTGACTAGTAGCTTCCATGTGCGACCACTAGCTAAATGGGCTCTGGCTTAGTTCATCATGTGCCAAATAATCCACAACTAATATTGATGGTGAACCAACATTTTGCAAAAGGTTTAAGTGGCCTAAGCTACTTAAAACGGTGACCTAAGCAATAAATTAAATGCCTTTTTAATTTATAAAATTGGTAATCTTTTTCTAAAGTCTCACAATATTTTTTGTGGCAGTGCAATATACTTCTTTGAAATTATTTTGGCCAATGGCATAATTTTTGCTCACTTTTTATTGGCTAAAAAAAGAGAAAGGCTGTTTAAAAAAAGGGGAAAAAGGAAACCCCCTGCCCCTGGGCCTAAGGCCGCAGAGACTGGCCCAGCCTGGCCGGCCCAGCTCCCCGAAGCACGCCACCCTCCTGTTCCTCCGACCGGGCGCCTCTGCGCCACCCGACCACCTCGCCGGCCTCGCCGGCCTCGCCGGGAGAGGATAAGGCCCCGACGCCTCGGGCTCCCCTCTCCCCTCCCACCTGCCCTGCCGCCCCCACTCGCGCCAGTCCCTATTCCCTCTCCCCGCTCGCTCCGTTGCCTTGCCTCCTTCTCAGAGCCACCGCCCGAGCATGGTCGCCGCCATCCTCCGTCGTTGTCACGGCCACCCGCGGCCCCACGCTCACTGACCCTGTCGGTGAGCTCCGTGGGGGTCGACTCCTTCGACCGGTGGCCTCAGCTGGAGCTCGGAGGCGCGGCAGCACCGGATCCCCTTTGTCCCCATCTCCGGCTGCTGTCGTTCTTCTTCATCTCCGGCGACGCCTGCTGCTGCTACTAAGCCTCTCACCGGCCTTTGTGTGCCGTGCGGTGAGCTCCTCCCTCCCTCCTTTCCTCTCTCCGGCCTCTCCCCGTAGCCGTAGCTTGCTGCTTCTGCTCTAGCCGAACACAACACCGCCGTCGAGCTCCTTGTCATGGCCACGCTCGCCGATGAGCTCGTCCGAGCTCGCAGTCGTGCTCAGCATGCGCGTAGGGCCCCGTAGCGCTAGCTAGCTCGCTTCGCCGTGCCATGTATTGACGGTTCCGCCCATGCCCGAACTCCGGCGCCGTCTCCGTCGCTCGTCGGCGTCGTTCCGGTCATCCCCGAGACCAACCCGTAGCTCCATGCAATGCGCGACATCGCTAGCTCTCGAATGGGAGTAGCCACACCTGTTTTGGCCCCCTGTAGGCGAAATCCGGCCACCTCCCAAATGCCGCTGCAGCCTCTGCTCACCGTCGGCGATGCTACGGTCGTCCCCGACGCCGGTCGTCATCACCATCATGTGCGCGGCGCCGGGCTGCGCCCTTAGGTCCAAGCCGCAGGTCCTGAGGCCCCCTGTAGCGCGGCCCTGGCCAACTCCGGCGAAGCGCCGCTGCGGATTTGGTCGCCGGAGCTCCTCCGGCACCGCCGATGACCTGGCAACTGAAGGAAATATGCCCTAGAGGCAATAATAAAGTTATTATTTCTTTCCTTATATCATGATAAATGTTTATTATTCATGCTAGAATTGTATTAACCGGAAACATATACATGTGTAAATACATAGACAAACAGAGTGTCAGTAGTATGCTTCTACTTGACTAGCTCGTTGATCAAAGATGGTTATGTTTCCTAACCATAGACATGAGTTGTCATTTGATTTACGGGATCACATCATTAGGAGAATGATGTCATTGACATGACCCATTCCGTTAGGTTAGCACTTGATCGTTTAGTTTGTAGCTATTGCTTTCTTCATGACTTATACATGTTCCTATGACTATGAGATTATGCAACTCCCGTTTACCGGAGGAACACTTTGTGTACCACCAAACGTCACAATGTAACTGGGTGATTATAAAGGTGCTCTACAGGTGTCTCCGAAGGTACTTGTTGGGTTGGCGTATTTCGAGATTAGGATATGTCACTCCGATCGTCGGAGAGGTATCTCTGGGACCTCTCGGTAATGCACATCACTTAAGCCTTGCAAGCATTGAAACTAATGAGTTAGTTGCGGGATGATGTATTACAGAACGAGTAAAGAGACTTGCCGGTAACGAGATTGAACTAGGTATTGAGATACCGACGATCGAATCTCGGGCAAGTAACATACCGATGATAAAGGGAACACCGTATGTTGTTATGCGGTTTGACCGATAAAGATCTTCGTAGAATATGTGCGAGCCAATATGAACATCCAGGTTCCGCTATTGGTTATTGACCGGAGACGTGTCTCGGTCATGTCTACATAGTTCTCGAACCCGTAGGGTCCGCACGCTTAACGTTTCGATGATAGTTATATTATGAGTTCATATGTTTTGATGTACCAAAGGTTGTTCGCAGTCTCAGATGTGATCCCGGACATGACCAGGCGTCTCGAAATGGTCGAGACATGAATATTGACATATTGGAAGCCTATGTTTGGATATCGGAAGTGTTCCGGGTGAAATCGGGATTTTACCGGAGTACCGGGAGGTTACCGGAACCCCCCGGGGGCTTAATGGGCCTACATGGGCCTTAGTAGAAATAGAGGGCAGCAAGGGGAGTGTGGGGCGCGCCCCCAAGGCCCAAACCGAATTGGTTTAGGGAAAAGGGGGTCGGCCCCCTCTTTCCTTCTCCCCCTCTCCCTTTCCTTCCCCCTCTCCTACTCCTACTAGGAATAGGAGGAATCCTACTCCTAGTGGGAGTAGGACTCCCCCTTGGCGTGCCTCTCCCTAGCTGGCCGCCTCCTCCCCTTGCTCCTTTATATATAGGGGCAGGGGGCACCCCATAGACACAACAATTGATCGTTTGATCTTTTAGCCGTGTGCGGTGTTCCCCTCCACCATAGTCCACCTCGATAATACTGTAGCGGTGCTTAGGCGAAGCCCTGCGTCGGTAGAACATCATCATCGTCACCACGCCGTCGTGCTGACGAAACTGTCCCTCAACACTCGGTTGGATCGGAGTTCGAGGGACATCATCGGGCTGAACGTGTGCTGAACTCGGAGGTGCCGTATCTTCGGTACTTCATCGGTCGGATCGTGAGGACGTACGACTACATCAACCGTGTTGTGCTAACGCTTCCACTTTCGGTCTACGAGGGTACGTGGACAACACTCTCCCCTCTCGTTGCTATGCATCACCATGATCTTGCGTGTGCGTAGGAATTTTTTTGAAATTACTACGTTCCCCAACAGTGGCATCCGAGCCAGGTTTTATGCGTAGATGTCATATGCACGAGTAGAACACAAGTGATTTGTGGGTGATATAAGTCATACTGCTTACTAGCATATCATACTTTGGTTTGGCGGTATTGCTGGATGAAGCGGCCCGGAGCGACATTACGCGTAGGCTTACGCGAGACTGGTTCTACCGACGTGCTTTGCACACAGGTGGCTGGCGGGTGTCAGTTTCTCCAACTTTAGTTGAACCGAGTGTGGCTATGCCCGGTCCTTGCGAAGGTAAAACAACACCAACTTGACAAACTATCGTTGTGGTTTTTATGCGTAGGTAAGAACGGTTCTTGCTAAGCCCGTAGCAGCCACGTAAAATTTGCAACAACAAAGTAGAGGACGTCTAACTTGTTTTTGCGGGGCATGTTGTGATGTGATATGGTCAAGACATGATGCTAAATTTTATTGTATGATATAATCATGTTTTGTAACCAAGTTATTGGCAACTGGCAGGAGCCATATGGTTGTCGCTTTATTGTATGCAATGCAATCGCCCTATAATGCTTTATTTTATCACTAAGCGGTAGCGATAGTCATAGAAGCATAATATTGGCGAGATGACAACGATGCAACGATGGAGATCAAGGTGTCGCGCTGGTGATGATGGTGATCATGACGGTGCTTCGGAGATGGAGATCACAAGCACAAGATGATGATGGCCATATCATATCACTTATATTGATTACTGTGATATTTATCTTTTATGCATCTTATCTTGCTTTGGTTGACGGTAGCATTATAAGATGATCCCTCACTAAATTATCAAAGTATAAGTGTTCTCCCTGAGTGTGCACCATTGCGAAAGTTCTTCGTGCTGAGACACCACGTGATGATCGGGTGTGATAGGCTCTACGTTCAAATACAACGGGTGCAAAACAGTTGCACATGCGGAATACTCAGGTTAAACTTGACGAGCCTAGCATATAACAGATATGGCCTCGGAACACGGAGACCGAAAGGTCGAGCGTGAATCATATAGTAGATATGATCAACATAGTGATGTTCACCATTGAAACTACTCCATCTCACGTGATGACCGAACATGGTTTAGTTGATATGGATCACGTGATCACTTAGAGGATTAGAGGGATGTCTATCTAAGTGGGAGTTCTTAAGTAATATGATTAATTGAACTTAAATTTATCATGAACTTAGTCCTGGTAGTATTAGCATATCTATGTTGTAGATCAATAGCTCGCGTTTAGCTCCCCTGTTTTATTTTTGATATGTTCCTAGAGAAAACTAAGTTGAAAGATGTAGCAACCTGACCCGAATGGATCAAGTCTCTGTGCTTAAGTGTCATCCCTGGATCGGTATGCTGACACACACAGTACTCGAAGGATTTATAACAGAGGTAAATCACATGTATAAAGTAATGTAAATACTATTACCTCAATCCATATAGCGGAAGTAACAAGGTTGTGGATTCCCATCACACCAACGGTAAAGTTGAGTGTAGAAATCGTAACCCTAACGTATCACTTACTCGTCGTAAGATAATCCTGCAACATGAGACGTTGCAGCCCGAAACGGGTCAGTACATTGAATGTACTGGCAAATTCACACCATAGAGAAAATGATGAACAATGGCTATCACTACATGCATATATGGCTGGTGGAAAAGCTCTATGGTTATAAGGTTTTTGCGTAAAGCCAATTTTTCCCTACTACAAAGGAATAAAATTAATTACTATCATGGTGGTTGTTAAACATTGAGAATGGTTGACAGCATTCTCAATCCCAATTAAGTAACATCATTAAAACCCAACAATATTCATTTAAAGTAACGTGATGAGATCAACAGGATAATCCAAGAACTAGATACTCAAGATGTCCATAACCGGGGACACGGCTAATCATGATTAGTTTATACACTCTGCAGAGGTTTGCGCACTTTTCCCCACATGACTCGATCGCCTCCGTTTGTTTTCTCGCACTACATGGTGTTTGAGAAACGGATGACCGAGACATAGTCTTTCAGAAGCGCTAGCACCTTACATGTGGGGTAGACCGTACCACCTACAACCCCTACATCTGCTAGTCCACCCCGTAAGAGTTCGCACAACTTAGTCAACTATGCCAGAGCCCATAGTAGCATGTGGCTGCACACGGAAGTTTCTAGCATGAATTATCTTATGATCCCTTTGAGCCTGGGTGGCGGTCCGAAATAAAAACAGGCAAGTCCTGATAGACATCAGGTGCCTCAATCCACCCAGATGTGTGTTTAAGTTGCCACCTTAGATAAACCATTAAAATTAATAAACTCACATCTGTCATGGATATCACTCACCCAATCCACGTCTACTAGCGTAGCATGGCATAATAAGCAAACGTAGAGTAACTCCCAAGGGTTTGAAAATAAACAGGTAATAGGTACTACCTCAACTACTTCCCATCCCACAATTTAATTAGATCCTAATCATGCAATGTTTGAGGATTGATCTAATGCAATAAAACTGGGTATGAGAAAAGGTATGATCAAAGTGTGAACTTGCCTGCAATGTTGATGAAGATGATTCGCACTCAAAAATCTTGATAGATCTACTCGTCATACTCCGGTCAATCTATCGTAAGCAAACAATAGTAATCACACATAAGCAATCACTCAAAAGATCAGAAAGAACGAAGAAGACGATTCGGAAACATCAAAACCAAGCAAATAACTCTTGCAACATAAAATAATTTCTAACAGTACCAAAATTATGTCAATTTGGCCTTATTAGAATGTTTAGGTCAAGAGCTTCGATTTGCAAAAAGAATCAACTCAAACGGAGTTATGGATAAAAAGATATGATCAAAAGAAGTTTGAATTCAAAATTTTCAAAAACATGTTTGGGTTGGATTACTGGATAGAGGAGATCATAACGAAGACGTGGGCGTTGGTTTCGTTGGATTTGGACAAACGGTGTAAAAGTTATGACTGTTTGAAGAACAGGGACTAAACTGTAAATAAAACACTCACAGATAGGTCCCTGGCCGAAAATCTAAAATAAAAAGAAAAAGAGAAACGCTACCGAATGAACGTTCGCTACAGAACGCTTAAAGGACGAAAACCGTTCGCTACAGATCTAAACGGGTGAACGCTCACTATCTAACAAAACCAAAAGAAATAAACCATACTAAAAGAAAAACCGAACTATATAAAAAAACGGTGGGTTTTTCTCGGTTTATACCGGTCGGGGCAGATAAACCGGCGGCGGCAGTTTAGATCGGTGGAGCGGCGGCTCCGGCGAGGGCGGCGAGCTCCGGTGAGGCTACGGCAGCGCGGGCGGCGGTGGGGAACGGCGCAGGCGATGGCAGCGGGCGGCGCGGGCGGCGGCGCTAGCAGGCGGCGGCGCAGGCGAGGAGCGGCGCGGGCGGCGAAGCAAGGCGGCGGCGGCGCGGGTCTGCGGCGTGCGGCGGCGGCGAGATGCGGGGCGGCGCGGCGAGTTGCGGGAGGGGGCAGCGGCGCGAGCAGCGAGAAGGGTCGGGGTCGGCCTTAAAAAGGGCGAGGCCGAGGCCTTCCTTGGGTGAGGGGGCACGAGGGGGACGGGGAGTCCGGCCGAACTCCGGCGGCGGCGCTCCCGTGCGGGAGCCGGTCTCCCGCGGGAGATCGGGGACGGGAGGGAGGCAGCGTGGAGCTGGGCCTTGGCCTGGCTTCGGCTGGGCCGGCCCAGTCGGCGAGGAGGGGTTTTTTTTTAAACATTTTTTTTCAGAGAACAAAAATAATAAAAGCAAAAACAACTAAAATATTATATAGGCATATAATATATCAAAATTTTTAGAAAAAGATTTTCTAAAAGATGAACATTTTTATAACTTCAAATAAAATCCACACAAATTCAGATAAAACAAAGAGTGCTACTGGTCTATTAAAATTCAACAAAAATCATTTTAAAAATACCAAAATGATTTCAAATTAATTTTTCTCCAATTTTCTGTTGTAGGGAATCATGTTACCCTATTTTCCATGTATTTTGATTTTGGAGAAAAATAATTTGAATAAAACTCAAATAAATCCAAATTGAAAATAAATTCAAAAGAACTTTGAATTTAATTCTTTGAAACTCCCAACTCATATTTCATATAATTTGAAGAAGTCATTTTATCTTCTCTCGTGAAAATTATTGAGTTGCTTAAAGTTTCTGAAGTGGAAAAATATTTCCCAATGGAATTTAAATATTTTTCAAAAACCCTTTTCATTTTAAATGGAAGAAGTCATGTCATCTTCTCTCTAGGGTTTTGTGTTGAAAAGAATTTGAATTCATGGAGATCATAAAAGCAAATATGAAAGTTTGGGAAAGTCCTTTTATTCCCTCTCGTTTAACTTTCAAAAGTTTCGAATTCACTCACTTTCAGACAATCAATCAAACAATCAATCAAATCTATCTATTTATTATAACATTCCAAAATTTAGAATTTTGGGATGTTACAAACCTACCACCCTTAAAAGGAATCTCGTCCTCGAGATTCGGAGAGGCTAGCAAGAAAAAGGTTAGGGTTTGGGGGTCTCCTTAAAATTTCATCAATCGTCTCCGGGGTCTGGGGTGCTACCACCCTTAGAAACATCGTTATGGTCCCATCAATACTCATATACTCCATCCTTATTCTTGACAGTGTCGGTCTTCTTAGATCTTCAGGATAATTCCTTATCCGGGCTCTTCCGGTAGTGGCATAACCTTACCACAATTTTTCTATCCTTTCATCTTGGTAAGGTTCTTCCGAGATTGGGTCTTCTTAGCTGACGGGTCTGGCGCCAAAACTAAACAACTATCGATATCTCATGGTGGTCAATAATTTGTGGTTTCTCCTGCAGGAAATGGGTCTGGTTGATCCTCACCGTATAACCTACGGTTGGCAACAACTGCCGTGTACAAGGGAAAAATTCTTATACCATTCTAAGGTTTTAAACAGGGTTTTGATCGTCGTCTCTCTACTATAGGCAAGTCACTCAGATTTACTATCCCATATGGCAAGGCGAATAATAAGAGTAAGTCGGTATGGTGATCAATCCATCCCGCACCCAAATCATTACCTTGTATACGGTTTAGCGAATCTCGCATTGTAACACTCGGTCATCCTCACAAGCATTGCAGAATTTCTCTCGTCGACGAACCAAGTTCGGAATAATCCATTGATTCTGCAAGCCAGACAAACATCTATCGTTCCTTCACAACTCTCGGGTTTTGCGTAAACTCCTATAAAATCGTCTGTCGACAAAGGTATATCCACTTCTAGGGTTTTTCCTTCAGCAAGAATGTGCTTGCTTCTTGGCAGGTCCTAGGGCCTGTGGGTTATGGCCCATCTCATCATTTGTAGTCCTTGAACCTATCATCGGGCAACTGATCATTATTCCCACTTCCAACTTCCTAGTATTCTTAAATCCATCCAATTGTATTGTCTTCCTTCCTTATATTGGCACCAAACTAGGACATGATTACTCAGACTCATCATGGAGTTTTCCATTGATCCATATTTCCAACATCATACCTCCTTTATATCCAATAGTAATTCATCTCTTCATCCTCGTGGGATATCCCTCATACCGAGATAAAAACTTATACTTATGAAGTCCATATTCCACTTCGTGGAACATCATTATCCTTTCCGCGGTCAAGCGTCCTTACAGGGGAATATTGGCCATCTCTGCATGGCACTTCTTCAACTGGGAAACGTGAAACACATCTTGAACTCCTGACAGTCCTTCGGGTAACTCAAACTTGTTGGCCACTTCTCCCATACGCTCCAAAACTCGGTATGGTCCTACAAATCTCGGGGCTAACTTTACCTTAACTCCAATTCGTTTAACTCCTCGCAGAGGGAACACATGAAGACATGCTCTGTCTCCAATTTCATAGACTACCTCCTTGCGGTTTTAGGTCTGCATAACTCTTCTGTCTAGACTGAGCTACTTCCAGTCTATCTCGAATCAACTTAACATTCTCTTCCGACTCCTTGATCACATTTGGTCCAAACAACTGACGGTCTCCAACTTCATCCCACATACTCTTGGGGCATCACACATATCGAGACAAAACTCGTATTCATTTTGTCCGAAATCCATTACAGGGTACTACCACCCTTAAAATGCACAATTCTTCCATAGACCATATTTCTCTTATCCTCAAAAAATGGTCAAAATCCTTCTTCATAGAGTAACAACTCATAAAATCCATATCAGTACCAACGATGCTAACTTTATTCATTCTCCAATGATTACAATCTCTTGCTTTTCCATTACAAGTCTCAACTCAACACCTCAATATGAAGGAAAATGTTCTCACTACTACTATATTTCTTCTGTTATAAACTCAACTATTTATCACAAGTCTCCTTCTCCTTCGCACAATCTCTGGCAAAGTGCCCTGATTCATTACAACGGAAACATATTACTTCTGACAAGTTTCGGGGTTTCCTTGTGATTATATAGCCTCCTGGGGTCCTCATCTTCCCTTTTGGGCAATCATTGAAGTAGTGTCCTGAATTTTTGCACCTGAAACATGTGATATGACTCAGGTCTTTCTTTGTAGAAATTGGTTTGTTCCTGGGATCCAATCTACTTCTCTTCCTGGACTTTTCCATTCCAATCAGGGCTTCTATTTCCTGTGGGTCATAATCTACTTCCTCCGTCGAGAATTCTACTAGATCCCCATTCAAACAATTTTGGGAGATGTGTCCTTCTTCTCCACATGAATAGCAAGACTTGGTGCAGGGTTTACTTAGTTCTTCTTTGGGTGTGTCCTCCACCTCTTCCTTCATCACGGGTTCTTCTAACATTTCCATAAGGGCTCCTTTCATTACTTCTTTCTTCTGCTGGATGGTTCGTTGTACCATGGAGTAAATGTGACACTGAGAAGGATAGTGGGTAGTCCCTTCACACAAGAAACAAGTAATCTGCCTAATTGGGCATTCTTCAACTGGGTGACTTCCTTCGCAATTAGGGCATTCATCCTTGTGTTCTTTATGGGTGTGTCCTATTTCTCCACAAATCTTGCATGCACAAGGTTTCTTCATATACTTTCCATAAGGCTTCAACTTCTGGGACACAAGCCGAGACTTTGGCAAAGTCAACTTAAATTATTTCCAAGTGGTTACTCCTTGCCATCCATTCATGGTTTGGTACATCCTCCACCAAGTAGCAGCACCTCTTTCAAAGCACAGAAGAGCATGCTGGGTCATATCATGTCCAACTATAGGGTTATTCTCCATGTGATCCTCCATGTTCTGAATCCATCGGTCTGTTTCCAACTGACCCATCGGTCCAGAAAATACAAGCTCATCTCCATTCATCCGCTATTGGGTCCATGTGGGTTTGGGGTGAGATAAGAGAGATAGAGAGGGATACACACAACACAAACAAAAGTTTTGAAAAGATAGATTTTATTTGTGGCTGTCGGGAAAAACATCAAACAAATGACAGCTCACAAACGTCGCATCTAACGTAGGTATATAACAGGGGTTTGGTCTTCTAAAGGTCAATAAATCTTCAACGTCTCCAAACTCTTCAAGCCTTGTTCAAGCCTCTAATGGCTTCTTCCAATCATGCTTGTCCTTCTCAAGTTCTTTTTCCAGATCATCTCTGTTGACGTGAAGTCTCTCGTGACGTCCTTTAATATTCTGGAGTTGCGTTCCAAACTTCTGGTTTCAACATCCTTCACATGAACCATGGTATACTGTCTTTCAGTTCTTGACAATTCTCCGGTATCTCGAGGTTGTAGCTCTTCCAGCGTGGCTACTCTCATCTTTAGGATCCTGAGTTCCTCATGAAATACTTCCTTGTCTAATATGACTTCCTGGAGCTCCATTTTAAACTTCTTGATGTACTACTCCAGATCCTGGTGATACACCGGCTAGGGCTAAAACTTCATCTTATGATAGGTGCTCCATCAGCCTTCTTCCATCAAATCCATTCTGATGAAATGCATCAACTCAGCATGGTGACAATAGCATAAGCGGGCCATAACACGCTGGATAGCTGGGTTTCTGCTCTTGTCATTTCCATGAGCTATCATTCCATAGATGATATCTCCTGCCTTAAGGTTTTCTTGACAAATCCTTGAGTTCTTAACTCTACATGCTCCGGTCTTTCTCCGATACACCTTGATCTCGGGTATTGACAACTTCCATAGTCTGCCAAGTTCCATAAGGGTAGCCTTCCTAGGTCATACAAATCTGGGAATTCTTCAGAGCCTTCAAATTCTACTTGTCTTCAGAGTCTTCAACAGCTGTAGTTTCCATTATCATAATGTATGGTAAAATCCTCTTCATTCTGAATGGTCTTACTAGTCTGATATCCTGTACTTCTTGGAGTGGTCTCATTAGTCGAATCTTCGTGTGATCAAAAAGGGGAAGGGGTATGGTCTCACTAAAGGGAATTTTTGAATAAGCTCAGAAGAGAAGAGAGGTAAAAGATCTTTTTGAAAGGGAAAGTTGTAGAGAAAAATCTTTGCTATGGGCTTGCCAGTTTCTAGGGTCACGTCCTACAGTCAACATGTGCTCTGATACCATCTTGTAGCGACCTGACCCGAATGGATCAAGTCTCTGTGCTTAAGTGTCATCCCTGGATCGGTATGCTGACACACACAGTACTCGAAGGATTTATAACAGAGGTAAATCACATGTATAAAGTAACGTAAATACTATTACCTCAATCCATATAGCGGAAGCAACAAGGTTGTGGATTCCCATCACACCAACGGCAAAGTTGAGTGTAGAAATCGTAACCCTAACGTATCACTTACTCGTCGTAAGATAATCCTGCAACATGAGACGTTGCAGCCCGAAACGGGTCAGTACATTGAATGTACTGGCAAATTCACACCATAGAGAAAATGATGAACAATGGCTATCACTACATGCATATATGGCTGGTGGAAAAGCTCTATGGTTATAAGGTTTTTGCGTAAAGCCAATTTTTCCCTACTACAAAGGAATAAAATTAATTACTATCATGGTGGTTGTTAAACATTGAGAATGGTTGACAGCATTCTCAATCCCAATTAAGTAACATCATTAAAACCCAACAATATTCATTTAAAGTAACGTGATGAGATCAACAGGATAATCCAAGAACTAGATACTCAAGATGTCCATAACCGGGGACACGGCTAATCATGATTAGTTTATACACTCTGCAGAGGTTTGCGCACTTTTCCCCACATGACTCGATCGCCTCCGTTTGTTTTCTCGCACTACATGGTGTTTGAGAAACGGATGACCGAGACATAGTCTTTCAGAAGCGCTAGCACCTTACATGTGGGGTAGACCGTACCACCTACAACCCCTACATCTGCTAGTCCACCCCGTAAGAGTTCGCACAACTTAGTCAACTATGCCAGAGCCCATAGTAGCATGTGGCTGCACACGGAAGTTTCTAGCATGAATTATCTTATGATCCCTTTGAGCCTGGGTGGCGGTCCGAAATAAAAACAGGCAAGTCCTGATAGACATCAGGTGCCTCAATCCACCCAGATGTGTGTTTAAGTTGCCACCTTAGATAAACCATTAAAATTAATAAACTCACATCTGTCATGGATATCACTCACCCAATCCACGTCTACTAGCGTAGCATGGCATAATAAGCAAACGTAGAGTAACTCCCAAGGGTTTGAAAATAAACAGGTAATAGGTACTACCTCAACTACTTCCCATCCCACAATTTAATTAGATCCTAATCATGCAATGTTTGAGGATTGATCTAATGCAATAAAACTGGGTATGAGAAAAGGTATGATCAAAGTGTGAACTTGCCTGCAATGTTGATGAAGATGATTCGCACTCAAAAATCTTGATAGATCTACTCGTCATACTCCGGTCAATCTATCGTAGGCAAACAATAGTAATCACACATAAGCAATCACTCAAAAGATCAGAAAGAATGAAGAAGACGATTCGGAAACATCAAAACCAAGCAAATAACTCTTGCAACATAAAACAATTTCTAACAGTACCAAAATTATGTGAATTTGGCCTTATTAGAATGTTTAGGTCAAGAGCTTCGATTTGCAAAAAGAATCAACTCAAACGGAGTTACGGATAAAAAGATATGATCAAAAGAAGTTTGAATTCAAAATTTTCAAAAACATGTTTGGGTTCGATTACTGGATAGAGGAGATCATAACGAAGACGTGGGCGTTGGTTTCGTTGGATTTGGACAAACGGTGTAAAAGTTATGACTGTTTGAAGAACAGGGACTAAACTGTAAATAAAACACTCACAGATAGGTCCCTGGCCGAAAATCTAAAATAAAAAGAAAAAGAGAAACGCTACCGAATGAACGTTCGCTACAGAACGCTTAAAGGACGAAAACCGTTCCCTACAGATCTAAACGGGTGAACGCTCACTATCTAACAAAACCAAAAGAAATAAACCATACTAAAAGAAAAACCGAACTATATAAAAAAACGGTGGGTTTTTCTCGGTTTATACCGGTCGGGGCAGATAAACCGGCGGCGGCGGTTTAGATCGGTGGAGCGGCGGCTCCGGCGAGGGCGGCGGCTCCGGCGAGGGCGGCGAGCTCCGGCGAGGCTACGGCAGCGCGGGCGGCGGTGGGGAACGGCGCAGGCGATGGCAGCGGGCGGCGCGGGCGGCGGCGCTAGCAGGCGGCGGCGCAGGCGAGGAGCGGCGCGGGCGGCGAAGCAAGGCGGCGGCGGCGTGGGTCTGCGCGTGCGGCGGCGACGAGATGCGGGGCGGCGCGGCGAGTTGCGGGAGGGGGCGGCGGCGCGAGCAGCGAGAGGGGTCGGGGTCGGCCTTAAAAAGGGCGAGGCCGAGGCCTTCCTTGGGCGAGGGGGCACGAGGGGGACGGGGAGTCCGGCCGGACTCCGGCGGCGGCGCTCCCGTGCGGGAGTCGGTCTCCCGCGGGAGATCGGGGACGGGAGGGAGGCGGCGTGGAGCTGGGCCTTGGCCTGGCTTCGGCTGGGCCGGCCTAGTCGGCGAGGAGGGGTTTTTTTTAAACATTTTTTTTTCAGAGAACAAAAATAATAAAAGAAAAAACAACTAAAATATTATATAGGCATATAATATATCAAAATTTTTAGAAAAAGATTTTCTAAAAGATGAACATTTTTATAACTTCAAATAAAATCCACACAAATTCAGATAAAACAAAGAGTGCTACTGGTCTATTAAAATTCAACAAAAATCATTTTAAAAATACCAAAATGATTTCAAATTAATTTTTCTCCAATTTTCTGTTGTAGGGAATCATGTTACCCTATTTTCCATGTATTTTGATTTTGGAGAAAAATAATTTGAATAAAACTCAAATAAATCCAAATTGAAAATAAATTCAAAAGAACTTTGAATTTAATTCTTTGAAACTCCCAACTCATATTTCATATAATTTGAAGAAGTCATTTTATCTTCTCTCGTGAAAATTATTGAGTTGCTTAAAGTTTCTGAAGTGGAAAAATATTTCCCAATGGAATTTAAATATTTTTCAAAAACCCTTTTCATTTTAAATGGAAGAAGTCATGTCATCTTCTCTCTAGGGTTTTGTGTTGAAAAGAATTTGAATTCATGGAGATCATAAAAGCAAAATGAAAGTTTGGGAAAGTCCTTTTATTCCCTCTCGTTTAACTTTCAAAAGTTTCGAATTCACTCACTTTCAGACAATCAATCAAACAATCAATCAAATCTATCTATTTATTATAACATTCCAAAATTTAGAATTTTGGGATGTTACAAACCTACCACCCTTAAAAGGAATCTCGTCCTCGAGATTCGGAGAGGCTAGCAAGAAAAAGGTTAGGGTTTGGGGGTCTCCTTAAAATTTCATCAATCGTCTCCGGGGTCTGGGGTGCTACCACCCTTAGAAACATCGTTATGGTCCCATCAATACTCATATACTCCATCCTTATTCTTGACAGTGTCGGTCTTCTTAGATCTTCAGGATAATTCCTTATCCGGGCTCTTCCGGTAGTGGCATAACCTTACCACAATTTTTCTATCCTTTCATCTTGGTAAGGTTCTTCCGAGATTGGGTCTTCTTAGCTGACGGGTCTGGCGCCAAAACTAAACAACTATCGATATCTCATGGTGGTCAATAATTTGTGGTTTCTCCTGCAGGAAATGGGTCTGGTTGATCCTCATCGTATAACCTACGGTTGGCAACAACTGCCGTGTACAAGGGAAAAATTCTTATACCATTCTAAGGTTTTAAACAGGGTTTTGATCGTCGTCTCTCTACTATAGGCAAGTCACTCAGATTTACTATCCCATATGGCAAGGCGAATAATAAGAGTAAGTCGGTATGGTGATCAATCCATCCCGCACCCAAATCATTACCTTGTATACGGTTTAGCGAATCTCGCATTGTAACACTCGGTCATCCTCACAAGCATTGCAGAATTTCTCTCGTCGACGAACCAAGTTCGGAATAATCCATTGATTCTGCAAGCCAGACAAACATCTATCGTTCCTTCACAACTCTCGGGTTTTGCGTAAACTCCTATAAAATCGTCTGTCGACAAAGGTATATCCACTTCTAGGGTTTTTCCTTCAGCAAGAATGTGCTTGCTTCTTGGCAGGTCCTGGGGCCTGTGGGTTATGGCCCATCTCATCACTTGTAGTCCTTGAACCTATCATCGGGCAACTGATCATTATTCCCACTTCCAACTTCCTAGTATTCTTAAATCCATCCAATTGTATTGTCTTCCTTCCTTATATTGGCACCAAACTAGGACATGATTACTCAGACTCATCATGGAGTTTTCCATTGATCCATATTTCCAACATCATACCTCCTTTATATCCAATAGTAATTCATCTCTTCATCCTCGTGGGATATCCCTCATACCGAGATAAAAACTTATACTTATGAAGTCCATATTCCACTTCGTGGAACATCATTATCCTTTCCGCGGTCAAGCGTCCTTACAGGGGAATATTGGCCATCTCTGCATGGCACTTCTTCAACTGGGAAACGTGAAACACATCTTGAACTCCTGACAGTCCTTCGGGTAACTCAAACTTGTTGGCCACTTCTCCCATACGCTCCAAAACTCGGTATGGTCCTACAAATCTCGGGGCTAACTTTACCTTAACTCCAATTCGTTTAACTCCTCGCAGAGGGAACACATGAAGACATGCTCTGTCTCCAATTTCATAGACTACCTCCTTGCGGTTTTAGGTCTGCATAACTCTTCTGTCTAGACTGAGCTACTTCCAGTCTATCTCGAATCAACTTAACATTCTCTTCCGACTCCTTGATCACATTTGGTCCAAACAACTGACGGTCTCCAACTTCATCCCACATACTCTTGGGGCATCACACATATCGAGACAAAACTCGTATTCATTTTGTCCGAAATCCATTACAGGGTACTACCACCCTTAAAATGCACAATTCTTCCATAGACCATATTTCTCTTATCCTCAAAAAATGGTCAAAATCCTTCTTCATAGAGTAACAACTCATAAAATCCATATCAGTACCAACGATGCTAACTTTATTCATTCTCCAATGATTACAATCTCTTGCTTTTCCATTACAAGTCTCAACTCAACACCTCAATATGAAGGAAAATGTTCTCACTACTACTATATTTCTTCTGTTATAAACTCAACTATTTATCACAAGTCTCCTTCTCCTTCGCACAATCTCTGGCAAAGTGCCCTGATTCATTACAACGGAAACATATTACTTCTGACAAGTTTCGGGGTTTCCTTGTGATTATATAGCCTCCTGGGGTCCTCATCTTCCCTTTTGGGCAATCATTGAAGTAGTGTCCTGAATTTTTGCACCTGAAACATGTGATATGACTCAGGTCTTTCTTTGTAGAAATTGGTTTGTTCCTGGGATCCAATCTACTTCTCTTCCTGGACTTTTCCATTCCAATCAGGGCTTCTATTTCCTGTGGGTCATAATCTACTTCCTCCGTCGAGAATTCTACTAGATCCCCATTCAAACAATTTTGGGAGATGTGTCCTTCTTCTCCACATGAATAGCAAGACTTGGTGCAGGGTTTACTTAGTTCTTCTTTGGGTGTGTCCTCCACCTCTTCCTTCATCACGGGTTCTTCTAACATTTCCATAAGGGCTCCTTTCATTACTTCTTTCTTCTGCTGGATGGTTCGTTGTACCATGGAGTAAATGTGACACTGAGAAGGATAGTGGGTAGTCCCTTCACACAAGAAACAAGTAATCTGCCTAATTGGGCATTCTTCAACTGGGTGACTTCCTTCGCAATTAGGGCATTCATCCTTGTGTTCTTTATGGGTGTGTCCTATTTCTCCACAAATCTTGCATGCACAAGGTTTCTTCATATACTTTCCATAAGGCTTCAACTTCTGGGACACAAGCCGAGACTTTGGCAAAGTCAACTTAAATTATTTCCAAGTGGTTACTCCTTGCCATCCATTCATGGTTTGGTACATCCTCCACCAAGTAGCAGCACCTCTTTCAAAGCACAGAAGAGCATGCTGGGTCATATCATGTCCAACTATAGGGTTATTCTCCATGTGATCCTCCATGTTCTGAATCCATCGGTCTGTTTCCAACTGACCCATCGGTCCAGAAAATACAAGCTCATCTCCATTCATCCGCTATTGGGTCCATGTGGGTTTGGGGTGAGATAAGAGAGATAGAGAGGGATACACACAACACAAACAAAAGTTTTGAAAAGATAGATTTTATTTGTGGCTGTCGGGAAAAACATCAAACAAATGACAGCTCACAAACGTCGCATCTAACGTAGGTATATAACAGGGGTTTGGTCTTCTAAAGGTCAATAAATCTTCAACGTCTCCAAACTCTTCAAGCCTTGTTCAAGCCTCTAATGGCTTCTTCCAATCATGCTTGTCCTTCTCAAGTTCTTTTTCCAGATCATCTCTGTTGACGTGAAGTCTCTCGTGACGTCCTTTAATATTCTGGAGTTGCGTTCCAAATTTCTGGTTTCAACATCCTTCACATGAACCATGGTATACTGTCTTTCAGTTCTTGACAATTCTCCGGTATCTCGAGGTTGTAGCTCTTCCAGCGTGGCTACTCTCATCTTTAGGATCCTGAGTTCCTCATGAAATACTTCCTTGTCTAATATGACTTCCTGGAGCTCCATTTTAAACTTCTTGATGTACTACTCCAGATCCTGGTGATACACCGGCTAGGGCTAAAACTTCATCTTATGATAGGTGCTCCATCAGCCTTCTTCCATCAAATCCATTCTGATGAAATGCATCAACTCAGCATGGTGACAATAGCATAAGCGGGCCATAACACGCTGGATAGCTGGGTTTCTGCTCTTGTCATTTCCATGAGCTATCATTCCATAGATGATATCTCCTGCCTTAAGGTTTTCTTGACAAATCCTTGAGTTCTTAACTCTACATGCTCCGGTCTTTCTCCGATACACCTTGATCTCGGGTATTGACAACTTCCATAGTCTGCCAAGTTCCATAAGGGTAGCCTTCCTAGGTCATACAAATCTGGGAATTCTTCAGAGCCTTCAAATTCTACTTGTCTTCAGAGTCTTCAACAGCTGTAGTTTCCATTATCATAATGTATGGTAAAATCCTCTTCATTCTGAATGGTCTTACTAGTCTGATATCCTGTACTTCTTGGAGTGGTCTCATTAGTCGAATCTTCGTGTGATCAAAAAGGGGAAGGGGTATGGTCTCACTAAAGGGAATTTTTGAATAAGCTCAGAAGAGAAGAGAGGTAAAAGATCTTTTTGAAAGGGAAAGTTGTAGAGAAAAATCTTTGCTATGGGCTTGCCAGTTTCTAGGGTCACGTCCTACAGTCAACATGTGCTCTGATACCATCTTGTAGCGACCTGACCCGAATGGATCAAGTCTCTGTGCTTAAGTGTCATCCCTGGATCGGTATGCTGACACACACAGTACTCGAAGGATTTATAACAGAGGTAAATCACATGTATAAAGTAACGTAAATACTATTACCTCAATCCATATAGCGGAAGCAACAAGGTTGTGGATTCCCATCACACCAACGGCAAAGTTGAGTGTAGAAATCGTAACCCTAACGTATCACTTACTCGTCGTAAGATAATCCTGCAACATGAGACGTTGCAGCCCGAAACGGGTCAGTACATTGAATGTACTGGCAAATTCACACCATAGAGAAAATGATGAACAATGGCTATCACTACATGCATATATGGCTGGTGGAAAAGCTCTATGGTTATAAGGTTTTTGCGTAAAGCCAATTTTTCCCTACTACAAAGGAATAAAATTAATTACTATCATGGTGGTTGTTAAACATTGAGAATGGTTGACAGCATTCTCAATCCCAATTAAGTAACATCATTAAAACCCAACAATATTCATTTAAAGTAACGTGATGAGATCAACAGGATAATCCAAGAACTAGATACTCAAGATGTCCATAACCGGGGACACGGCTAATCATGATTAGTTTATACACTCTGCAGAGGTTTGCGCACTTTTCCCCACATGACTCGATCGCCTCCGTTTGTTTTCTCGCACTACATGGTGTTTGAGAAACGGATGACCGAGACATAGTCTTTCAGAAGCGCTAGCACCTTACATGTGGGGTAGACCGTACCACCTACAACCCCTACATCTGCTAGTCCACCCCGTAAGAGTTCGCACAACTTAGTCAACTATGCCAGAGCCCATAGTAGCATGTGGCTGCACACGGAAGTTTCTAGCATGAATTATCTTATGATCCCTTTGAGCCTGGGTGGCGGTCCGAAATAAAAACAGGCAAGTCCTGATAGACATCAGGTGCCTCAATCCACCCAGATGTGTGTTTAAGTTGCCACCTTAGATAAACCATTAAAATTAATAAACTCACATCTGTCATGGATATCACTCACCCAATCCACGTCTACTAGCGTAGCATGGCATAATAAGCAAACGTAGAGTAACTCCCAAGGGTTTGAAAATAAACAGGTAATAGGTACTACCTCAACTACTTCCCATCCCACAATTTAATTAGATCCTAATCATGCAATGTTTGAGGATTGATCTAATGCAATAAAACTGGGTATGAGAAAAGGTATGATCAAAGTGTGAACTTGCCTGCAATGTTGATGAAGATGATTCGCACTCAAAAATCTTGATAGATCTACTCGTCATACTCCGGTCAATCTATCGTAAGCAAACAATAGTAATCACACATAAGCAATCACTCAAAAGATCAGAAAGAACGAAGAAGACGATTCGGAAACATCAAAACCAAGCAAATAACTCTTGCAACATAAAACAATTTCTAACAGTACCAAAATTATGTGAATTTGGCCTTATTAGAATGTTTAGGTCAAGAGCTTCGATTTGCAAAAAGAATCAACTCAAACGGAGTTATGGATAAAAAGATATGATCAAAAGAAGTTTGAATTCAAAATTTTCAAAAACATGTTTGGGTTCGATTACTGGATAGAGGAGATCATAACGAAGACGTGGGCATTGGTTTCGTTGGATTTGGACAAACGGTGTAAAAGTTATGACTGTTTGAAGAACAGGGACTAAACTGTAAATAAAACACTCACAGATAGGTCCCTGGCCGAAAATCTAAAATAAAAAGAAAAAGAGAAACGCTACCGAATGAACGTTCGCTACAGAACGCTTAAAGGACGAAAACCGTTCGCTACAGATCTAAACGGGTGAACGCTCACTATCTAACAAAACCAAAAGAAATAAACCATACTAAAAGAAAAACCGAACTATATAAAAAAACGGTGGGTTTTTCTCGGTTTATACCGGTCGGGGCAGATAAACCGGCGGCGGCGGTTTAGATCGGTGGAGCGGCGGCTTCGGCGAGGGCGGCGAGCTCCGGCGAGGCTACGGCAGCGCGGGCGGCGGTGGGGAACGGCGCAGGCGATGGCAGCGGGCGGCGCGGGCGGCGGCGCTAGCAGGCGGCGGCGCAGGCGAGGAGCGGCGCGGGCGGCGAAGCAAGGCGGCGGCGGCGCGGGTCTGCGGCGTGCGGCGGCGGCGAGATGCGGGGCGGTGCGGCGAGTTGCGGGAGGGGGTGGCGGCGCGAGCAGCGAGAGGGGTCGGGGTCGGCCTTAAAAAGGGCGAGGCCGAGGCCTTCCTTGGGCGAGGGGGCACGAGGGGGACGGGGAGTCCGGCCGGACTCCGGCGGCGGCGCTCCCGTGCGGGAGTCGGTCTCCCGCGGGAGATCGGGGATGGGAGGGAGGCGGCGCGGAGCTGGGCCTTGGCCTGGCTTCGGCCGGGCCGGCCCAGTCGGCGAGGAGGGGTTTTTTTTAAAACATTTTTTTTCAAAGAACAAAAATAATAAAAGCAAAAACAACTAAAATATTATATAGGCATATAATATATCAAAATTTTCAGAAAAAGATTTTCTACGAGATGAACATTTTTATAACTTCAAATAAAATCCACACAAATTCAGATAAAACAAAGAGTGCTACTGGTCTATTAAAATTCAACAAAAATCATTTTAAAAATACCAAAATGATTTCAAATTAATTTTTCTCCAATTTTCTGTTGTAGGGAATCATGTTACCCTATTTTCCATGTATTTTGATTTTGGAGAAAAATAATTTGAATAAAACTCAAATAAATCCAAATTGAAAATAAATTCAAAAGAACTTCGAATTTAATTCTTTGAAACTCCCAACTCATATTTCATATAATTTGAAGAAGTCATTTTATCTTCTCTCGTGAAAATCATTGAGTTGCTTAAAGTTTCTGAAGTGGAAAAATATTTCCCAATGGAATTCAAATATTTTTCAAACACCCTTTTCATTTTAAATGGAAGAAGTCATGTCATCTTCTCTCTAGGGTTTTGTGTTGAAAAGAATTTGAATTCATGGAGATCATAAAAGCAAATATGAAAGTTTGGGAAGTCCTTTTATTCCCTCTCGTTTAACTTTCAAAAGTTTTGAATTCACTCACTTTCAGACAATCAATCAAACAATCAATCAAATCTATCTATTTATTATAACATTCCAAAATTTAGAATTTTGGGATGTTACAAAAGATGTTAGTAGCAATGATGCGATTGGATCCGTGATCTGAGGTTTATCCTCATTGCTGCACAGAAGAATTATGTCCTTGATGCACCGCTAGGTGACAAACCTATTGCAGGAGTAAATGCAGATGTTATGAACGTTTGGCTAGCTCAATATGATGACTACTTGATAGTTTAGTGCACCATGCTTAAACAGCTTAGAATCGGGACTTCAAAGACGTTTTGAATGTCATGGACCATATGAGATGTTCCATGAATTGAAGTTAATATTTCAAGCAAATACCCAAGTTGAGATATACGAAGTCTCCAACAAGTTCTATAGCTAAAAGATGGAGGAGAATAGCTCAAGCAGTGAGCATGTGCTCAGATTGTCTGGGTACTACAATCGCTTGAATCAAGTGGGAGTTAATCTTCCAGATAAAATAGTGATTGAAAGAATTCTCTAGTCACCATCACCAAGTTAGTAGAACTTCGTGATGAACTATAATATGCAAGGGATGACGGAAACGATTCCCAAGCTCTTCGTGGTGCTGAAATCGACGAAGGTAGAAATCAAGAAAAGCATCAAGTGTTGATGGTAAACAAAACCACTAGTTTCAAGTAAAGGGGCAAAGGGAAGAAAGGGGAACTTCAAGAAGAACGGCAAGCAAGTTGCTGCTCAAGTGAAAAAACCCAAGTCTGGACCTAAGCCTGAAACTGAGTGCTTCTACTGCAAAGGGACTGGTCACTGGAAGCGGAACTACCCCAAGTAATTGGCGAATAAGAAGGATGGCAAAGTGAACATAGATATATTTGATATACATGTTATTGATGTGTACTTTACTAGTGTTTATAGCAACCCGTCAGTATTTGATACTAGTTCAGTTGCTAAGAATAGTAACTCGAAACGGGAGTTGCAGAATGAACAGAGACTAGTTAAGGGTGAAGTGACGATGTGTATTGGAAACGGTTCCAAGATTGATATGATCATCATCGCACACTCCCTATACTTTCAGGATTAGTGTTAAACCTAAAATAAATGTTATTTAGTGTTTGCGTTGAGCATGAATATGATTGGATCATGTTTATTGCAATACAGTTATTCATGTAAGTTAGAGAATAATTGTTGTTCTGTTTACATGAATAAAACCTTCTATGGTTATACACCCAATGAACATGGTTTGTTGGATCTTGATCGTGGTGATACACATTTTCATAATATTGAAGCCAAAAGATGCAAAGTTTATAATGATAGTGCAACTTATTTGTGGCACTGCCATTTAGGTCATATTGGTGTAAAGCGCATGAAGAAAATCCATGGTGATGGGCTTTTGGAATCACTTGATTAAGAATCAGTTGATGCTTGCGAACCATGCCTCATGGGCAAGATGACTGTAAGGGCATATTTATCCCTAAGGTGTTTTGGTGATTGATGACAATGCGTTTGCGGACTAATCGTGTGCCTTGAGTATCCCAGACGTTTCATCGCTAGGCACAAGACGGTTTGGCGCCCCTCGAAGACTGTTGAAGACGGCGTCTTTTCTATGTTTCTTTTTGGTGGATTTGAGTCGTAGGAAAGCCGTACTATTAAGAGGGGGTCCGCATCGGAAAGGTTTGGGTGGAATCATCACGTACATGTTTTCTTCCTTGTCCCCTCCTTTCCCCTGCACTTTGGAGCATCCTCCGTTGATCCTCTTTTCCCTTGTCCTGACTGCTGTTGGTGGGCTTGCGGTAGTACTGCTCATTGTTGAGCGGTAGTACCGCAGGCACCCGCGGTAGTACTGCACTTTGGCACGGTAGTACCGCTGGTGCCCACGGTAGTACCGCTCCTCTGGAGCCGTAGTACCGTGGCCCCCATGCCAAGTATCGCTCCTTCGCGGTAGTAGGGGCAGATGTAATTTTTTACATCCGCGCCACTGCACTAGTACCACATTCCTTGCGCGGTAGTACCGTGTGCGGCCTGGATTAGCTGCCAAGCGGTAGTACCGCTCCTCTGCGGTAGTACTGTTTTTGCTTCTTCCGTTTACCAGCGGAAGTAGGCACGGATGTACCTTTATCCGCGCTCTTCCCAGGCTAGGGGTTTCTTGCCTTGCGGTAGTACGGCAAGGGGGAGCGGTAGTACCGCGCCCGCGGCAGTACCGCCCTCAGCTCTTGTGCTACAGGTCTGCCCTAGCTGCTGCTGGTGCTGCGGTAGTACCGTGGGCCTGCACGGTAGTACCGCGTGGCCTTGCGGCAGTACCGCTTGTCAGCAAGTTGAAGTACTGCATGGACCTGCGGTAGTACCGCTGGTCTGGGGCGGTAGTACCGCTGGTCGCGGGCTGGTAGGTGGATAACGGTTGGATCTTTGTCCTAAGCTATAAAAGGTGTGTCTTCTTCCTCGAGTTGACTACCTCTTCCAACCCTAAGCTCCATTGTTGCTCTAAGCTCCATTTTTGCCCGATCTCACTCCCTAGCCAATCAAACTTGTTGATTTGCTCGAGAGTGGTTGAGAAGGCCCCGATCTACACTTCCACCAAGAGAAATTTGATTCCCCCCACTAATCCCTTGCGGATCTTGTTACTCTTGGGTGTTTGAGCACCCTAGACGGTTGAGGTCACCGCGGAGCCATAGTCCATTGTGGTGAAGCTTCATGGTGTCGTTGGTAGCCTCCAATTGAGTTGTGGAGATTGCCCCAACCTTGTTTGTAAAGGTTTGGTCGCCGCCTCCAAGGGCACCAATAGTGGAATCACGGCATCTCGCATTGTGTGAGGGCGTGAGGAGATACGGTGGCCCTAGTGGCTTCTTGGGGAGCATTGTGCCTCCACACCGCTCCAACGGAGACGTACTTCCCCTCAAAGGGAAGGAACTTCGGTAACACATCCTCGTCTCCACCGGCTCCACTCTTGGTTATCTCGTGCCTTTACTTGAGCAAGCTTATTTGTGATATATCTCTTGCTTGCTTGTGTTCCTATCTTTGTTGCATCATATAGGTTGCTCACCTAGTTTCATATCTAGACAACCTACTTTGATGCAAAGTTTAAATTGTTAAAGAAAAGCTAAAAATTGTTAGTTGCCTATTCACCCCCCTCTAGTCAATCATATCGATCCTTTAAATTGGTATTAGAGCCTCGTCTCTTTATTAAGGACTTTACCGTCTGAAGAGTATGGTTGATACCGTAGACGGTGTGGAGGAACACTCCGGTGTGAATCCGATCTCGTCTACGGGCGATGGGGGAACCTCGGTCTCTCGTGAGGAGTTCAATGTGGCCTTGGAGACATTGAAAACCTCCATGACGACCGAGGTTGAAAGCATGTTTACTAAATTCCTTGAAGGGCTTAAACTATCCACCGCACCGTTGAAAGTGGGTGATCCCACCGACAAGGTGACGGATGCTATCTCTGACAAGGGGGAAGCTAGTAGTGAAAAGGCCCCTTATTCTAGTGGTAAAAATGGCACCGGCATATTTGCTCATGTGGAACCACCACTTGTTTATGGTGGACCAGTTCCTTCCACTCATTTGAATCATGCCGGTCCTCCCCCTAAGATTGTGAAAAATGAGGACTTTGATTCTTGGGTTTACCGCTTTAAGCGCCATTTAAATCATGTGAACACTAATTTTTGGAGAATCATTGAAGAAGGTTTCCATCCGCATGATCCAAGCAACTTCACTCCTCGAGAAGCCGCGGATAACCAATTCAATGAGAATGCTCTCTTCATCATTCAAGATGCAATTCCACCCGAAGATCTACCTCATCTTCGGCCCTTCGCCTTGGCCAAAGACGCATGGCTTTGTGTTGTCTCGCTCTATCGGGGAAGCGCAAGCATTCAACGGTCCAACTATGAAGTGGTGCAATATGAAGCCGATGAGTTTGCAATGAAAGAAGATGAAGAACCTCATGAGCTTTATCGGAGAGTAACCAAACTCGCGGTCTCACTCCGAGATCACGGGAGCAAGGACATGGATGACAATTGGATCAAGCACAAATTCCTCAAGGCAATGATGCCTTACCATAAGGCCATGTCCTCCTTCATTCGTCAAAGGCCGGACTTCCACACTTTGACCTCAAGCGAAGTGTTGGATGAGTTTGTGGCCATGAACATCTTGGACAAGACCGCCGACAATGCGGTGCTTCGTTCTCAAAGGGCAAAGAAGCCCAACCTTGCATTGAAGGCCAAGGTCTGCATTGAAGAAGAAGAAGAGGAAGAAGAGGAGAGCAACCCCGAAGATACAAAGTATGCATATCATGAACACATGTCACTTGCTTCAAGGCAATTTTGGAGCAAGAAAAACTCAAGGCCAAACTTTAACAAAAACAACTCAAGTGGCACGAAGAGCAAGCAACGTGTAAGGACTTGCTACAATTGTGGCAATGTGAGTCATCTTGTTGCGGAGTGCCTGTATGAGAAGAGGGAAGATGGTGGCAAGCTCATCCGAAAGGACAAGGCCAAGTCGTTCCCCAACAAGAGCAACTTCACCAAGAAGAGTCCTCCCAAGGCATTGGTGGTACAAGAAGAGTACAGTGAGAATGATGACGATGATGAAGATGGTGAGTCAGTTGCCATGGCCTCAGTTGCCATTGCGACGACTCCACGGGTGTCTCTCTTCGACTCACCCAATGAGAGCATCACCGCCAAGTGCCTCATGGCTAAAGCCACCAACAAGGTAACCCCCAACATCAAAACTACCATCATTAATCATCCTTCTTCAACGGATAGCATTGATGAACATGAGGGAGCTAATGTGGACGTGAATGAGTTTGAGGCCTTTATGGGCAAACTTAAGGGTAAATCCAAGAAGCACTTTGTTGCTCTCTTGTAACAACTTGGTGAAGCCAATGCCATGATCGAGGCTCACGAAGATACCATCTCTAAGATGGAAGGGCATAGTCGTGACTATGCCGATGATATCTTGGATCTTTCCAATGCTCTTGAGGAAGAGCGTGGTCTTCGTTTGGCTCTTGAGGAGTCACACAACGTTGATCATGCTAAGTTAAAGAAAGATTTTGATCATGTTCTCATTGTTTCTCGTGTGCTAAACTCCGAGAAGGCCGAACTTGAGGTTGATCTTGCTAGACTCAAAGAGGAGTTTGATCTACTTGACAAGGCTCACAAAGTCTTGAAGGGTGCTCATGCTAGCCTCAAAGAGTCTCATGGTCAACTTCAAGTAAAGCTAACCAAGGAAAAAGCCACTTTTCCTCGGATGATGTTAGTTGATAATGCAAATGCAACTAACCCGTGTTGTGAGCATGTGCATCTTGTTGAGGATAATGCTAAGCTAAAGGTGCAACTTGAGAAAGGTCTTGCGTCTTCCATACAAGGCGAGAAGAACCTCAACGACCTCTTGACCAACCAAAAGGGAGTTGTGGCCAAGGAAGGGATTGGGTATGTGCCCAAGTCCAAGAACAAGAAGAAGAATGACAAGGCCAAATGACCTCCTCCTCTCATGCAAACCTTTGTGAAGGAGGGAGAGAATGCTTCCAAGGATAAGAAGAACAATGCGAAGGGTGGCGGTGTCAAAAAGGGCAATGCCACTCCTCCCATCAAAGCCGGCGACTTTAATCCTTCTTATGTGTTATGTCGTGCTAGTGATGGGCATGTCTATGCCAAATTTGTTGGTTCTCCTCATGAGTACATTGAATGGTCTATTTGGGTTCCAAAGACCCTTGTTACTAACATCAAAGGACCCATTACAAAATGGGTACCTAAAACCAAGCATTGATCTCTTGTAGGTGTTTGCATCCGGTGGGGGATCATGGTTGCTCGATAGCGGAGCTACAAATCATATGACCGGAAGCAAGGACTTGGTGGTGGACGTGCACAAGATTCCATCTATGCCCACCAATGTCGAGTGGAGTGACGCCTCATCTTCTAAGGTATTGGGACTTGGCAAGGTAGTCATCTCTCATGATCTCACCATCGAGAAGGTCATGCTTGTTGAGTCCCTTGCATACAATTTACTTTCCGTTCGTCAACTTGCAATCATGAGCTTTGCCACTTTCTTTGATATTGATACCGTGGCCCTCTTGTGGAGCAAGACTCTTAAAGTAGCCTTTGTTGGGCATGTCGAGAACGGTCTATATGTGATTAACTTTTCGGAGCGACCCACTAAGACCGCGACATGCCTAATGGCTAAAGTTGATGTGGGATGGCTTTGGCATCGCCGTTTAGCCCATGTCAATATGAGATCTTTGCAAAGTCTTCTCAAGTGGGACCATGTCCGTGGACTAACGAATGTTAGCTTTGCTAAAGATCGTGCTTGCAGTGCTTGTATCGAATGAAAGCTACATGAGAAGGCTCACCCTCCCACGACTATCATTCACTCAAAGAGGCCTTTGGAGCTCCTTCACTTGGATCTCTTTGGGCCTCCATCCTTTGATAGTCTTGGGGGTAGGAAGTATTGCTTGGTGATTGTGGATGACTACTCAAGATACACTTGGGTGTATTTCTTCAAGAGGAAGAGCGAGACCCAACAAACCGTCATTGACTTTGCAAATGAAGCACAACGTCAACACAATGCAAAGATCTTGACAATAAGAAGTGACAACGGCACCGAGTTCAAGAACTACACCTTGGATGAGTTTCTTAGTGATGAGGGGATCAAGCATCAATATTTCGCACCTTACACCCCTCAACAAAACGGTGTTGCGGGGAGGAAGAACCGGACGTTGATGGATGCGGCAAGGACCATGATGGCGGAGTTCAAGTCTCCATACAACTTTTGGGCCGAAGCCATCAACACCGCGTGTCATGCATCCAATCGACTCTACCTCCGCAAGGGCTTGAACAAGACTCCATATGAGATACTCACCGGTAACAAGCCCAACCTTAAGTACTTTCGGGTGTTCGGGTGTAAGTGTTTCATTCTCAAGAAAGGTGTTCAGTTGTCTAAATTTGAGGCTAGAGCTAATGAGGGCATATTTGTTGGTTATGCTACAAACTCTCATGCTTACCGTGTCCTCAATAAATCCACGGGACTTATTGAGGAGACGTGTAACGTGGAGTTTGATGAGAATAACGGCTCCCAAGTGGACCAAAGTGGCACTTGTGATGTAGGTGATGAAATTCCTCCTCAAGCCATAAGAAGAATGGGTGTTGGTTTTATCCTACCCATTGAGGAACCCCTTGTGGCCGAAGGAGAAGGACAATGCTCCACTCAAGTGGAGCCATCACCAACCCAAGGCCCACATGCTTCCGAAGAACAACGTGAAGGCCCTCATCCTCAAGAACAAGACCAAGAGCAAGATCATGCTCAAGACGGTATTTACACACCAATTGATGCCCAAGGTCAAGTTCTCTCCTTCGGGCAAGTTCAAGAACAAGAACAAGCTCAAGACGATGCTGAAGATGATCAAGTGACCACTCCTCGTCTCACCCCCGAGGAGGAATTGGAGCGTCGTGCTGCCAAGGTTGCTTCCAAGCTCTCCACCAAGGATCATCTCATGACAAATGTGCTTGGAAGCTTAAGAAAGGGGGTAAGCACTCATAGACAATTAGCAAACTATTGTGAACATCACGCGTTTGTCTCTTGTGTTGAGCCCCAAAAGGTCTATGAGGCGCTCGAAGATCCGGATTGGCTCAATGCCATGCACAAAGAACTCAACAACTTCGAGCGCAACAACATGTGGAGATTGGTGCCAAGGCCGACGGTGAACCACAATGTCATTGGAACCAAGTGGATATTTAAGACCAAGCAAGATGCTCATGGGATTATCATTCACAACAAGGCTCGCTTGGTAGCACAAGGCTACTCCCAAGTCGAGGGTATCGACTACGGTGAAACCTTTGCTCCCGTTGCTCGTCTTGAATCCATTTGCATGTTGATTGCATATTCTTCTCATCATAACTTTAAGTTACAACAAATGGATGTGAAGAGTGCTTTTCTTAATGGTCCTATTAATGAATTGGTTTATGTCAGGCAACCCCCCGGGTTCGGGGATCCCTACTTTCCCGATCATGTGTATCAACTCGATAAGGCACTCTATGGCCTTAAACAAGCCCCACGTGCGTGGTATGACCACCTTACCGAGTTGCTACAAGACCGTGGTTTTGAAGTTGGGCTAATCGACCCCACTCTTTTTACTAAGAAGGTCAAAGGGGAGTTGTTTGTGTGCCAATTATATGTTGATGATATTATCTTTGGTTCCCCTAACAAAGCTTTCAATGAGGAATTTTCCACTCTCATGACCTCAAAGTTCGAGATGTATTCCATGGGAGAGTTGAAGTTCTTTGTAGGGTTCGAAGTGAAGCAAAGAAGAGAAGGAACCTTCATCAACCAAGCCAAATACACTCAAGACATGCTCAAGAGATTCAAGCTAAGTGATGTCAAGCCGGCTTCCACTCCAATGCCCACCAAGTGCCAACTTGACATAGATCCCAATGGTAAAGCGGTGGATCAAAAGGTATATCGCTCCATGATTGGCTCCTTGCTTTACCTTTGTGCATCTAGACCGGATATCATGTTGAGTGTGGGAATTTGTGCACGGTTTCTAGCCGCACCTAAGGAAAGTCACTATGTGGCAGTCAAACGAATCTTTCGATATTTGGCTCATACCCCAAACTTTGGCTTATGGTACCCAAGAGGGGCAAACTTCTAGCTTGTATGGTATTCGGATTCCGATTGGGCGAGAGACAAAGTGGATAGGAAGTCCACTTCCGGAGGGTGCCAATTCCTTGGTTGCTCTTTGGTAAGTTGGTCTTCCGAAAAGCAAAGTTGTGTGTCTCTCTCGTCCACCGAAGCAGAGTATGTAGCGGCCGGTAGTTGTTGTGCACAACCCTTATGGATGAGGCAAACTTTGAAGGATTACGGTGTCATTTGTGACAAAGTGCCTCTTTGGTGTGATAATGAAAGTGCCATCAAGATTTCTCTCAACCCGGTGCAACACTTCAAGACGAAGCATATTGAGATTCGGTATCACTTCATCCAGGATCACATTAGGTGAGGGGAGATCGAGCTCAACTACGTCAACACTCATGATAACCTTGCAGATATTTTCACGAAGCCGTTGGATGAAGTAAGATTTCGTGAGTTAAGGCATGAGCTAAATATCATTGATTCGAGCAATGTTGCTTGAACCCTTTCACACCCCACCATACTCAACTTGTTGTCTTGTTTAGATGTAGGCATGGACATAGGGGGAGTGTTCTCTCAAGAGAGAAGTGCATATTTCAACCCTCAACTTTTGCCCTAGTCTAATTTACAAACCCGAACTCTAATACCATCTAAATTACAACCCCCAACTCTCAAAACCGGTCAGGATTCAACCCTCCCCTCTCTGTTGACCGGTTTTGACCTGGTTGACCGGTTTTGACCAGTCAACAGGTCCAGTCAGCATGCCACATTAGCAAAAAATGCAAAATTTCCAAGGAAACAACTTGTAAAATCGAAGAAAATCCAGGAAAAGAAATAAGTAATCCAATTTCCGAAAAACACGGAAAATAAAAAAAATGAATTTCCAAAAAAATCCAGAAACTCAAATTCCAAAAAAAAAATCATTTTTTATATTCCCTAGCTTTTTTCAGAATTTTGACTTTTTATATTTTTCCCTAATCTTATAGATTTTTATTTACTTTTTCTTGAAATTTTGAAAAAAAATCTGACGTGGCATGCTGATTGGACTCATTGACTAGTCAAAACTGGTCACCCCGGGTCAAAACCGGTCAATAGGGTGGGGAGGGTCGAATCCTGGCCGGTTTTGAGACTTGGGGGTTGTAATTTAGACGATATTAAAGTTCAGGGTTATAAATTAGACTAGGGCAAGAGTTCAGGGTTGAAATATGCACTTCTCTCTTCTCTCAATGAACTCTCCCTCCCCCCATTATGCATAAATTGATCAAGTCTTTCACACTAGCCATGTTTGATGGTACTTGTGCTTCAAGTACGAGTTTTGGTCATGGACCCAAGGATATTCTTCGTGGTGCCATACCAATTGACTCAAACATAGGTGGCTCCGGCCACCGCCCTCTCGTTGGAGAGGTTGTGTCTCGTGGTCGTCTCTTGCTGTCGTTTTGCCCCTTCTTCTCCTCGTGTTTGAGCTTGTTGGGTGGTGTGGTGTTTGTTTGAAGTTTCCGTGCGAAGATCACTCTTTCTCTTGTGTTGGAAATGTGCTTCTTCTTGAGCTCACGATACTACCGCGGCTTGCCACGGTACTACCGTGCATGGGGTGTACGGTACTACCGGCCCAGCGCGGTACTACCGCTTGGGGGAGCGGTACTACCGCTTTGGTGCGGTCGTTCCGCCCAAGCGGTACTACCGCGATGACACGTGGTACTACTGCTCTGTCGGAGGCGCGTGGGGATAAGAACAGGAACGGGGGGTTTCTAACTTCCCCATACCCATTTGTCAGTTTCCCCCACTTCGTCTCTCTCTCTCTCGCTCAAGAATGGGGCCGAAGTCCCTCGCCGGATCTCCGTCTCCGGCTGCTCTCTTTGGATTCCGACCGGTGGGATCGTTCCCCACCACTTCCTCTTACCATGGACCAAGGTTTTTTCCCCAAATCCCTCTCTTTCTTGTTGGTTCTCTTGTCTCTAGGTTCTTGGGGAGATGCTTGTGTTCTTGAGATTTTAGGCCAAATCTTTGCAAGAGAAGGTTGTAGGAGAGTAGTGTTGCGTAGACGTTTTACTTGATATATTGTCCCGTGGTAGACGTGATCAACCGTAGTTCCGCCATGGTTTCGCGTGTCTTCTCAGATTCAAAAGTAGACTCGGATCTGACGCGGTGCGGTACTACCGTGCCTCTGATGCGGTACTACCGCTCGTATGGTGCGGTACTACCGCACATGCTGCGGCACTAAGGTCTTACTACCGCTCCAAGCAACGGTAGTACCGCGTGAGGACACGGTACTACCGTGACTCGGAGCAGTACTAAAATTTTAGTACCGCATGACCAGGCAGCACTACCGTTGTTGTCTCATCGTCCTTGTGGCATTTATCCCGTATGATTTCTACTTGTTTCCCTTGCTTTGTCGTGGTCTTTGCATTGATTCTTCTCGCTCTTTGTGTGTGCTTCCTCTTGCGTCTTAGGTGGTGGCTCTCGCTGTTCCAATCCCAGTCGTGACACTAGCTCCAAGCGACTGCGCAATCCTCAAGATGAAGCACCAGAGGGCTCCAGTGCCCCCAAGCGCAATGTCAAGACCACTGCCAGCAAGCAAAAGGAACCTGCTAAGGGCATGGACGAGATTCCCCTCAATGAGTACGTCGAACGCCGGAAGATCAACCCTTATGTGAATCCTCGTGCTATCTTCAGAGGCACCGAGTTGTTTTGGACCAAGCAGCAGGCTCTCATTTATCTAGATGTGATCAAGAACAAGCAGAATACCTTCGTCGATGTCAAGTGGATAGACATGAATCACATGAGGAAGGACAAGTTTCGTGACTATTTTGGAGAAGCTCTGGACTTGGTGGAGCAGTTCGCTATGGAGCATGTGATCTCCTTCCACCTTGACTATGACCCTGAGCTTATCTGTCAGTTCTTTGCTTCAGTTTACTTTCACCCCGGGGATGAGCGGAGGATGACCTGGATGACCAACGGCCATCAGCTGTCTGCTACATGGAAGGAGTTCATGGGTTTGCTCCATGTTCCTGATGACGGGCTTCACACACCCGTTGGTGTTCGCCCCCACGCCAATTTTGAGTCTGCTAACAAGAACTTTCTCCAGCCGTACTATGTTGAGAAGGTGCTTCCCAGTGGCAAGTCGACTTGGGTGCTAAACTCTTTCCTGGATATCATGCATCGCATCTTCCGCAACACTATGTTCCCTTGCATTGGCGACAAGGACAAGGTTCATTCCTATATGGTGGACATGATGCTCCTGTGCGCGGAGGCACTTTCGTCTCAGACTCAGCCACTTGATGTCTCACACATCATGTGGTGTGAGCTTCGGTTTGCGGTGTTCACCCGGAAGGTACCTATCTATGGACCGTACCTGTTTCTATTGATCTCCACGACTTGGGAGAAGATGTACCCTGGTGATGAGTTCCTTGCTCCAGACTGGATTCGGCATGAGTCCATCAGTCTCCGCGTCAAGCCCAACTGGGCCAACACTACTACTTGTGCTGAGGCGTCTGCTATTAGGAGGGTTGTTGGTGAGGAGGAGGCTGGTGCAGAGGAAGCTGCTGAGGACCGTGCTGCTAGGCCTTCCCCACCTTCCTCTGAGCCGTCGTGGGCTAAGAAGTTGAAGGACAAGATGAAGACTCTCTTCTGCATGCAGGCGAAGGGGCAGTACAGGACTCATGTGGCATCCAAGGAGAGTCGCCGCCGCGGCAAGAAGGTCATGAGGCTCTTTGGAGAGGATGTCGCTGGCGGTTCTGAGGATGCCATCACGCCAGAGGCTGCATGGATGGCGAAGCAAGGTTACAAGTGGACTAGCTCCGAGGAGGACATCGAGGAAACCATCCCCGCCATCGAGTCTGACGAGGAGCACGAGGAGCAGTGGGATGATTGCTCTGCCTGAGCCACCCCTTGTGTGTAGGTGTCCTCTTTGCCTTTTTGGCGTCTCAATGCCAAAGGGGGAGAGAGTGTAGGGATTTGCGTGTTTGCGTGTCGTGTGTCGTGTTCGGTGTGTTTGCTTTGTCGTTTGGACCTCGTTTGCCTTTGTTTGGTTTGTGCCTTTGAGACTTATCCTTCATATGGTGTAAGACATATGCACTCTTTTCTATCTTAGTTAACTTATATTGGTGCTATCTTGTCTAGTGTTAACCTTACTATTGCAAGATATGCCTTGTCTCTATAATATAGGGGGAGCTTTGATCCTAGTATGTGTGCCGTGCAGTCCAAAGCACCCATCTAGTTGGCACACATCAAGGGGGAGCCCATCTATATTCTAGAGAGGAGGGGTTTGCATTTCCTTAATATTATTTCCCTTGTGCAAATCCCGTATTATCATCAAGCCACCAAAAAAGGGGAGATTGTAAGGGCATATTTATCCCTAAGGTGTTTTGGTGATTGATGACAATGTGTTTGCGGACTAATGGTGTGCCTTGAGTATCCCAGACGTTTCATCGCTAGGCACAAGACGGTTTGGTGCCCCTTGAAGACTGTTGAAGACGGCGTCTTTTCTACGTTTCTTTTTGGTGGATTTGAGTCATAGGAAAGCCGTACTATTAAGAGGGGGTCCGCGTCGGAAAGGTTTGGGTGGAATAATCACGTACACGTTTTCTTCCTTGTCCCCTCCTTTCCCCTGCACTTTGGAGCATCCTCCGTTGATCCGCTTTTCCGTTGTCCTGACTGCTGTTGGTGGGCTTGCGGTAGTACTGCTCATTGTTGAGAGGTAGTACCGCAGGCACCCGCGGTAGTACCGCTGGTGCCACGGTAGTACCGCTCCTGTGGAGCTGCAGTACCATGGCCCCCAGGCCAAGTACTGCTCCTTCGCGGTAGTAGGGGCGGATGTAATTTTTTACATCCGCGCCACTGCGGTAGTACCGCATTCCTTGCGCGGCAGTACCGTGCGCGGCATGGATCAGCTACCAGGCGGTAGTACCGCTCCTCTGCGGTAGTACTATGTCGGGTTTTTTCTTCTTCCGTTTACCAGCGGAAGTAGGAACAGATGTACCTTTATCCGCGCTCTTCCCAGGCTAGGGGTTTCCTGCCTTGCGGTAGTACCGCAAGGGGGAGCGGTAGTACCGCGCCCGCGGCAGTACCGCCCTCAGCTCTTGTGCTACAGGTCTGCCCTAGCTGCTGCTGGTGCTGCGGTAGTACCACGGGCCTGCACAGTAGTACCGCGTGGCCTTGCGGCAGTACCGCTTGTCAGCAAGCGGAAGTACCGCGTGGACCTGCGGTAGTACCGCTGGTCTGGGGCGGTAGTACCGCTGGTCGCGGGCTAGTAGGTGGATAACGGTTGGATCTTTGTCCTAAGCTATAAAAGGTGTGTCTTCTTCCTCGAGTTGACTACCTCTTCCAACCCTAAGCTCCATTTTCGCCCGATCTCACTCCCTAGCCAGTCAAACTTGTTGATTTGCTCGGGAGTGGTTGAGAAGGCCCCGATCTACACTTCCACCAAGAGAAATTTGATTCCCCCCACTAATCCCTTGCGGATCTTGTTACTCTTGGGTGTTTGAGCACCCTAGACGGTTGAGGTCACCGCTGAGCCATAGTCCATTGTGGTGAAGCTTCGTGGTGTCGTTGGGAGCCTCCAATTGAGTTGTGGAGATTGCCCCAACCTTGTTTGTAAAGGTTCGGTCGCCGCCTCCAAGGGCACCAATAGTGGAATCACGGCATCTCGCATTGTGTGAGGGCGTGAGAAGATACGGTGGCCCTAGTGGCTTCTTGGGGAGCATTGTGCCTCCACACCGCTCCAACGGAGATGTACTTCCCCTCAAGGGGAAGGAACTTCGGTAACACATCCTCATCTCCACCGGCTCCACTCTTGGTTATCTCGTGCCTTTACTTGAGCAAGCTTATTTGTGATATATCTCTTGCTTGCTTGTGTTCCTATCTTTGTTGCATCATATAGGTTGCTCACCTAGTTGCATATCTAGACAACCTACTTTGATGCAAAGTTTAAATTGTTAAAGAAAAGCTAAAAAAATTTAGTTTCCTATTCACCCCCCTCTTGTCAACCATATCGATCCTTTCAATGACTAAGACTTCGTTCTCCGGAACAATGGAGCGAGCAACAGATTTGTTGGAAATCATACATACTGATGTATGTGGTCCGGTGAATGTTTAGGCTCGCGGCAGGTATCATTATTTTCTGATCTTCACAGATGATTTGAGCAGATATGAGTATATCTACTTGATGAAACACAAGTCTGAAACATTTGAAAAGTTTAAAGAATTTCAGAGTGAAGTGGAGAATCATCATAACAAGAATAAAAGTTTCTATGATATGATCGCAGAAGTAAAATATTTGAGTTACGAGTTTGGCCTTCAGTTAAAACAATGTGAAATAGTTTCACTACTCACGTCGGTTGGAACACCACGGTGTAATGGTGTGTCCGAACGTCGTAACCGTACTTTATTAGATATGGTGCGATCTATGATGTCTCTTACCGATTTACCACTATTGTTTTGGGGTTATGCATTAGAGACAGCTACATTCACGTTAAATAGGGCATCGTCTAAATCTGTTGAGATGACACCGTATGAACTATGGTTTGGCAAGAAACCTAAGCTGTCATTTCTTAAAGTTTGAGGTTGCAATGCTTATGTGAAAAAGTTTCAACCTGATAAGCTCAAACCCAAATCGAAGAAGTGCGTCTTCATAGGATACCCAAAAGAAAATGTTGGGTACACCTTCTATCACAGATCCGAAGGCAAGTTATTCATTGCCGAGAATGGATCCTTTCTAGAGAAGGAGTTTCTCTCGAAAGAAGTGAGTGGGAGGAAAGTAGAACTTGATGAGGTAACTGTACCTGCTCCCTTATTGGAAAGTAGTTCATCACAGAAATCTGTTCCTGTGACTACTACACCAATTAGTGAGGAAGCTAATGATGATGATCATGTAACTTCAGATCAAGTTACCACCGAACCTCGTAGGTAAACCAGAGTGAGATCCGCACCAGAGTGGTACGGTAATCCTGTTCTGGAGATCATGTTACTTGACCATGACGAACCTACGAACTATGAGGAAGCGATGATGAGTCCATATTTCATGAAATGGCTTGAGGCCATGAAATCTGAGATGAGATCTATGTATAAGAACAAAGTATGGACTTTGATTGACTTGCCCAAAGATCGGCAAGCCATTGAGATTAAATGGATCTTCAAGAGGAAGACGGACGATGATAGTAGTGTTACTGTCTACAAAGCTAGAATTGTCGCAAAAGGTTTTCGACAAGTGCAAGGTGTTGACTACAATGAGAGTTTCTCACTCGTATCTATGCTTAAGTCTGTCCGAATCATGTTAGCAATTGCCACATTTTATGAAATCTGGCAAATGGATAAACAAAAACTACATTCCTTAATGGATTTATTAAAGAAGAGTTGTATATGGTGCAACAAGAAAGTTTTGTCAATCCTAAAGGTGCTAACAAAATATGCAAGCTCCGGCGATCCATCTATGGACTGGTGCAAACATCTCAGAGTTGGAATATACGCTTTGATAAGTTGATCAAAGCATACAGTTTTATACAGACTTGTGGTGAAGCCTGTATTTACAAGAAAGTGAGTGGGAGCACTACAACATTTCTGATAAGTATATGTGAATGACATATTGATCGGAGATAATGTAGAATTATTCTGCAAAGCATAAAGGAGTGTTTGAAAGGAGTTTTTCAAAGCAAGACCTCGGTGAAGCTGCTTACATATTGAGCATCAAGATCTATAGAGATAGATCAAGACGCTTGATAAGTTTTTCAATGAGTACATACCTTGACAAGATTTTGAAGTAGTTTAAAATGGAACAGTCAAAGAAAGAGTTCTTGCCTGTGTTACAAGGTGTGAAACTGAGTAAGACTCAAAGCCCGACCACGGTAGAAGATAGAAAGAGAATGAAAGTCATTCCCTATGCCTTGGCCATAGGTTCTATAAAATATGCCATGCTGTGTACTAGATCTATTGTATACCCTACACTGTTTTTGGCAAGGGGTACAATAGTGATCTAGGAGTAGATCACTGGACAGCGGTCAAAATTATCCTTAGTGGAATAAGGATATGTATTTCGATTATGGAGGTGACAAAAAGGTTTGTCATAAAGGGTTACATCAATGCAAATTTTGACACTGATCCAGATGACTCTAAATCTCAATCTGGATACATATTGAAAGTGGAAGCAATTAGCTAGAGTAGCTCCGTGCAGAGCATTGTTGACATAGAAATTTGCAAAATACTTACGGATCTGAATGTGGCAGACCCGTTGACTAAATTTCTCTCACAAGCAAAACATGATCACACCTTAGTACTCTTTGGGTGTTAATCACATAGCGATGTGAACTAGATTATTGACTCTAGTAAACCCTTTGGGTGTTGGTCACATGTCGATGTGAACTATGGGTGTTAATCACATGGTGATGTGAACTATTGGTATTAAATCACATGGCGATGTGAACTAGATTATTGACTCTAGTGCAAGTGGGATACTGAAGGAAATATGCCCTAGAGGCAATAATAAAGTTATTATTTATTTCCTTATATCATGATCAATGTTTATTATTCATGCTAGAATTGTATTAACCGGAAACATAATACATGTGTAAATACATAGACAAACAGAGTGTCACTAGTATGCCTCTACTTGACTAGCTCTTTGATCAAAGATGGTTATGTTTCCTAACCATAGACATGAGTTGTCATTTTATTAACGGGATCACATCATTAGGAGAATGATGTGATTGACTTGACCCATTCCGTTAGCTTAGCACTTGATCGTTTAGTTTGTTGCTATTGCTTTCTTCATGACTTATACATGTTCCTATGACTATGAGATTATGCAACTCCCGTTTACCGGAGGAACACTTTGTGTGCCACCAAACGTCACAACGTAACTGGGTGATTCTAAAGGTTCTCGACAGGTGTCTCCGAAGGTACTTGTTGGGTTGGCGTATTTCGAGATAAGGATTTGTCACTCCGATTGTCGGAGAGGTATCTCTGGGCCCTCTCGATAATGCACATCACTTAAGCCTTGCAAGCATTGCAACTAATGAGTTCGTTGCGGGATGATGTATTACAGAATGAGTAAAGAGACTTGCCGGTAACGAGATTGAACTAGGTATTGAGATATCGATGATCGAATCTCGGGCAAGTAACATACCGATGACAAAGGGAACACCGTATGTTGTTATGCGGTTTGACCGATAAAGATCTTCGTAGAATATGTGGGAGCCAATATGAACATACAGGTTCCGCTAATGGTTATTGACCGGAGACGTGTCTCGGTCATGTCTACATAGTTCTCGAACCCGTAGGGTCCGCACGCTTAACGTTTCGATGACAGTTATATTATGAGTTTATATGTTTTGATGTACCGAAGGTTGTTCGGAGTCCCGGATGTGATCCCGGACATGACGAGGAGTCTCGAAATGGTCGAGACATGAAGATTGATATATTGGAAGCCTATGTTTGGATATCGGAAGTGTTCCGGGTGAAATCGGGATTTTACCGGAGTACCGGGAGGTTACCGGAACCCCCCGGGGGCTTAATGGGCCTACATGGGCCTTAGTGGAAATAGAGGGCAGCAAGGGGAGTGTGGGGCGTGCCCCCCAAGGCCCAAACCGAATTGGTTTAGGGCAAAGTGGGTCGGCTCCCTCTTTCCTTCTCCCCCTCTCCCTTTCCTTCCCCCTCTCCTACTCCTACTAGGAATAGGAGGAATCCTACTCCTAGTGGGAGTAGGACTCCCCCTTGGCGCGCCTCTCCCTGGCCGGCCGCCTCCTCCCCTTGCTCCTTTATATACAGGGGCAGGGGGCACCCCATAGACACAACAATTGATCGTTTGATCTTTTAACCATGTGCGGTGCCCCCCTCCACCATAGTCCACCTCGATAATACTGTAGCGGTGCTTAGGCGAAGCCCTGCGTCGGTAGAACATCATCATCGTCACCACGCCGTCGTGCTGATGAAACTCTCCCTCAACACTCAGCTGGATCGGAGTTCGAGGGATGTCATCGGGCTGAACGTGTGCTGAACTCGGAGGTGCCGTACGTTCGGTACTTGATTGGTCGGATCGTGAGGACGTACGACTACATCAACCGCGTTGTGCTAATGCTTCTGCTTTCGGTCTATGAGGGTACGTGGACAACACTCTCCCCTCTCGTTGGTATGCATCACCATGATCTTGCATGTGCGTAGGATTTTTTTTGAAATTACTACGTTCCCCGACAGCAACCATGGGGCCCACCCCTGTGAGGCTGACCGTGGGCCCCAGCGCCTCAGTTGACCGCGTTGACTACGGTCAACACGGGCACTGTTCACCCCCCTGCCACTGACTTGTGGGCCCTCGTGCTTAATTAAGATAATTAAGTTTTTAAACTAATCTGCTAAATAGAATGCTCACTCACACATGGGGCCCACACCCCTAATTAATCCCTTGTGAATAATTAATCCACTGTTAACCCACAGAGGCTGACATGTGGGTCCCTGGACCCACATGTCAGGTTTGACCTGGTCAGCCGTCTATTGACGTGCTGATGTCACTGTGACATCATGCTGACGTCATATATCATTTTCTGTAAATATATAAATGCAGAAAATAGGGAAATCTTTAGGAATTCATAGAAATTAAACCGTAACTCGGATGAAAATGTTTTCTACATAAAAGTTGCTCAGAAAAATCCAACCAATCTAAATACGCAGTCCGTTCATCTGTCACATGCCCCTAGCATGTTGAACATGGAACTTTCCCCCTCTTTTCCTCTGTCCGGAATCCGTCTACCACCGGGAAATCATCCTCGAATGTTTATTCCCTTTGTCTGCAACGTGTAGTACTGATTTAGGTCGACCCTCGCACTACGTATCGTCATGTTATGCTTTTTGATGCTATGTTTGCTTTATATTTACTGTTTCTTCCCCCTCTTCTCTCCGGTAGACCTTGAGACCGATCCTGATGCCCCTGTGATAGACTACGTCGACGACGACCCCTCCTTGCCAGAGCAACCAGGCAACCGAACCCCCCTCGAGCATTCCGATATCGCCCGTTTCTTTCCCTCTCATGCTTGCATTAGAACTGCTACTGCTTTCCGTATGATCCTACTCTGATGCATAGCCTGTTGTTGTTACCTGCTTTCATACCTTACCTGCTTGACCTAAACTGCTTAGTATAGGTTGGTTAGTGATCCATCAGTGACCCCCACCTTGTCCCAGTTGCCTCGCTTTATGTTCGATTACTCGATCAACGTGATCGATGTCTAGGCCCCGAAACCGCACATCACCCCCCTAGTTGTACGACTCTGCAGCGTTACTATCGAGTGCCGAGGGTGGAACCTCTTACATCACTCCTGATGAGATCTCTGTAGTGTAGCTTACGGTCGAGGTCATCGAGGGTGATTTCCTCCTTAACTACTTCCGTTACGGCTCTGTCGTGCAACTCATCAAATGTGAACCTTGAGGGTGGATCCTCTTACGTTCACCTTGATGATAACATCGAGTGGAATTTACCGGGGGTGATTCCTCGGGTTTTCCCACTTGGTGTTAGACGCACAATTATTATGGTTACTGTGACTTTGCACTGAGCCATGTTACTAAAGACAGGTCGGCCCTAAGAGGTACCCGCGCGAGCTTAATAGTGAGTGATGTGGAGTCGGGTTGACCTGGAAGGTGCCCGCGAGATACTTACGAGGCGTGGCCGGGCATTCTTAGCCCATGCCGCAAGTACTCGAGACAGGGCGACGGGGTCACATTGATCGTGAGTCTCTGCTTGTTACCGCGTGCTCCTAATCCACTACGATTTGGATATTTGATCCGAGGGGCCTCTGGCCTGATAGCACTAACCATCACGTGGGCATTGTATGGGCGTTCTACGTCGTATACATCAGCCGAAGCTTAATAGACGTCAGCGACTGAGCGGCACGTGCCGGGTTGGACTGGTAAGTACCTGCCTTTTTGAAGGGGGTAGCTAGGTCTACTCATCGGCAGCCCACGCAACATGCAGGAGTTCCCAGGGCGATGGCCCATGACCCCTGGGGGCATAGGTTTAGTCCGGCATGCTGACCTCTCTATTAAGCCTAGGTCGGGTTGCGGCATATTGTTTGGCCGAGGCCGGGCATGACCCAGGAAAGTGTGTCCAGTCGGAGTTAATCGAGCGCGGTGGGTAAGTTGGTGCACCCCTGCAGGGAAGAAAACATCTATCGATAGCCTGTCTTACGGTAACAAACACTTGGAGTTGTATCCCGATCAATACAACTAGAACTGGATACTTGTGATGAGAAATGGATATGAGATATTGATAGTATGGCTCTGGGATTGCTTTCTTGCTGGGAGTCGAGAAAGGATCTCTGGTCGAGGTTGATAACACTACTGCTACTTTACTTTATGCTACTCTACTCCCTCCTGTTGCTACAAGATGGTGGTTTCCAGAAGATGCTAGTCTTTGATAGGCTAGCCTTTCCCCTTCTCTTCTGGCATTCTGCAGTTTAGTCCACATATACAGCCCATTTCCTTTGATACAGATGCATACTTAGTTTAGATCTGATGTAAGTCTTGCGAGTACTTTGGATGAGTACTCACGGTTGCTTTGCTACCTCTTTGTCTCCCATACCCGGTTGTTGCGACTAGATGACGGACCCCAGGAGCTAGACGACGCCACTGATGACTACTACTACCCAGAGGATGCCTACTACTACGTGAAGACCGCTGACGACTTGGAGTAGTTAGGAGGCTCCCAGGCAGGAGGCCTTGCCTTTTCGATCAATGTTGCTTTTGTGCTAGCCTTCCTAAGGAAAAACTTGTCTAACCTATGTTTGTACTCAGATAATGTTGCTTCCGCTGACTCTTGTGTATTCGAGCTTATGTATTCGAGCCCTCGAGGCCCCTGGCTTGTAATATAAAGCTTGTATTATTTTAATTTGTGTCTAGAGTTGTGTTGTGATATCTTCTTGTGAGTCCTTGATCTTGATCGTACACATTTGCGTGTATGATTAGTGTACGATTGAATCGAGGGCGTCACAAGTTGGTATCAGAGCCGACTGCCTGTAGGTAGCCCCCTTTCCAACTCCTTGGCCGAAGTTGAGTCTAGTCATTGAAAAACTTTTACTAACATTGGTTGTGTGTCTTACGGGCCCACGTCGCCATATGGGTGGTATTAGGATCTTTTACTCCTCGATCTTTACTCTGGGACTCTGATCTCTCTGCTATTCGGGTTAAAATGTTTTTACTAACTCTAACATTAGGATCCCGTGACCACATTCACCCCAAAGCTGGATAAGCCATAGTTTTTTTCTTAGAATAGTATTCTGGATAGTACACACGCTGTCATGATGACAACAAAGTGGTATCCATCGTACCTCTTTCATTATGCATGTTTCATCATGAATGATCCTTGTTTTTACAAATGCTCAATGCTGAACTACCCCTTGTTACTTGTTAGCAGGATGGTTAGACCCGCTGGTCGTGGCCGTGGTGCTAACGATCCACCACTGCCCGAATTCTTTGCTGGAATGATGCAACAATTTGAGATGAACCACCAGTTCATGGAAGGAATGATGGCTCAGTTTCCTCGTCCGAACATGAATCAACAGCCAACCCCAGTAACTCTGCAGGACTTCATGCGTCTCAACCCAACTATTTACCGCAGCTCAACTCAACCCCTTGATGCTGATGAATGGCTCCGCGACATCATGTATGAATTGGAGTCTGCTAGTGTGGCCCCTGCTAGTTATGTCACATTCGCATCTTTCTTTCTGAAGGGTCCCGCTGCTCAATGGTGGGACAGCCACAGGCGTACCCTGCCTACTGGAATGGTCATCACTTGGCCAGATTTCCAAGATGCCTGTCGTGCCCACTTCATTCCTCAGGGAATCATGGACAGGAAGAAGTGAGATTTCCGCAACCTCACCCAAGGCAACAATACTGTAGATGCTTATCAGCGGGAATTTCTGGACTTGTCTCGTTATGATGAAGAAGACATTGCAACTGATGCTCGTAGGCAAGAAAAGTTCCGTGATGGACTTCACCCTGATATTAAGCTGGCACTGCTCGCTCATGACTTTGCCGACTTTGCCACCTTGGTGAACAAGTCTATTCAGGTTGAGACTTTATATTGCCACTTGTGATATGGACCTTAGTTATGCAGTCTGTCGCTTTTATTTCTTCCATATCACACGATCGTATAAAGCTTATTTCTCCCACACTAATAAGTCATACATATTTAGAAAGAAATTTTTATTGCCTGCACCAATGACAACTTACTTAGAGGATCTTACTCAATCCATAGGTAGGTATAGTGGACTCTCATGGCAAAACTGGTTTAAGGGTATTTAGAAGCACAGGCAGTATCTCTACTTGGTGCGATGAATTTGGCTAGCATGAGAGGGAAAGGCAAGCTCAACCATGTTGGAGGATCCAAGACAATATGATTTAACTCAGATGTAAGAAAACATAACCCATTACGTTGTCTTCCTTGTCCAACATCAACTCTTTAGCATGTCATATTTTAATGAGTGCTCACAATCATAAAAGATGTCCAAGATAGTATATCTATATGTGAAGACCTCTCTTTCTTTATTACTTCCTATTAATTGCAACGATGACCAAAACTATGTTTGTCAATCCTCAACAACTTTTATTCATCATACTTTTTCTATGTGAGCTCATTACTCTCCATGAGATCCATATGATCTCTTTGTTTCTTTTTATTTCTTTCTCCTTTTCTTTTATTCATTTAAGATCATGGCAAAAGAATCAAGCCCTTGACTCAACACTAATCTTTATTATATAGCTCACGGACTCGATTACATAGAAGGATAATAAAGCAAAACTCACAACTAGATCATACTAAGAACTTTTATTCTACTAGATCAAGATATTACCAAAAGGATCGAACTAAGGAAAACAATAAAGATAAAAGTGATGGTGATACGATACTGGGGCACTCCCCCAAGCTTGGCAGTTGCCAAGTGGAGTGCCCATACCCATGTGGTTATGTCTCTCTTTTCGGGGGTGGTGATGTGATATTCTTGGCGATGATGCCCCTCAGGATACGATTCTCCTCCTCTAGCTTATTGACTTGCTGCTTGAGGTCCATTATTTCCTTTCGGAGTTTTCCTGTAACAGCCAAAGCTCCCTGCACCCAAGGGTGCTGCATAGCTGCGGGAGAACCAGTGACACTCTTTTTTAAGAAAGAAATCTAACATTGGAAGGGATAACCGAGTTTGGAATAGCCGAGCTCTGCAGTTCTCCCATTGTGAATCCAGCTCGGAAGCGGGAAGTGACTTCTTGATCCTCTTCCATGGCATCTATTCTCTTTAATTCGGCCTCCATCTCTTCCTCCGTTGCTGGCCCAAAGAGGTCAACATTGTTGTTTGGCGTTGATCTCGGTGCCAGGTGAGACACCCGACTCTCCCCGACTGACTCTTGCGAAGACATCTTGCTCTAATCTGCAGCAGCAACAGCTCGAAACACAAAACAGAGGATAATTGCGTGATACGGGAGTCAAAACCTCCGGGAGATTATATAATGAATTTTTACCGACTAAAATACGTGTCGTGTACGAAAACGGAGTCTGGAGAGCACACGAGGTGCCCACGAGGTAGGGGGCGCGCACAGGGGGTAGGGCGCGCCCTCCACCCTCGTGGAGCTCTCGTGTCCTTCCCGGACTGCTACTTATTTTTCTATTTTTCTAAATGTTCCAAAATGGAGAAATATTGCCTTAAAAACTGTTTTGGAATCGGTTTACTTACCGTGCCACAAACCTATTCCTTTTCGGAGTCTGAAATGTTCCGGAAAGTGTCCCTTATGTATTCCTACGGGGTTACGGTTTCAATAACATTGGTTTCAACATTTATGGGATCACCTGAGATATAATGTTTGATTCTTTGACCGTTCACCACCTTCGGATTTGTGCCTTCGAAGTTGTTGATTTTTATGGCACCGGAACGATAGACCTCCTTGATAACGTAAGGGCCTTCCCATTTAGAGAGAAGTTTTCCTGCAAAAAATCTTAAACGAGAGTTGTATAGCAATACATAATCACCCACATTAAACTCACACTTTTGTATTCTTTTGTCATGCCATCTTTTAACTTTTTCTTTAAACAACTTGGCATTTTCATAGGCTTGGGTTCTCCATTCATCAAGTGAGCTAATATCAAATAACCTCTTCTCACTGGCAAGTTTGAAATCATAATTGAGTTCTTTAATAGCCCAATATGCCTTGTGTTCTAGTTCGAGAGGTAAGTGACATGCTTTTCCATAAACCATTTTATACGGAGACATACCCATAGGATTTTTATATGCAGTTCTATAGGCCCATAATGCATCATCAATTTTCTTGGACCAATTTTTTCTAGATCTATTAACAGTCTTTTGCAAAATTAATTTGAGTTCTCTATTACTCAATTCTACTTGACCACTAGACTGAGGATGATAAGGGGATGCAATTCTATGGTTAACATCATACTTAGCAAGCATTTTACGAAAGGCACCATGAATAAAATGTGAACCACCGTCAGTCATTAAATATCTAGGGACTCTGAATCTTGGAAAAATAACTTCTTTAAGCATTTTAATAGAAGTGTTATGATCAGCACTACTAGTTGGAATAGCTTCTACCCACTTAGTAACGTAATCAACAGCAACTAAAATATGTGTATATCCATTAGAGGAAGGAAAGGGTCCCATATAGTCAAAGCCCCAAACATCAAATGGTTCAATAACGATTGAATAGTTCATAGGCATTTCTTGACGTCTACTAATATTACCAATTCTTTGACATTCATCACAAGATAAGACAAACTTACGGGCATCCTTGAAGAGAGTAGGCCAATAAAAACCAGATTGCAATACCTTATGTGCAGTTCTATCTCCAGCATGGTGTCCTCCATAACCTTCGGAATGACACTTGCGTAGGATCTGTTCCTGTTCATGCTCAGGTACACAACGTCTAATAACACCATCTACTCCTTCTTTATAAAGATGTGGGTCATCCCAAAAGTAATGCCTCAAATCATAGAAGAACTTTTTCTTTTGCTGGTATGTGAAACTAGGTGGTATATAACTTAGCAACAATGTAATTAGCATAATCAGCATACCATGGAGCAGTATGAGAAGCATTTACGACATTTAATTGCTCATCAGGAAAGCTATCATCAATAGGAAGTGGGTCATCAAGCACATTTTCTAACCTAGACAAGTTGTCTGCAACGGGGTTCTCAGCTCCCTTTCTATCAACAATATGTAAATCAAATTCTTGTAGCAAGAGAACCCATCTAATAAGTCTAGGTTTAGCATCTTTCTTTTCCATAAGATATTTAATAGCAGTGTGATCAGTGTGAATAGTTACTTTAGAATCAACAATATAAGGTCTGAACTTATCACAAGCAAATACAACCACTAAGAATTCTTTTTCAGTGGTAGCATAATTTCTTTGAGCATTGTCTAGGGTTTTACTAGCATATTGAATAACATTTAATTTCTTATCAACTCTTTGTCCTAGAACATCACCTATAGCATAATCAATAGCAACACACATAATTTCAAAGGGTAAATTCTAATCATGTGGCTGAATAATAGGTGCAGAAATCAATGCTTTCTTAAGTATTTCAAATGCTTCTACCCAATCATCATCAAAAACAAATGGTATATCTTTTTGTAATAAATTAGTCAGAGGCCGAGAAATTTTTGAGAAGTCCTTAATGAACCTCCTATAAAATCCGGCATGACCAAGGAAACTTCTTATATCTTTGATGTCCTTGGGACATGGCATCTTTTCAATAGCATCAACCTTGGCTTTATCAACTTCAATACCTCTTTCAGAAACCTTGTGCCCCAAGACAATACCTTCATTGACCATAAATGTCACTTTTCCCAATTCAAGACAAGATTAGTTTCTTCACATCTCTGCAAAACTTGATCAAGGTTGCTCAAGCAATCATCAAAAGAAGATCCATAGACGGAGAAATCATCCATGAAAACCTCACAAATATTTCACAAAAATCAGAGAATATAGCCATCATGCATCTTTGAAAGGTAGCAGGTGCATTACATAGACCAAAAGGCATACGTCTATAAGCAAAAGTACCAAAAGGGCAAGTAAAAGTAGTCTTTGATTGATCTTTGGCTGACACAAGTATTTGAGAGAAACCAGAATAACCATCTAGAAAGCAAAAATGTGTATGTTTAAATAATCTTTCTAGCATTTGATCGATAAAAGGTAAGGGGTAATGATCCTTTTTAGTAGCCTAATTTAATTTGCGGAAATCCATTACCATCCTATAACCTGTAATAATTCTTTGAGGAATCAATTCATCTTTATCATTAGGAACAACAGTAATACCTCCCTTCTTAGGGACACAATGGACAGGACTTACCCACTGACTATCAGCAACGGGATAGATTATACCTGCCTCAAGGAGCTTTAGTATTTCCTTTCTTACCACTTCTTTCATTTTAGGATTCAGCCGGCATTGATGATCACGAACTGGTTTAGCATCTTCTTCCAAATTAATTTTATGTTGACATAGAGTGGGACTAATGCCCTTAAGATCATCAAGAGTATACCCAATAGCAGCACGGTGCTTCTTCAGAGTTTTCAGTAATCTCTCTTCCTCATGCTCTGGAAGGTTAGCACTAATAATAACAGGATATATCTTTTTCTCATCAAGATAAGCATATTTAAGAGTATCAGGTAACGGTTTAAGCTCAAACACAGGATCACCCTTGGGTGGAGGAGGATCCCCTAAAATTTCAACAGGTAAATTGTTTTTCAGAATAGGTTCCTGTTTAAAGAATACTTCATCTATTTCCCTTCTATCATTCATAAACATATCATTTTCATGGTCTAGCAAATAATGTTCTAAAGGATCACTAGGAGGTATGGCAATAGAAGCAAGACCAATAATTTCATCCTTACTAGGTAATTCTTCTTCACGGTGTTGTCTACTAAATTTAGAGAAATTAAATTCATGAGTCGTATCATCTAAAGTGATAGTAACAACATCTCTTTTGCAATCTATGGTAGCATTAACAGTGTTTAAGAAGGGTCTACCAAATATAATGGGGAAGAAGCTATCTTGTGGGCAACCAAGAATAAGAAAATCAGCATGATATTTAGTTTTCCACACAAGACTTCAACATCTCTAACAATTCCCATTGGTGAAATAGTATCTCTATTGGCAAGTTTAATTGTGACATCAATATCTTCCATCTCAGCAGGTGCAATATCATGCATAACTTCTTTGTATAAGGAATAAGGTATTGCACTAGCACTAGCACCCATATCACATAAGCCATGATAACAATGATCTCCTATTTTAACAGAAATAACAGGCATGCCTACCACAGGTCTAGGTTTATCTTTAGCACAAGGTTTAGCAATTCTAGCAGTTTCATCACAGAAATAAATAACATGCCCATCAATATTATCAGACAAGAGATCTTTAACAATAGCAATATTAGGTTCAATTCTAGGTTTATCTTTAGCACAATGTTTTAATATTGCTTTTACGAACTACAGTTGAAGCTTTAGCATGATCCTTTATCCTAACAGGGAAAGGTGGTTTCTCAACATAAGAAGTAGGGACAATAGGATCATTATAAGTGACAATCTTTTCTTCAACTTTAATAGGTGCATCTACTTTTACTTCTATGGGAGGATGATATTTAAACCACTTCTCCTTGGGGAGATCAACATAAGTAGCAAAAGATTGACAAAAAGAAGCTACTATCTCAGAGTCAAGTCCATATTTAGTGCTAAATTTACAAAAAATATCGGTATCCATAAAAGATTTAACACAATCAAAACTAGGTGTTATACCTGACTCCTTACCTTTGTTGAGGTCCCAATATTCAGAGTTGCATTTAATTCTTTCCAATAAAACCCATTTGAATTCAAGAGTCTTCATCATAAAAGAGCTAGCACAAGAAGTATCAAGCATGGTGCGATTGTTATCTGAAAGCCGAGCATATAAATTTTGAATAATAATTTCTCTTGAGAGCTCATGATTGGGGCATGAATATAACATTGATTTAAGCCTCCCCCAAGCTTGAGCGATGCTTTCTCCTTCGCGAGGCCAAAAATTATATATATAATTGCGATCACGATGAACAAGATGCATAGGATAAAACTTCTGATGAAATTCCAATTTCAATCGTTTGTAATTCCAAGACCCCATATCATCACATAGCCTATACCATGTCGATGCATCTCCCTTCAAAGATAAAGGGAAGACCTTCTTCTTAACAACATCTCCGGGTACACCTGCAAGCTTAAATAGTCCACAAACTTCATCCACATATATTAGATGCTCATCAGGATGTTTTGTTCCATCTCCTAAAAAGGGATTAGCTAGCAGTTTTTCTATCATACCCGAAGGAATTTCAAAGCAGTCATTTTCATTTTCAGTAGGTTCAGTAGGTTGAGGAGAAACTATTTGCTCTACTGGTCGGGGTGAAGATACCCCGAACAAGCCCCTCACAGGATTACTTTCCATAATAACAAGTGACAGTAAATTTCAGCACACTATATAAATTTTTCCTTACCAAATTCCACCTACCAAATGCGCTTCACTCCCCGGCAACGGCGCCAGAAAAGAGTCTTGATGACCCACAAGTGTAGGTGATCTATCGTAGTCCTTTCGATAAGTAAGAGTGTCAAACCCAACGAGGAGCAGAAGGAAATGATAAGCGGTTTCCAGCAAGGTATTCTCTGCAAGTACTGAAATAAGTGGTAACAGATAGTTTTGTGATAAGATAATTTGTAATGAGCAACAAGTAACAAAAGTAAATAAAGTGCAGCAAGGTGGCCCAATCCTTTTTGTAGCAAAGGACAAGCCTGGACAAACTCTTATATAGAGAAAAGCGCTCCCGAGGACACATGGGAGTATCGTCAAGCTAGTTTTCATCATGCTCATATGATTCACGTTCGGTACTTTGATAATTTGGTATGTGGGTGGACCGGTGCTTGGTTACTGCCCTTACTTGGACAAGCATCCCACTTATGATTAACCTCTATTGCAAGCATCTGCAACTAAAACAAAAGTATTAAGGTAAACCTAACCATAGCATGAAACATATGGATCCAAATCAGCCCCTTACGAAGCAACGCATAAACTAGGGTTTAAGCTTCTGTCACTCTAGCAACCCATCATCTACTTATTACTCCCCAATGACTTCCTCTAGGCCCAAACAATGGTGAAGTGTCATGTAGTCGACGTTCACATAACACCACTAGAGGAGAGACAACATACATCTCATCAAAATATCGAACGAATACCAAATTCACATGACTACTAATAGCAAGACTTCTCCCATGTCCTCAGGAACAAAAGTAACTACTCACAAAGCATAAACATGTTCATAATCATAGGGGTATTAATGTGCATATAGGATCTGAACATATGATCTTCCACCAATTAAACCAACTAGCATCAACTACAAGGAGTAATTAACACTACTAGCAACCTACTAGCACCAATCCCGGACTTGGAGACAAGAATTGGATACAAGAGATGAACTAGAGTTTTGAGAGGAGATGGTGCTGATGAAGATGTTGATGGAGATTGCCCTCTCCCAATGAGAGGAGAGTTGGTGATGATGATGACGATGATTTCCCCCTCCGGGAGGGAAGTTTCCCCGGCAGAACAGCTCCTCCAGAGCTCTAGATTGGTTCCACCAAGGTTCCTCCTCGTGGCGGCGGAGTTTCGTCCGAGAAGATGGCTTGTTATTTTTTTCCCATCGAAAGACTTCATATAGCAGAAGATGGCCACCAGAGGGCCAGCAGGGGGCCCACGAGGTAGGGGGCGTGCCCCCCACCCTCGTGGGCAGGGTGTGGCCTCCCTGGTGAAGTTCTTGCTCTCAGTATTTTTTATATATTTGGAAAACGTCTTCCGTGGAGTTTCAGGACTTTCGGAGCTGTGCAGAATAGGTCTCTAATATTTGCTCCTTTTCCAGCCTAGAATCCCAGCTGCCGGCATTCTCCCTCTTTATGTAAACCTTGTAAAATAAGAGAGAATAGGCATAAGTATTGTGACATAATGTGTAATAACAACCCATAATGCAATAAATATCGATATAAAAGCATGATGCAAAATGGACGTATCACGGTGCTATGTCGGGGCGGCGGCCCCGAAAGGCGGTGTCGGTTGATTCCGCTGGGCGCGACGGAGCTGTGGATGTCGGGGCGGCGGACGTGAGATAATTACTATGGCGACCAGACATCTGTGACAATGATGATGGTGGGAGCGATGTCGGAAACACGGCAATGGTTGTGGTAGTCGGCTCTTCTCCGGCGTGTCCACGATTTTGCCTCAGTTTGCTTGTTGTTGTGGAGTCGAAACTGCGGCAGTGGGGCCCTATGGTGTATGATGAATGGCTGCAGGTGGCCCATTTGGCGATCTTCCGTGGTGCCAGCCGTGCCTGGTTTGGTTCTTCTGAGCTCTCCGTCAGAGTCAGAGCTGCGTTGTCTGGCTGCAGGTCGACTTGTTGTCGATAAGGGTGGGGTTTGCCCTGTGTGTTTCAGTCTATGAGACTGGGCTTGGCCCTTGTTGTTCCGGTTTTTTCCTGGATTTTCATAATTAACTTGGCAATTCTCTTCTGCTTAATTAATAGATGAGGCAATCTTTGCCTCCGTTTCAAAAAAAAACGTTAAGGATTTTTTTTGTAGTGAGAAAGAAATTGAAGGAAATATGCCCTAGAGGCAATAATAAAGTTATTATTTATTTCCTTATAATCATGATAAATGTTTATTATTCATACTAGAATTGTATTAACCGGAAACATAATACATGTGTGAATACATAGACAAACAAAGTGTCACTAGTATGCCTCTACTTGACTAGCTCGTTAATCAAAGATGGTTATGTTTCCTAACCATGAACAATGAGTTGTTATTTGATTAACGGGATCACATCATTAAGAGAATGATCTGATTGACATGACCCATTCCATTAGCTTAGCACCCGATCGTTTAGTATGTTGCTATTGCTTTCTTCATGACTTATACATGTTCCTACAACTATGAGATTATGTAACTCCCGTTTACCGGAGGAACACTTTGGGTACTACCAAACGTCACAACGTAACTGGGTGATTATAAAGGAGTACTACAGGTGTCTCCAATGGTACATGTTGGGTTGACGTATTTCGAGATTAGGTTTTGTCACTCCGATTGTCGGAGAGGTATCTCTGGGCCCTCTCGGTAATACACATCACATAAGCCTTGCAAGCATTGCAACTAATGAGTTAGTTGCGAGATGATGTATTACAGAACGAGTAAAGAGACTTGCCGGTAACGAGATTGAACTAGGTATTGGATACCGACGATCGAATCTCGGGCAAGTAACATACCGATGACAAAGGGAACAACGTATGTTGTTATGCGGTCTGACCGATAAAGATCTTCGTAGAATATGTAGGAGCCAATATGGGCATCTAGGTCCCGCTATTGGTTATTGACCGGAGACTTGTCTCGGTCATGTCTACATTATTCTCGAACCCGTAGGGTCCGCACGCTTAAGGTTATGATGACAGTTATATTATGAGTTTATGCATTTTGATGTACCGAAGGTTGTTCGGAGTCCCGGATGTGATCACGGACATGACGAGGAGTCTCGAAATGGTCGAGACATAAATATTGATATATTGGAAGCCTATGTTTGGATATCGGAAGTGTTCCGGGTGAAATCGGGATTTTACCGGAGTACCGGGAGGTTACCGGAACCCCCCGGGAGCCATATGGGCCTTAATGGGCTTTCGTGGAAAGGAGAAAGGGGCAGCCCAAGGTGGCCGCGCGCCTTACCCCTCCCCTAGTCCTATTAGGACTAGGAGAAGTGGCCGGCCCCCCTCTCTCTCTTTCCCCCTCGGGGAATCCTAGTCCAACTAGGATTGGGGGGGGGAGTCCTACTCCCGGTAGGAGTAGGACTCCTCCTGCGCCCTCCTCCTGGCCGGCGGCCCCCTCCCCCTTGGCTCCTTTATATACAGAGGAAGGGGGGCACCCTAGAACACACAAGTTGATCCACATGATCTATTCCTTAGCCGTGTGCGGTGCCCCCAGCCACCATATTCCTCGATAATACTGTAGCGGAGTTTAGGCGAAGCCCTGCTGCTGTAGTGCATCAAGATCGTCACCACGGCGTCGTGCTGACGGAACTCTTCCCCGACACTTTGCTGGATCGGAGTCCGGGGATCGTCATCGAGCTGAACGTGTGCTCGAACTCGGAGGTGCCGTAGTTTCGGTGCTTGATCGGTTGGATCGTGAAGACGTACGACTACTTCCTCTACGTCGTGTCAACGCTTCCGTAGTCGGTCTGCGTGGGTACGTAGACTACACTCTCCCCTCTCGTTGCTATGCATCACATGATCTTGCGTGTGCGTAGGAAATTTTTTGAAATTACTACGAAACCCAACAGTGGCATCCGAGCCTAGGTTATTTATGTTGATGTTATATGCACGAGTAGAACACAAGTGAGTTGTGGGCGATATAAGTCATACTGCCTACCAGCATGTCATACTTTGGTTCGGCGGCATTGTTGGACGAGACGACCCGGACCAACATTACGCGTACGCTTACGCGAGACCGGTTCCCCCGACGTGCTTTGCACACAGGTGGCTTGCGGGCGACTGTCTCTCCAACTTTAGTTGAACCAAGTGTGGCCACGCCCGGTCCTTGCGAAGGTTAAAACGGAGTCTATTTGACAAACTATCGTTGTGGTTTTGATGCGTAGGTGAGATTGGTTCTTGCTTAAAGCCCGTAGCAGCCACGTAAAACTTGCAACAACAAAGTAGAGGACGTCTAACTTGTTTTTGCAGGGCATGTTGTGATGTGATATGGTCAAGACATGATGCTGAATTTTATTGTATGAGATGATCATGTTTTGTAACCGAGTTATCGGCAACTGGCAGGAGCCTTATGGTTGTCGTTTTATTGTATGCAATGCAATCACGATGTAATGCTTTACTTTATTACTAAGCGGTAGTGATAGTCGTGGAGATCAAGGCGTCGCGCCGGTGACGATGGTGATCACGACGGTGCTTCGGAGATGGAGATCACAAGCACAAGATGATGATGGCCATATCATATCACTCATATTGATTGCATGAGATGTTTATCCTTTTATGCATCTTATCTTGCTTTGATTGACGGTAGCATTATAAGATGATCTCTCACTAAATTATCAAGAAGTGTTCTCCCTGAGTATGCACCGTTGCGAAAGTTCTTCGTGCTGAGACACCACGTGATGATCGGGTGTGATAAGCTCTACGTCCATCTACAACGGGTGCAAGCCAGTTTTGCACACGCAGAATACTCAGGTTAAACTTGACGAGCCTAGCATATGCAGATATGGCCTCGGAACACGGAGACCGAAAGGTCGAGCGTGAATCATATAGTAGATATGATCAACATAACGATGTTCACCATTGAAAACTACTCCATCTCACGTGATGATCGGTTATGGTTTAGTTGATTTGGATCACGTGATCACTTAGGAGATTAGAGGGATGTCTATCTAAGTGGGAGTTCTTAAGTAATATGATTAATTGAACTTAAATTTATCATGAACTTAGTCCCTGATAGTATCTTGCTTGTTTATGTTGATTGTAGATAGATGGCTCGTGCTGTTGTTCCGTTGAATTTTAATGCGTTCCTTGAGAAAGCAAAGTTGAAAGATGATGGTAGCAATTACACGGACTGGGTCCATAACTTAAGGATTATCCTCATTGCTGCACAGAAGAATTACGTCCTGGAAGCACCGCTGGGTGCCAGGCCTGCTGCTGGAGCAACACCAGATGTTATGAATGTCTGGCAGAGCAAAGCTGATGACTACTCGATAGTTCAGTGTGCCATGCTTTACGGCTTAGAATCGGGACTTCAACGACGTTTTGAACGTCATGGAGCATATGAGATGTTCCAGGAGTTGAAGTTAATATTTCAAGCAAATGCCCGGATTGAGAGATATGAAGTCTCCAATAAGTTCTATAGCTGCAAGATGGAGGAGAACAGTTCTGTCAGTGAGCATATACTCAAAATGTCTGGGTATAATAATCACTTGATTCAATTGGGAGTTAATCTTCCAGCTGATTGCGTCATTGATAGAATTCTCCAATCACTGCCACCAAGCTACAAGAGCTTCGTGATGAACTATAATATGCAAGGGATGAACAAGACTATTCCCGAGCTCTTCGCAATGCTGAAAGCTGCGGAGGTAGAAATCAAGAAGGAGCATCAAGTGTTGATGGTTAACAAGACCACTAGTTTCAAGAAAAAGGGTAAAGGGAAGAAGAAGGGGAACTTCAAGAAGAACAGCAAACAAGTTGCTACTCAGGAGAAGAAACCCAAGCCTGGACCCTAAGCCTGAAACTGATTGCTTCTACTGCAAGCAGACTGGTCACTGGAAGCGGAACTGCCCCAAGTATTTAGCGGATAAGAAGGATGGCAAGGTGAACAAAGGTATATGTGATATACATGTTATTGATGTGTACCTTACTAGAGCTCGCAGTAGCACCTGGGTATTTGATACTGGTTCTGTTGCTAATATTTGCAACTTGAAACAGGGACTACGGAATAAGCGGGCACTGGCAAAGGACGAGGTGACGATGCGCGTGGGAAACGGTTCCAAAGTCGATGTGATCGCGGTCGGCACACTACCTCTACATCTACCTTCGGGATTAATATTAGACCTAAATAATTGTTATTTGGTGCCAGCGTTGAGCATGAACATTATATCTGGATCTTGTTTGATGCGAGACGGTTATTCATTTAAATCAGAGAATAATGGTTGTTCTATTTATATGAATAATATCTTTTATGGTCATGCACCTTTGAAGAGTGGTCTATTTTTGATGAATCTCGATAGTAGTGATACACATATTCATAATGTTGAAGCCAAAAGATGCAGAGTTGATAATGAAAGTGCAACTTATTTGTGGCACTGTCGTTTAGGTCATATCGGTGTAAAGCGCATGAAGAAACTCCATACTGATGGACTTTTGGAACCACTTGATTATGAATCACTTGGTACTTGCGAACCGTGCCTCATGGGCAAGATGACTAAAACACCGTTCTCCGGTACTATGGAGAGAGCAACAGATTTGTTGGAAATCATACATACCGATGTATGTGGTCCGATGAATATTGAGGCTCGTGGCGGATATCGTTATTTTCTCACCTTCACAGATGACTTAAGCAGATATGGGTATATCTACTTAATGAAACATAAGTCTGAAACATTTGAAAAGTTCAAAGAATTTCAGAGTGAAGTTGAAAATCATCGTAACAAGAAAATAAAGTTTCTACGATCTGATCGTGGAGGAGAATATTTGAGTTACGAGTTTGGTGTACATTTGAAAAATTGTGGAATAGTTTCGCAACTCATGCCACCCGGAACACCACAGCGTAATGGTGTGTCCGAACGTCGTAATCATACTTTACTAGATATGGTGCGATCTATGATGTCTCTTACTGATTTACCGCTATCGTTTTGGGGATACGCTCTAGAGACGGCCGCATTCACGTTAAATAGGGCACCATCAAAATCCGTTGAGACGACGCCTTATGAACTGTGGTTTGGCAAGAAATCGAAGTTGTCGTTTGTTAAAGTTTGGGGCTGCGATGCTTATGTGAAAAAGCTTCAACCTGATAAGCTCGAACCCAAATCGGAGAAATGTGTCTTCATAGGATACCCAAAGGAGACTGTTGGGTACACCTTCTATCACAGATCCGAAGGCAAGACATTCGTTGCTAAGAATGGATCCTTTCTAGAGAAGGAGTTTCTCTCGAAAGAAGTGAGTGGGACGAAAGTAGAACTTGACGAGGTAAATGTACCTGCTCCTTTATTGGAAAGTAGTACATCACAGAAAACTATTTCTGCGACATCTACACCAATAAGTGAGGAAGCTAATGATGATGGTCATGAAACTTCAGATCAAGATACTACTGAACCTCGTAGATCAACCAGAGTAAGATCCGCGCCAGAGTGGTACAGTAATCCTATTCTGGAAATCATGCTACTAGATCATGATGAACCTATGAACTATGAAGAAGCGATGGTGAGCCCAGATTCCGCAAAGTGGCTTGAAGCCATGAAATCTGAGATGGGATCCATGTATGAAAACAAAGTATGGACTTTGGTTGACTTGCCCGATGATCGGCAAGCAATTGAGAATAAATGGATCTTCAAGAAGAAGACTGACGCTGATGGTAATGTTACTGTCTACAAAGCTCGACTTGTCGCGAAAGGTTTTCGGCAAGTTCAAGGGATTGACTACGATGAGACCTTCTCACCCGTAGCGATGCTTAAGTCCGTCCGAATCATGTTAGCAATTGCCGCATTTTATGATTATGAAATTTGGCAAATGGATGTAAAAACTGCATTCCTGAATGAATTTCTGGAAGAAGAGTTGTATATGATGCAACCAGAAGGTTTTGTCGATCCAAAAGGAGCTAACAAAGTGTGCAAGCTCCAGCGATCCATTTATGGACTGGTGCAAGCCTCTCGGAGTTGGAATAATGCTTTGATAGTGTGATCAAAGCATTTGGTTTTATACAGACTTTCGGAGAAGCCTGTATTTACAAGAAAGTGAGTGGGAGCTCTGTAGCATTTCTAATATTATATGTGGATGACATATTACTAATTGGAAATGATGTAGAATTTCTGGATAGCATAAAGGGATACTTGAATAAGACTTTTTCAATGAAAGACCTCGGTGAAGCTGCTTACATATTAGGCATAAAGATCTATAGAGATAGATCAAAACACTTAATTGGACTTTCACAAACAACATACCTTGACAAAGTTTTGAAGAAGTTCAAAATGGATCAAGCAAAGAAAGGATTCTTGCCTGTGTTACAAGGTGTGAAATTGAGTAAGACTCAATGCCCGACCACTGCAGAAGATAGAGAGAATATGAAAGATGTTCCCTATGCATCAGCCATAGGATCTATCATGTATGCAATGCTGTGTACCAGACCCGATGTGTGCCTTGCTATAAGTCTAGCAGGGAGGTACCAAAGTAATCCAGGAGTGGATCACTGGACAGCGGTCAAGAACATCCTGAAATACCTGAAAAGGACTAAGGATATGTTTCTCGTATATGGAGGTGACAAAGAGCTCATCGTAAAAGGTTACGTTGATGCAAGCTTTGACACTGATCCGGACGATTCTAAATCGCAAACCGGATACGTGTTTACATTAAACGGTGGAGCTATCAGTTGGTGCAGTTCTAAACAAAGCATCGTAGCAGGATCTACATGTGAAGCGGAGTACATAGCTGCTTCGGAAGCAGCAAACGAAGGAGTCTGGATGAAGGAGTTCATACCGATCTAGGTGTCATACCTAGTGCATCGGGTCCAACGAAAATCTTTTGTGACAATACTGGTGCAATTGCCTTGGCAAAGGAATCCAGATTTCACAAGAGAACCAAGCACATCAAGAGACGCTTCAATTCCATCCGGGATCTAGTCCAGGTGGGAGACATAGAGATTTGCAAGATACATACGGATCTGAATGTTGCAGACCCGTTGACTAAGCCTCTTCCACGAGCAAAACATGATCAGCACCAAGGCTCCATGGGTGTTAGAATCATTACGGTGTAATCTAGATTATTGACTCTAGTGCAAGTGGGAGACTGAAGGAAATATGCCCTAGAGGCAATAATAAAGTTATTATTTATTTCCTTATAATCATGATAAATGTTTATTATTCATACTAGAATTGTATTAACCGGAAACATAATACATGTGTGAATACATAGACAAACAAAGTGTCACTAGTATGCCTCTACTTGACTAGCTCGTTAATCAAAGATGGTTATGTTTCCTAACCATGAACAATGAGTTGTTATTTGATTAACGGGATCACATCATTAAGAGAATGATCTGATTGACATGACCCATTCCATTAGCTTAGCACCCGATCGTTTAGTATGTTGCTATTGCTTTCTTCATGACTTATACATGTTCCTACAACTATGAGATTATGTAACTCCCGTTTACCGGAGGAACACTTTGGGTACTACCAAACGTCACAACGTAACTGGGTGATTATAAAGGAGTACTACAGGTGTCTCCAATGGTACATGTTGGGTTGACGTATTTCGAGATTAGGTTTTGTCACTCCGATTGTCGGAGAGGTATCTCTGGGCCCTCTCGGTAATACACATCACATAAGCCTTGCAAGCATTGCAACTAATGAGTTAGTTGCGAGATGATGTATTACAGAACGAGTAAAGAGACTTGCCGGTAACGAGATTGAACTAGGTATTTGATACCGACGATCGAATCTCGGGCAAGTAACATACCGATGACAAAGGGAACAACGTATGTTGTTATGCGGTCTGACCGATAAAGATCTTCGTAGAATATGTAGGAGCCAATATGGGCATCTAGGTCCCGCTATTGGTTATTGACCGGAGACTTGTCTCGGTCATGTCTACATTATTCTCGAACCCGTAGGGTCCGCACGCTTAAGGTTATGATGACAGTTATATTATGAGTTTATGCATTTTGATGTACCGAAGGTTGTTCGGAGTCCCGAATGTGATCACGGACATGACGAGGAGTCTCGAAATGGTCGAGACATAAAGATTGATATATTGGAAGCCTATGTTTGGATATCGGAAGTGTTCCGGGTGAAATCGGGATTTTACCGGAGTACCGGGAGGTTACCGGAACCCCCCAGGAGCCATATGGGCCTTAATGGGGCTTAGTGGAAAGGAGAAAGGGGCAGCCCAAGGTGGCCGCGCGCCTTACCCCTCCCCTAGTCCTATTAGGACTAGGAGAAGTGGCCGGCCCCCCTCTCTCTCTTTCCCCCTCGGGGAATCCTAGTCCAACTAGGATTGGGAGGGAGTCCTACTCCCGGTAGGAGTAGGACTCCTCCTGCGCCCTCCTCCTGGCCGGCGGCCCCCTCCCCCTTGGCTCCTTTATATACAGAGGCAGGGGGGCACCCTAGAACACACAAGTTGATCCACGTGATCTATTCCTTAGCCGTGTGCGGTGCCCCCAGCCACCATATTCCTCGATAATACTGTAGCGGAGTTTAGGCGAAGCCCTGCTGCTGTAGTGCATCAAGATCGTCACCACGCCGTCGTGCTGACGGAACTCTTTCCCGACACTTTGCTGGATCAGAGTCCGGGGATCGTCATCGAGCTGAACGTGTGCTCGAACTCGGAGGTGTCGTAGTTTCGGTGCTTGATCGGTTGGATCGTGAAGACGTACGACTACTTCCTCTACGTCGTGTCAACGCTTCCGCAGTCGGTCTGCTTGGGTACGTAGACTACACTCTCCCCTCTCGTTTTTATGCATCACATGATCTTGCGTGTGCGTAGGAAATTTTTTGAAATTACCACGAAACCCAACAGAAATATGTTCATGGATTCCTGAAATTGTGTAATATGAAATCATTTTTTGTGTGTGTCTAGATCTGAGCAATAAAAACATATTTTTTTCACCTAGATCTGCACATGCAGCAAACTGCATATAGGACATTGAGCCGAGAGAAGGGAGGAGTCTGTGAGATCGCTCCCTTAAAGGCTGAATGTACCGAATACTTCGTGGAAGACAAACTTCACCAATTTTTAGTGAAGCAAAGAATCTCCATATAAGTTGAACAAGTATTACTATATTATGACGTTTTATTATGTTGCATTATTGGTTTGTGAGTTTGTAGTATTATTATGTTTAATAAGGCCATAATGTTTTAGCTTGAGATATGGTTATTTTTTTGACTGGAGCTTGAGATATGGTTATGTTGTGGTCATTCTATTTTTGGAGATCCTACATTTGGTATAAAAGAACAAATGGGCAGTCATTTTGCCACTATGTTATGTGTTACTTATGTTTTCGAAGCCTTCTTCCTACTACCAGAAATATAAGTACATTCCAATATTTCAACTTTTGGTGTGAGATCAAGTAGGAAGACCGAATTTGAAGCTTGCATTTTGGGTTTTCCTATTACAACCATATCTCACACCTTTAGAACTTTAGTAGATGTTGAGAAGCACACACGTTCAAAGAGTGCCCTTTTGTTCCATGGTCCGCTTGATATGCTTGAAAATTTCTTACAACAAAGGAATTATGCCAATCCTTTATTTTTATTTTTATTTGCGGGTGAATCCTTCAATTCATTGACATGCCCTTAGTTTTCATTGGTTTCAACAAGACGGATTCTTTTGGAAAGCATCATCACATCCATTACTAATTCCATCACCGAACATAGATATTTTAGCATGTCTTCACTATTTTTAAGCAATCAAACCGTTTTGGTTACTGTGCATACATAATTTTGGCAAAGTTTAGCTGTGTGCTCCCATTTTAAAGAAAAAAAGGCTTATAACTTCTATGAGTTGTGAGTAATTTTGATTTTTTTAGTGCAGTATATATATGCATACACTCATCCCTACAAACACGCACGTAGATCCTACCCCTATGAGCACCTTCGAAAGACTGAGCCGACATATCATCTTAAAATTGATGAAGTCACCACAGACGTATTGTAGTCGACAAGAATGTCTCTTCCCACTAAACGCACATAGTTGGAAATCTTGAAATAAATCTAGAAATAAATGCAAGAACCAGGACTTGAACCCTGATGGAATGGGGATACCACTGACCTCCTAACCATCCAACCACGGATTGGTTCGCGAGTAATTTAGAATTTGGAATGTTAGAGTTGTGTCCAATATTGTGTACAAGTTAGGTTACAGTTGGACTCTGAGTTGTATTGTGTTTAGATAGGATATGGAGTCGTGTCCTAGTAGGACACTTGTATTCTAGGCCTCTCATATATAGCAGGGTAGACACACGTTGTAACTGATACGTCTCCAACGTATCTATAATTTTTGATTGCTCCATGCTATATTATCTACTGTTTTGGACATTATTGGGCTTTATTATCCACTTTTATATTATTTTTGGGACTAACCTATTAACCGGAGGCCCAGCCCAGAATTGTTGTTTTTTGCCTATTTTAGGGTTTTGAAGAAAAGGAATATCAAACGGAGTCCAAACGGAATGAAACCTTCGGGAACGTGATTTTCTCACCGAATACAACTCAGGAGACTTGGACCCTACGTCAAGACAATTAACAGGAGGTCATGAGGTAGGGGGGCACGCCTGCCCCCCCCCCTCCCCGAGGCGCGCCCCCACCCTCGTTGGCCCCCTGTTGCTCCACTGGCATACTTCTTCCTCCTATATATATCCACGTACCCCCAAACGATCGGGGACGGAGCCAAAAACCTAATTCCACCGCCGCATCTTCCTGTATCCACGAGATCCCATCTTGGGGCCTGTTCCGGAGCTCCGCCAGAAGGGGAATTGATCACGGAGGGCTTCTACATCATCATCCAAGCCCCTCCGATGAAGTGTGAGTAGTTTACTTCAGACCTACGGGTCCATAGTTAGTAGCTAGATGGCTTCTTCTCTCTTTTTGGATCTCAATACAATGTTCTCCCCCTCTCTTGTGGAGATCTATTCGATGCAATCTTCTTTTTGCGGTGTGTTTGTTGAGACCGATGAATTGTGGGTTTATGATCAAGTCTATCTATGAATAATATTTGAATCTTCTCTAAATTCTTTTATGTATGATTGGTTATCTTTGCAAGTCTCTTCGAATTATCAGTTTAGTTTGGCCTACTAGATTGGTTGTTCTTGCCATGGGAGAAGTGCTTAGCTTTGGGTTCGATCTTGCGGTGTCCTTTCCCAGTGACAGAAGGGGCAGCAAGGCATGTATTTATTGTTGCCATTGAGGATAACAAGATGGGGTTTTTATCATATTGCATGAAACTATCCCTCTACATCATGCCATCTTTCTTAAGGCGTTACTCTGTTTTTAACTTAATACTCTAGATGCATGCTGGATAGCGGTCGGTGAGTGGAGTAATAGTAGTAGATGCAGAATCGTTTCGGTCTACTTTTCTCGGACGTGATGCCTATATACATGATCATACCTAGATATTCTCATAACTATGCTCAGTTCTGTCAATTGCTCAATAGTAATTTGTTCACCCACCGTAGAATACTTATGCTCTTGAGAGAAGCCACTAGTGAAACCTATGGCCCCCGGGTCTCTTTCTCATCATATTAATCTCCATCACTTTATTATTGCTTTGCTTTTACTTTTCCTTTTACTTTTTACTTTGCATCTCTATACCAAAAATACCAAAAATATTATTTATCATCTCCATCAGATCTCACTTTCGTAAGTGACCATGAAGGGATTGACAACCCCTAAGCGCGTTGATTGCATTGAGCTATTGTTTTTGTGTAGGTACAAGGGACTCGAGCGTAGCCTCCTACTGGATTGCACTACAAAAATAAGACACATACGTGACATTTTGGGCCGAACGAAAAAAAATTCTGTCATACATATGACACTTCTATGACGATAATTGTGACAAAACCTGGTATCATCATAGATGTGGTGGGCTCCTACTTCTATGACAAAAAATCATGACAGAAAATGGGCTTTTCGTCCTGGGCGGGCCGGAGACGCAGCTGCATGACATTCTTTGGGCCGTCCATGATGGAAAAAACCGTGGTAGAAGCGAGGGGGAGGACAATTTCGGGGAGTTCCCGGTTACGGTGGGAGGTTGGGGGCCGAGCGATGCGCGTTTCTCTCGTACACGTACGCGCGTGTGTGCGAGGCGTTGGCTCTAATTGAACCCGAGCGAGGCGTTGGGCTCTAACTGAACCCGAGCGATTGCACTGCAGGCTACGCGTTACTGAACCCGAGCGATCGATCGATGGCTATTAACTGAACCCGATCGAGGGATTCCTTCGCTACTGCTGCTAACTGAAGCCGATCGATGGGATGAACAGTGAGCGTTGCGGGGGGTTTGGATGAACAGTGAGCGGTGGCGTTGCCTCTGGATGAACAGGACCTCATGGTGTGGTGGAGGGCTGGATGAACAGTAGACGGTGGAGGGGTGCCCGTGGAGGGGTGGATGAACAGGACCCCGTGGTGTGGAGGGCTGGATGAACAGTAGACGGTGGAGGGGTGGTTGAACAGGACCCCATGGTGTGGAGGGCTGGATGAACAGTAGACGGTGGAGGGGTGCCCGTGGAGGGGTGGTTGAACAGGACCCCGTGGTGTGGAGGGTTGGATGAACAGTAGACGGTGGAGGGGTGGTTGAACAGTAGCGGTGGAGTAGCGCGCGGTGGAGGCTGGATGAACAGGAGCCCGTGGAGGCTGGAGGAGGTCGACGGTGGAGATGAACAGTATCCCGTGGAGTCCCGTTTTGCGGTACGCCACACCCCTCCCGATGAACAGGACCCCCGTTTCGACCGTAGCGCTCCAACACAAGTCCGTTTCCTCCGTTTTGCGGTACGCCACACCCCTCCCGATCAACAGGACCCCCGTTTCGACCGTAGCAGGTCTGTTTCCTCCGTTTTGCGGTACGCCAGACCCCTCCCGATGAACAGGATCCCGTTTCGAACGTGGCCGGTCGAACACAAGGCCGTTTCCTCCGTTCTGCGGTACGCCAGGCCTCGTTTCCATCGCCTATTCTGTCCAAGCCCTCCCGATGAACACGATGCATTCCGTTGCCTCCCCATGAACACGACGCATTCCATTGCCTCCCCATGAACACAACGACGACGCTGTTTCTCCGTTCCGACCCAGCCATGTACATGAGCCCTGGCCGTACGTATGCGTGAGTAGGCGTTCGAGACCCCGCCCGTATGTACACATACATGGCCGTATTTTCTTTCTTGCACCCTGGCCGTTGTACGTACGTGTACATGCTACGTGCGCGCCTCTACTACGACACGTGCGCACCTCTACTACGACACATGCGCGCCTCTACATCGACCAGTATGTACGTACACGTTCACGACCAGAATGACAACGCTACATACGCTTCGACCAGGTGGGTCCCGACTGTCAGGCACTTCCTTGCCTGCAAAGATGTAGCTGGTGGGTCCCAGCAGTCAGGGGGGCGAAATACGGTGGCCCGTCCGGTGAGTCCCCGCTGTCAGGTGGAGGAATAATTATTTTGCACGTAATAAGGAGGCACTTCCTTGCTGCGACCGTGGACCCAGCTGTCAGCCTCTCCACGTACAGTCCACGTCCGATGGAAGCCGTTCCTTGACCATGTTGACCACACCGCGCCGAGAGCACCAGGGCGGTGGACAACGGTGAGGCCTAGGAAGGGGACGACGCGGAGCCGGGGAAGACGCGGCAGTGGATGCCCACGCGTAGAGGAGTATGAGGGCACTGGTTCGCTGCGGTGTGATGCTGCTGTCGCCGCAGAGTAACAGGGGGTGTGGGTGAGTAGAGGGATGGCCTGGCCAGCGGTGGGAGTAGTAGGGTGCTGTGAGGCCTCCGACGCATCGCAGCCGGCCACGAGAGGCAGGAGCACGAGGCACGACCGGTGCTGGTTTGGGCGGCTGGAGCAAGAAGACCAGAGGTTGAAGAAGCACTACGGCCGTTGGATGGACATTGTACGGTCACTGGAGCTAGAATCGTGCATATTGACTAAGTTGACAAAGCCCTCCATCCCCGTCAACTTAGTAGGCCCACAAGTCAGCCTGCCACTATACCGGGTCCCAGCTAACAGGGGGAGTATTCATTTTTTTGTGCGTAATAAGGAGGCACTTCCTTGCGTGCGAAGATATAGCTGGTGGGTCCGAGCTGTCAGCGGCGGTAACGTTTTTTCCGTGAAATACAGAGGCCCTTTCGGTGGGTCCTTGATGTCAGGTGGAGGAATCATTATTTTGCGCGTAATAAGGAGGCATTTCCTTGCGTGCGGCCGTGGACCCAGCTGTCGGCCTCTCCACGTACAGTCCACTTCAGATGCATGTTGGTCGTTGACCACGTTGACCAGGTGCGGTGACCAGGCCGCGCCGAGAGCACCAGGGCGGTGGACGACGGTGAGGCCTAGTAAGGGAACGACACGGAGGCAGGGAAGACTCGGCAGTTGTTTCCCACGTGGAGGGGAGTACGACTGTATGAGGGTTTACTAGTTCGTCTGCCGTCGCCGGAGAATAACAACAGGTGTGGGTGAGTAGAGGAATGGCTAGGTCAGCGATGGGAGTATGGTGGGGCGGTGGGGCCTGCGTGGCAGCACAGCCAGCCGTGGGGAGGAGGGAGCAGGCAATCCCGCCAGCGCTTGTTTGAGCGGCTGGAGCAGGAAGAGCAGAGATTGAAGAAGCACGACGGCCATTGGATGGACATCCAACAGTCACTGCTTGTGCGTCAACCTTTTTTAGGAAAGCCTCAAATCTGTGGAAAACAGCATACAACCCATCTGCCATTATTTCTAATAATTTTCAGCCCATTTGCTAATTCTTAAGGTTTTTTTGGAGCCCATATTCTTTTTGTTAGCATTACAGCCCAAATTGTGGCCACGGTTAAAAAATTATACGAAATTTTGCATATTTCGGTGCGGTCCGAACTGTTTTTAATCCCGAAATTTCGACTCACATTCAAACTGATTTTAAAAATAAATGTATATCAATATAAAATCCAACAAATTCTCCATGCATAAAAATTAATGTAATTTAAAATCTTGAAATGGAAAAAAAAGATATTTGAAACTAATTGCCAGTTTGATGTGTTTTAAAAATGTACAACCCATTTCTCATTACTGATGGGCCATTTTCTCGGCTAGCCGAATGAAAGCTCTCCTCGTCTTAAAAGATTTGCAGCCCAACAGGCCTGACAAAGCGACTTACTTGGCAAATCACAAAAAAAACTGGGCTGTGGCTGTGGACCCAGCTATCAGCCTCTCCATGTACAGTACTCTTCCGATGGAAGTCGTTCCTTGACCACGTTGACCACGCCGTGCGGAGAGCACCACGGCGGTGGACGACGGCGAGGCCTAGGAAGGGGACGACGCAGAGCCGGGGAAGACGCGGCAGTGGAAGCCCGCGCGGAGAGGAGTACGCGGGTTCACTGGTTCGGCTGCGGTGTGAGGCTGCCGTTGCCGCAGGGCCTGGCCAGCGGTGGGAATAGTAGGGGGCGGTGAGGCCTCCGCGGCAGCACAGCCGGCAACGGGAGGCAGGAGCATGCGGCACGACCGGCGCTGCTTTGGGCGGCTGGAGCAAGAAGACCAGAGGTTGAAGAAGCACGGCGGCCGTTGGATGGACATCGTACGATCACTGGAGCTAGAATCGTTCATATTGACTAAGTTCACAAAGCTCTCCGTCCCCGTCAACTTTGTTGGACCACAAGTCATCCTCCCACTATGGTGGGTCCCAGCTAGTAGGGGATATTCATTTTTTGTGCGTAATAAGGAGGCACTTCCTTGCGTGCGAAGATATAGCTGGTGGGTCCGACATGTTAGCGGGGGGAACGTTTTTTTCGCGAAATACAGAGGCCCTTCCGGTGGGTCCCAGCTGTCAGGTCGAGAAATCATTATTTTGCGCGTACAGTCCGCGACCGATGGATGTCGTTCGTTGACCAAGTTGACCAGGCCGCGACGAGAGCACCATGGCGGTGGACGACGGCGAGGCCTAGGAAGGGAACGACACGGAGTCGGGGAAGACTCGGCAATGGTTGCCCACGCGGTGGGGAGTACGAGGGTTTACTGGTCCGGCTGCCGTCGCCAGAAAATAACAGGAGGTGTGGGTGAGTAGAGGAATGGCCTGTCCAGCAATGAAGTAGGGTGGGGCGGTGCAGCCTGTGCGGCAGCACAGTCGGCCACGGGAGGCGGGAGCATTCAGTCCCACCGGAGCTGGTTTGGGCGGCTGGAGCAAGAAGATCAGATATTGAAGAAGCAGCACGGCCGTTGGATTAACATCCAACGGTCACTGCTGCTAGAATCGTTTGTGGACTAAGTTGACTAAGCCAAAGTACACGTCAACCTAGTAGACCCACAAGTCAGCCTCCAAATCTGTCCCAAACAGCATACAGCCCGAAATTTCTAGCCATATTCAAATTAATTTTAAATCTAAATATACCTTAACTTAAATTCAATGAAATTTTACCCGCACAAAAACAATGAAATTTAAAATATCAAAATCCGAAAGAAAATAGTATTTTGGAACTAATTGTCTATTTGCTGTATTTTTTCATTTTACAACCCATTTATTATTACTTATAGCCCATTTCTTATTACTTATAGCCCATTTTCTGGGCAAAATGCATCCCTCCTCATCTTGAAAGATTTCCGACCCAGCAGGGCGTAGAAAAGCAAGTAGGCCTACGTTGGTTATTCTGCAAAAAACAAAATAGCTGGCTAGCAATTTTCAGAAAGGAAAAAAACAAACTGGGCTGGCCATGTGCTAAACATATGAAATAAAAGCCTAGGCTATATGGGCCACGGGTCCCGCAAAACCCAGTTGATACCCTTCTCCGTCCTGAAAAAACAAAATTACTGCGCATGTTGCTGGGTCCCTACTGTCATCCTCACCATGTACAGTCATCTCCGTATTCCTCTCGGTTGTTGACCATGTTGATAACATCGGAGGGCGGCGCCACAGCGAGCGAACCAAGGCGGAGGACGATGGTGAGTCCTCGGACGGGAACGAACAGGAGCCGGGGCAGATCACAGCCAGCCGTGGGAGGCGAGAGCAGGCGGTCCCGCCGGCGCTGGTTTGGCTTTGGCGGCTCATGGAAGAAGAGACTGAAGAAACGCGACAGACATTGAATGTCAATCCAACGGTCAAGGTTGGCACAATCGTTTTGTTGACCAAGCGGACACTAAGTAGCATACTTTTTTATATATAGGAAGAAAACTGCGAGGAAAATGCGTTCGTCTGCCGTCCTCCTCACAGGGAACGTTCGCCACATAAGTGACTAGCACCCTTGGTTTTCAACCGAGAGGTCTTGGGTTCGAGTCCCAGGAACTCTCAATTTTGTCCTCCTTCCTTCCTCGCAAAAAAAGGGAAAGAAAATCAAAGACTTGGGAAGGCGTACAGAAAAAGCTAGTGTACCAGTAATGAGACGTTGCCGAGTTTTAGAAAAAAGAAAGACGTGCTCCTGTAGCTGGTTCGAATCCAAACCTAGACTATGACTATATATGGTGCTATGCTTCTCTGCAAGAAATGAAACTGACATATCCAACGTTCGCTTCTCCTCTTCTCTACTTACTCTGCCTAGCATCAGAAGCTCTGGCCGCAGCAACCATGTCCGCTGGCTGCTCGTCCACCTGCTCTTCAGCAGGCAACAACCAGATATGCGCCAAGTCGCAACCCGTACCATCGCATGTGGGTCTCATCATACCCTCGCTGGCACGCGCACCGCAGCCGATTGCTCATCGCAACCCGCTGCCATTGGTGTGGTGCCACTGCTACAAATCACGCAGAGTCATCCGTCGCGTCTCAACCACAATCCGCAACCCTGGCCGAGTCTTCTACAAATGCCCGAATCATGGGGTAATAATATGTTTAAGTGTTGTTCTACTGCTTTCAGTTGCTGATTTTTTAATAGTTTGGTTGATGATCTACCAATTTGATTCGTGCAGAAAAGGGAAGATTCGTGTGATTTGTATTTCTGGGAAGTTGCTGATGTGGGGGAATGCAACTGTGCTGATTATTTGGTTAGCCGAGGAATCCCAATACCAGCAGGTTGGGGTGTTGGACAAGTAACTGAAGGAACGGCAGAAGAGGAAGATGCAGAGCAGAAGCTTAAAGATGCAGTTCCTCTGATCATGGCCAAGCAACAGCTGCTGAACGGCCTTGACAACAATGAGGAGATGAAAGAGCTTGTGAAGATAATGGGAAAAATCGATGTGCTCTGTAGGATGATTGTCTCTTTATTTGTAGTGTATGTATCACTCGTGATGTATTCAGTGGCTACGACATGAGCACTTTGCTGAAACTAGTAATGAATGAAACCTGTGTAGCAGGCTGGGCGTAGTGTTGTGAACATCTAATGATTTCTATTAACGGAAATCAGGGGGTATCCCCTTTTGCTCATATAAATAAATAAATAGCAGAGGCCTTGTCGGGTCAGCTTTGTTCTCATTCAAAGACGTCGAGCAAATTGCAGTCCAACATCAAACTATGTCATCAAATTCAAGTTTCACAGCCAAATATGAGTACAACTAAAAAACAATGTCATCATGTTTTAGTTGTCATAAAATCACCAAACACAAATCAGCATACATAACAAGTGATGTTCTCACAGCAAAATACTAAACAACATGTTCATCAGGTTTCAGTTGTCATAGCAAACACAATTTCACATAGTAGATAAAAGAATGTCTTCTGACGGGCAAATACGACAAAAGCAATGTAATCATCATCCGCAGTAGCAGCGTCAACATCTTCGCCATGTGTATCAGTCTGAATCGTAATTCCCCATGGTGTCATCTTCTTATTCGTCCTCAACGTCCTCGAACGTTGGCTTCTTCTTGATCAACTCTTGTATGTCCACAGCATGACAGGCAATCTTTTCGCCGGCGTCATTGACGTGATGGTTCTCAAAGATATTAGGAACATCTGTGTTATCTTGTACATCAGGAGCAGTGTAAGCATCATCTTATTGTGCAACTTCATTAAACAAATTCCTCTGCTCAAACCTTTGCAATACTCTCCAGTCATCGCTACGTGCAAATGTGTCTTCCAAGAAAAATATCTGTGTTGCTTGATTTGCCAAAATAAAAGGCTCGTTGGTCTGGTACACCGCCTTGACATTGATGGATTTGAAATAATCATCAGCTCTGGGTTTTGCGATCCTGGAAAACAGGTTATACCAACGACAGCACAACAGAACCACACACCAATGATCCTCGAAACTGGAGATATACCGCAACTGAATAATGTCTGTTATGTTAGCATACATTTCAGTTGTCTCTTTGTCATACGTATCCGTGCTCATTATGGCACTGTTTTGTGTCTTCCTACCTTCGTCTCGTGCAAGGGTGTTATAGAGCACATCTCCAACAACGCAAGATTCATAATGTCTTACCCGAGTATCAGGACCCATTGCTAGTGAGTAAAGGGCATCATCAACTGCCTGCCCATCCTCCCACATCTTCTTAACCTATGGTTATAAAATAGACAAGCTGATCATCTTATGTACTCAATATATTAAAAAAACTGACAGTGCACTTCAAAAGCTTACATGGTTGTTGAACCATTTCGCAAATCCTGCCATAACCAGTTTGTCAATGTTTCTTGGATTTTGCGGCAGTAACTCCTCTTTGTAGATGCTGCACAACATAGTGATCGCGTCAAACATCTAAATATATAAGAATGTGTTGCAAGTTTAGTAGATTACGATGTATAAGCTGCAGTACTGCACTTACTTGATATAAGGTAGTATCTCAAGACAATTATTCAACACATACCAAACCATTTTGTCCAAATCTTTAGGTTTGTCCTCTTGTCGACTCTTCCCTGTAACTTGAACAGAATAATCGAAAACATTGAGCCCGGGATTGTCTTCACCCACCTCTTTGCTAAGCTGATCAGTTGTTTCAATGTATTTTGAGCGGAATGTCAATGCTTCTGTAGCAATGTAGGACTCTACAATGGAACCCTCGGGTCTAGCTCTGTTCCTAACATAGCCCTTGAAAGTGCCTAGCCGCCTTTCAATAGGGTACATCCAGCCATACTGTACTGGACCTCTAAGTAGTGCCTCATCAGGTAGATGAACAGTCAAATGCACCATCACATCAAAGAAGGCTGGAGGATATATCTTCTCAAGGTCGCATAGGACAGTTGGTATCTTGTCTCTAAGACGCTCCAAAGCATCTATCCTGGTATTCCTACTGCAGAGTTCCCTGAAGAATTGTCCCAACTCTGCAACTGCTCTGTATAAGTCAGGGCAGCCCAATCCTCTAAGGATAACAGGTAAAACCCTTTGAAGTAGGACGTGGCAGTCATGAGTTTTCAACCCTTGTACCTTGTTTCCATCTGCACTGACTCTCCTTTTAGGGTTGGAAGCAAATCCATGTGGGAATCTCACACGTGACAGGACCTTGCAGAATTCTTTTCTTTTTACCTTGTCCAAGACGTACACAGCTAGTGCCATATCCCGTGGTTTACCTTCATCTTGCACCTGCAAATCCTTTCTGATACCCAGGTGTGTCAAATCTTCCTAGATTTTAAGGTATCTTTCGTCTTGCCTTCAATATTAAGAAGTGTGCCGATAATGTTGTCACATATATTTTTCTCGATGTGCATCACATCAAGATTATGCCTTAGAACCAAATCTTTCCAATACTCCAAGTCCCACAAAGTGGACCTACGGGTAAACAATAATATCTCTTCTACCCTGCCACGCTTCCTTTTCCCGCTACCATTACCAGGATGGTTTCCTGGTGTAATATGCCCAACCTTCTCTAATTCCACTTGCAACTCATCGACGGTGAGCCTCTTTGGCGCATCACGGTTTTCATGCTTTGCATTGAACACATGTCTTTGGTATTTTCTAGGATGCGGCTTGTCCTTGGCAAGGAAACGGCGGTGTCCAATGTAACAGATCTTGCTAAGTATTGCGTATGACAGCGGATTCCTGTCACAGCGAACACATGCATTGTAACCATGTGCCGTTCGCCCTGACATAGTGCCCAAAGCCGGATAATCATGGATGCACCAAATTATAACAGCACACAGAAAGAAATCAGCTGGTGGGCTACTATATAGGTCTCGAGTGAGAACACCCTTCCATAGCTGTTGAAGTTCCTCCACAAGAGGCTCCATGAACAAATCAAAATCCTTTCCAGGACTTTTTGGACCTGGGATGAGCAAGGTCATCATGTAGTTTGATTCTTCGGTGTAGACATTTGGAGGCATGTTGTAAGGGATAACAAGCACAGGCCACATGTTATATGTGGCGCTCTGGTGGCCAAATGGGTTAAATCCATCTGAAGCTAAGCCAAGTCTAATGTTCCTCGGGTCAGCAGCAAACTCTTTGTGTTTATCATTGAAGCTTTTCCACTCACTACCATGAGATGGTTGGCTCGTTACATTCTGATCTCTGTACTCCTGGTTCCTAGAATGCCACAGTACATCCTCTCTTGTTTCAGCATCATGAAACAACCTCTGCAATCTTGGTGTAATTGGAAAATGTCTCAGAACATTATGAGGAATCCTCTTCACAGCATCGCCATCTTTCCATCTTGATGATTTGCATTTCGGGCATTCACTTAAGTTGGCATAATCCTTCCGGAACAGAACACATTTATTCTTACAAACATGGATCATATCATATCCAATTCTAACTGTACGAAGGAAATTCTTCATTTTACTGTAGGTGTGTGGCAGCTCAGACGCATCTGGGAAAGATTTGCGGAAAGCAGCCAACATCGCATCGAATGATTTGTTGGTCATCCGCTCAGATGTCTTCACCTAAAGAAAGGTGACCATAGCTGAGAATACTGTCAGCTTATTTCCTGGGGTGACAGCAACGTTGCATTGTTCCAACATGCGGGCCCACCGTTTTTCTTCTGCACGTGAAAGTTCACGGAATGCACGAGCATTTCGTAGCATTGTTTCAATGTTGGTCAAACTCACTGGCTCCGCCACCACCACCTCCTCCTCCTCTTCCACCTGAGCATCAGGCAGATCATGATGGTGATCTGCTGCTTCCACGTAGTCAATAACATTGACGTTCACAGCTTCACCATGATGAACCCACCTAGTATATGTGACCGACATCCCATACAAGTGTAGATGATTTTGCACAGTTGACTGGGGTCTTGTAACTAAATTCATACAACTGCTACACGGGCAGAGCACATCTGATTTCGGACCACCATACTCAGCTCTAATAAAGTTCATGAAGTTTTCAACCCCCTCGACATATGCAGCGGAGAATCTTCGAGTTGAAGTTATCCAAGTCCTGTCCATCTGTTAGACATACAAATTAGTTCTTCTACTAGATATTACAGGAAAACATATATGCTTTTTTATGAAGTCCAGAAAAAAAATACCTAGGTCGATGTCTAAAGCTATGGCAAGATATTTGGACGAGCAAATCTAAGTAACGAAATATATGTAAAGCTAATTCAACAAACAAATTTGAGTGACAAATTATGGCAGGCTATTTTAGCAGTCAATGAGGCCGAGCACACAGCCATCGAACTATCGAAGGCCATCGCAGCAACAAAGATCGAGTATAAAATGGTGTAGAGCTATTTCAGCTAACAGATTGGCTACTAGACCATGGCAATCTACGTCACAATAAATATATGGCAGGATATTTTAGCAACTAATCGGCCTTGGCATGCCATCTCAGCTAAGCAGATTGAGTGCAGAACAGGGCAAGGAAGCTTCTTAAGCAGAGCATATTGACAGTAAACTACTTCGGCAAACAGTGAGATTAACAGCGTCTATCAGCTAACATTCAGCGCTACACCGACATGAATGGGGCCTCAGTCTAGAATGCACGTACCGTGGGAGAAGCTGACCGCCGTGCGTCTCCACACGAACGTCGCTAGCTGTGGCGGCGCTGACCGCGGTGCGCCTCCGCAAGAACGTAGCCAGAGGTGGCGGCGCAGCTAGAGGACGGCAGTCTACGAGAGCATACTGTGGGAGCGAGAGGATCGCCGAACCGTGACGCCAACATATCGGCGCGGCGGGGAGGGCGTCTTTGGCGGAGCGAATGGAGTGGAGGAGGACAGGGGGGAGGGGGTTTGGGGAATATTATTGGCTAGTTGGCCGAAGGGCGGATGAATCGGATTTGGGGGGGATTTTTGGGTGTGGGGGGGGAGTATTTTCGCGCGATGGGCGGGGGGAGTTTGGCACATGGTCGGTTTCTCCAAGTGCAGTCCCACGTGTCAGTGAAGAGGCAAGCCGAAGTGCGTTCCGTTTACGTGAGCCGTGTGCAGGACCGAACGTGTGTGGGGTGCAATGCGACCGCGATAGGAATGCTGTGAGTGTACCGCATTTTTTCCTTTTAAACTAGGTGCTTCGCCCCCTAAAAAAATTTGTTGCTTCGCACGATCCATCGATACTACTACTAGTAATCTGGTAATCCCGACTAAAACGGCGCGGCCGGGTCTTTTCCCGCGCGATATGCTGGGAGGTTGGCTTAGTTGGGGTTTTTTAGGACGAGTAATGCTACACCTACGTAATCCCAGTTACATAATTAATGCAATGTGAAATGTGTGAGCTGTTGATTGTAGATTGGGGGGAGGGAGGGGCCCACCACCATGAAAATCAAGGGAGGAGAGAGAGAGGCAATTTACGTTAACCCTTTCGTAGGTTCCCGTAGATGTAGAAAGATGTGTCCGATCCTGCAATATAGGCCGTATGATCTATATCTAACGGATAGGAAGGAAACTATGACAATTTACCCACACTCCTCTCCACATTTGCAGATAAGGCTTTCCCTCGTTCATCCTTTTCTCCCACAAGATCTTGATCTTCCGTGCAACGCACGGGCATCTTGCTAGTACTCCTACAAAATGTATATTATTGCGAAAGTTCATATACACTGGCCGAGATTAATGCAAACACGACATATTTTCATTACATTTCGAACTTTTATAGGACAAAAAAATAAAAGAAACCCAACCCTAAACCTATTCTACGGCGGCGACCAACGTCCTCCATCTGTGATCTCCATGTACGGGGGCGGGGTTCATGACCCATGAAGTGAAGGTGCGGTCTCCGGCGAGGAAAAGTAGAACATGGGAGATGGACCGGCCAGTTGGCACACCATGTCGTGCCGCCTCCCATGCCCTACTCATCCGCGGAGGAGTCCCCGACCTCGGCGGTGCCGGACGTTGGACGGCAGCAAGTAGGACACGTGGCTAACGGTGCTCCCGCCGTCGGCCGCCAGCGTGGCCACCGCTTGTGCGGCGACTTGAGCGAGGGCGGCGAGCTCGAGCTCCATCCCCGAAGACAAGCTCTCCTGCAGAGCGTTCGCGCTTGTGGTCATGGCGGATGTGGTTCCAGGTAGGAGGACGATGTGCTATGGTGTGGAGGTTAGCTGGGCGTTGCCACTTTAAGTAGCGCATTCCGGTGAGGCCAAGCATCCGGGTGCGTCATTAAGTCGCCGGAGTTGGTTCCGCGGGCACCGAGCCTCTTAATGACGACATACGAACGGACGACATGAATGCGGGCAGCTGGCGCCGGCTGGGAACGCACCGTGCGACGGCGCGAGGGATGAGGGTTTTGGTGTGCCAGGGTAGTCAGCTACGGTCATGGCAACGTTGGAGATGCCCTTTGCTAACATGCGATCCCCGCATGTCATTGGAAAAGCAAGAAGACCCGGCATGCTCTCAGGTCTAGAGGATGCAGTTGGTCGCGCTACACCACTCCGAGGACGCATCACGGCGCCCCGTGCATCCTCGACGAGCCGGGTGTTGGGGTGTGTTTGGATTGTGGCCAAAGTGCACCTTGCCAAAATTTTGTTCATGACTAAAAGATTACAAAGTTATATGGAGGAGTACGAACGCTAATTTGGCCAAAGCATGGGCAACCAATACCTCAACCAAAATTTTGGTCATGACCCAAAGATTGGTCTTTGTTTGGACGGTTGCCATTTCTTTGGCATGCCAATGAACTCTAGCCAACTCAAGTTCATTTTTCTTGCCAATGTCGGCCAAAGCATGGGCAACCAATACCTCAACCAAAATTTTGGCTACCCAATGCTTTGATGGGGCAACCTTGGGCACAAACCAAACATACCGTTGGTCGTGCCACAGCACTAACGCCACCCTCGGCAAACTGAAACCGACCGTGTCTAGCGACGATATGAGCGTGTCGCTCACCGCGGCCGCCGTGTCCAGAGGCGGTGCTAGAGCTGCGCCCCGTTGTTGGCCCCAACGACCCACATGAACAGTGGTCAGTGGCGAGGAGGTCGTGGGCCAGCTCCTCCATTGGACTAGTCTGCGCTACGTCGTCCCGACGGGTGTGCCCCACATGTCTGTTTCCCTATTTTCCCGGCCATATTCGAGCGCCAGTGCTTCGCGTTGCGCATTAGGCCTTTCACTATGTAGGCCAAGCGAGACAACTTATTGTTTATTTGAGCCGTTCAAGTATAATCATGTGGCGTTTGCTTATTTCTCATTCCTCTCCAACCCTCTTCTCCATCGATCATGTCGCCCTCCAGTCGAGTCCATCCTCCCGCATGCCTCATTTGAACATTCCGCCGAGTATCATTCGCATGTACCCACCCTAGTCCTATTTCAATAGATCTCCGGACCCCGAGATGAAATCGAGAGGGAACGAGTGGGGGCACGTGATACCTAAGGCGGATTCAAAATTTTGAACCAGTGATCATAGCATCCGCAAATCATATATAAAGGGTATTCAATGTTCGTTTCGTTTTTGAACGTACAATATACTCCGTCCTATCCTTTCTAGTTTACATATAAGTTTTATGTGTAGTCAAAGTATATCTACTTTGATCAAAAAGGTATCAACATTCAACAACGCCAATCAATATTGTTAGATTCGTACGTACTCCTAGATTTGTACTTGAGATGGTTTCCAATTTGACTACTGACAAGATTAATAGTACATGAGATGTATAATGTGAAAATTATATCATTGGAAACTCCTTCATACATATTTGACCGTATGCTTTGTGTAAGTTGCATGTCATATATTATTACTCTAACATTTGGTCAAAGTTAGCCTCGAAAAACGCATTAGACCCTGTATGCTTTGTGTAAGTTGCATGTCATATAGGAGTATTATTACTCTAACATTTGTGTAAGTTGCAAGTCATATATTATTACTCTAACATTTGGTCAAAGTAGTATAGTGGAAGTGGATCCTCTGACGTAGGTATCCCTGCCTTACCCTCCCTTTCGGTCACTTACTGGCGGGCCCATGCTTGCTAGGCCCCGCATGGCAGTTACTCAATGGGTTCGGCCACGTCAGGGGATCCTCATCCATAGTATACTCCCTCTATTTTTATTTACTCCGCATAAAACGGAGGGAGTGGTGGTATAATAAATGACGTGGGCGGGGGAGGGGGAGGGACGTCGGTTTGCTCTCAACTGCGGCCCCACAAGGAAGCGAAAATGCAAGATGAAGCGTGTTCCATTCGGTGAGCGACATGGAGGGTCCAACGTGCCGGGCTGCAACGCGAACGCGACAAGAGCGATGTACAGTCAAAACCGATTGACCGGTCGTCACCGGAACCACTATTCACACCAGAACCTTCGCTGCTCGGCCTACGCCAGCCACTGCCCTAAAACCACACCAAATCTCCAGCCCATTCCCCCACCTTTCGATCCCCTAGCCCGCATCAAGCGTCCCCTAGTTCGCCGGAAAGCCATGGTGCGCCGCAAGATCACTTACTACAAGATGCTGACGCCAGAGCGCCGCGCAGAAATCGCGGCGGCGGTCGGTGCCACAGTCCTCCGTTCCCAAGCTCGCTTTGCGGCGGGCCAATCCCCGAGTTCTCTGGAGCCAAGCTACGAGGAGGAGGAAGCCGATCCAATGTTCATGGCGGAGGTCGCGGCGCAGAAGGCCCCCGATGGGTATGAGACGATGGACGTCGACTTCGTGCCGGCGTCCGAGTCCCCCATGGTGCAGGCGGACCAGCGGTTCAACATGGCAATACTAAAGGAGGACCGGGAGGCAGAGGCTCAACTCGACGCGGAGCGCGTCCATGCCGCTGCCATCGAGGCTCTCCTGCAGGCGAAACCAGATGTCGTGGATGTGAACCAGGCGGCGGAGGCTCAACTTGAGGCAGAACGCGCGGATGCCGCTGCCATCGAGGCCCTCCTGCAGGCGGAACCGGACGTCCTGGACTTGAACCGGGCGGCAGAGGCTTGACTCGATGCAGAGCGCGCGGATGCCGCTCTCATCGACGCCCTCTTGCAGGCGGAACCGGACGTCCTGGACTTGAACCGGGCGGCGGAGGCTCGACTCGACGCGGAGCGCGCGGATGCCGCTGCCATCGAGGCCCTCCTGCAGGCGGAATCGGACATCCTCGACTTGAACCGGGATGTGCTCTCGTCCGTGCAGAGTGCCCACACACTCCGCTTGAACGAGTAGCTGGAGGCCAAGGACAACCACGATGCGGAGACACACATCGGCAGCGACGGCTGGTTCGCGCCGGCAGCCAAAGACGACGAGGTCGTCTCTTTCCACGAGTAGTGATAGTTTTTCTTTATGTTGTTGTTTTTATGGATCTTTTGCTGTGTAAAAACATATATTTGTTATGCAAGTCGCCTGACTTGGGTCAGTCTACCATTTCAGGTGGTTGGATGAATATCCTACGTCTCCTAACCCTCCTTTCCTTCTTCCTCACATCTTCTTCTTCCCCAACAGACCACCGCACGGGCCGTACAGATACTCCCCAACATGCGGTTGGATAAACATACTCTATGAACGAAAATTATGTGTCAGTGATAGGATGGCTGAGTTTGCTGTGTTCCCATGCAACAGCACGTGTCAGTGAGGGTGCGTTCCCTTGGTTGGGTTTGCGTCGTGCAGGAGCGACCGTGTGAGGGTGCGGTGCGACCGCGGTGTGCAGGAGCGACCGTGTGAGGGTGCGGTGCAACCGCGATAGCCGTGCGCAAGTGTACCTCCTTCTCATTTTGAAAACTTTAGGCAAGCTTGGAAAAAATGTGTGGCGAAGTTTGGCAATACAAGGCCTAGACCCAAACAGGATAAGTACGTACGTACTAGGAGTACTAGTGTTAAAAAAGAAAGGCTGGGTTTTCCTTCGCGGGATTTAATCGATACAAATCCTCGTTTCACATGTCAATTAATGCGTATTTTTTTCTCCAAAGACCAAAGAGCTAACCATCTCACTCCTCATCGCTTGATTAATGCAGCGACATGCAAACCAACCTTCTCACTTCCGCATGCATGCAGGGGATATTAATGTCCTTGGTTGCTAACCCCATCAATTTTGCCTCGATTAGTGTTAGTGGCCCTTTGCAAATTGTAATTTTGATATACTGGCCTTGTGTACAAAAAAAATGGAGGTAGTACTATAGTGGACTTCCTTCCCCATTGCGGTGACGTCGACGATAGTTTTTTTGGTGGTTTGGCGAAGTGCGTTCGACGGAGAACACCATTGAGGGAGACCACGGTAAGTCGTTCACAAGTGCCGCCTGCAAGCCGAGACAACCGCCTTATTTGCATCCAGGAAGTCCTTTACTAGTACTACTATAACTAATGCAGTGAGATGGCTTCTCGAAGAAGACGATGGAGAAGCGGAGTCAGCGAAGAGTGAAATGATGGTTGCTTCGTCCGTGCTTTTGTGATTTGACGCCTCACTGCTTTGTGATTTGTGATAGAAGGGACAGGGGAGTAGACTCTGTGCTCTATACTGTACTACATGCGTCCAAGCATGGGAGAAAGAGGAGAGACGTTGCATTTTTCTATTCCTTCAATCAATCAATCAGGGAGCTTCGGTTCCATCTTTTTGGCTTTGGCAACACCGTCCACAATGGTTCCCACGATGCCAAAAGCTATTTTCACATTTGGCTACACATTGTGGATGCCCTTAACCGTACCACTTGGTTTTGCTCCTGTGTGCTATCTATACAAATCTCAATTATATTGATCTAAAGAATTATAGAATCGAGATTAGTAAAAAGGAGGTGATTTTGCCGCGCGGATGGCGGGGGAGGTTTCTTATTTTCAAAGGACGTTGTCCTGGCGGTTTGCTAACATGCGGTCGCACGTGTCAGTGCTTTACCAAGCCGACCCGCATCCCACATGAGGCAGAAGAAACACGTGGTTAAGTTGAAGAAGATAAGGGAGAAGCGGATTCAGCAACGAGTGAAATGATGGTTGCTTCGTCCCTCCAACTTAACTGCGGGAAAGGTGCAACTTTGTGATTTGACGCCTCATTGCTCATTACTACGCCGGCGCCATGACTGGGGTGCTTCACCCTGGCTGCTCTGCACTATATTCTGGTATGGCACGTGGACCCGGTAGCTTGATGTCCCACATGTCGGCGAAAGGGACTAGAAGATTTATGAAAGCGAGCGCTCCACTCTTATGACGGAGGAGTAGACGACACGACGGCCCAGTGAACTGTCACTTGTACTGTATAGTACTATAGTTTTATTGTTTCGCACGATCCATCGATACAAACCCGATTAAACAGGAAAGGGCGGGATTTTTCCCGCGTGGTAGATGATACTGGCCATACATTTCAAAGGCAATTTTAGTGTATGCAAACTGAATAATTATAAGTAACAATATGATATCTAGTAAAACTAAAAACACATATGATTTATTGTGTTAGAGTGTAGTAGTAGTGATGTATTGCATAGTTGTTAGATGTAACATGCGAGAACGTGTAGAGATGTAGATTTGGAGGGCCTACAGAGAGAAAAGCGTAATACGGTCACCGAACTTCAGAATAAGCTGATTACGGTCACTATATATGTTTTGCGGTGATTATACGGTCACTTGCTCACAGCTCAACATCGGATTGCACTCTGTTGACCGGCCAAATAGTCTGCGTGGCGCCATGTTGACTACTTAAATTGACCACGTTCGTTGTGGGTCCCACTTGTCAGTTCGCATAGGCAAAAGGTCAGATAAACACAAATTTACGCAGGCGCGACAAGGCTCCAACCCGTGCACGGGAATCACCTGGTTGTGTATGTGTCTGTCAGGGCCTGATGTGTGCGCATGCACGTGTAGGTTGAGCACTTGAGAGTGAGAGTGTGTGTTGGTCGTGTGGTGTACTGGTGTGTGCATGCGTGCGTGTGTGCGTGTGAGTGTTGCGTGCGTGCGTGCGTGGCTGCGTGTGTACGTGTGAGTGTTGCGTGCGTGCGTGGGTGCATGTGTTTGTGTGAGTGTTGCATGGATGCAGTTCGTGTGCATGCATGCGTGTGTGTATAATCACCACACTAGCTCCTGTGTGTTAAAACAGACGACTCAGCATACCAATACAAGGCCACCTTGTCCGCTGTGCCCGCGGTCATGACTTCGAACCACCGTCCAAATATATGTTTCTCGTTTGTTTTCATTCTTACTAGCAAGATGCCCATGCGTTGCATGTAACATGAAGATGCATTTGTATGACTTGTTTATCTTGTGAGAGAAAAGGATGAATGAGGGAAGGCCTTATTTGCAAATGTGGAGATGTGTGTGGGTACCTTTTTGCAAAATTGCCATAGTTTCTTTCCTATCCGTCAGATATAAATCGGATGGCCTATTGCAGGATGGCAGGCACACCATCATCACCAACTCTATTTTTTATAAGAGTGTATTTTCTGTATTTTATAAGAGTGTAGATGTAGAGTAGATACAAGTCGACAGGTGGGCACGATGGTAGTGAGATAATGTGATGCAACACTAGAGGTGCCACGTGGAGTGTTTAACTGGTCAACTAGTCATGTCATGAGCAAATACAGAGTTGTCGGTGAGCCCGTGACTGCATAATAACCACTAAACATAAATGGTGACCGTAATGAGTGGATTCTGAAGTCCAATGTACGTATCGTGCTTTCGCTTCAAATACAATGATCGTCATTGCATATATCACGAGAGAAAGATGAAACATGCGTGAATTTTCTAGGGGCTTACTTTTAGAGGACCTGGAGATAGTTTTGTGTGTACAGGGGGGGTATGCGATGGAGAGAGAGATGCTCTTCATTTCTCTTTATTATGACTAACTTTGTATATAGTATAAAAATATACAAATTCACAGTGCGGAATAAATATCATTGTGGGCACCATGCAATGCAAATTAGCGTTCGTACTCCTCCATATAACTTTGTAATGTTGTATATATATGTAGAAACTCTAAAATAATTTTTTGGCCACACTTTATTCAAAAGGAATGTTGTATGCGAAATAAACGTGAACAGAGGGCTTTTTAGATCAATGGGGTACGTGATGTAACATGTGTGAATGTGTAGTTGATGCATTTGGCGGGGCCTAGAGAGGTATATGTGTGTATTACATATTCGAGACAGGCATGGATAGAGGGGCCGACCGGGGGGCGTGGGAGAGATAGCACGAGAAATGAGAGTGGTCTAGAGAGAGAGACGAACATGACGTCACGACAAGAGATTCCATTCCCTTGAGTGTGTATATGCAAGGGGGAGGGAATAGAGGCACCAGGAGAAATTTTCTGTGTGTGTGGTGTTTGTGTTGATATGTGTGGGTGTGAGAAGATAATGAGACGTGGGGGCAGAGGGTGTGTCACCGCGTGAGGTCTGGTGGGTCAAGATGAGGCCCTTCGTTCTGTTCCGTCCTGTGCCACATTGGTCGGCCCGTGATGCATTTAGGAAGACCCATGGATGACTAGTCGTACAAGACAAAGATAGCAGAATTGTGAAGGACTATGTGTCCACTGACAAAGCCAGCTAGGATTTGTAACCCTAGGTTCTCGGACTAAGGTAACCCCTTTATCTCTGATATTACTATTCATCCAACCTAACTTTAAGGGGCATCCTATAGAATGCTCTGCTAGAATCATACTCGTCGATTAGGAAGAGAGGTGTGAGACAATGCGTGAGAGATAGGCGTAAAGATAATGTGCGTACATGAGACACGTAGGCAGGTCCATGTATATAGAAAGGGTCGATGAGGATTGTGCGTGTGTATGTTTGCGAGAGGAAGAGTGCTTGTGATAAAGGTTAGTGAAAACAGTTGTAAATGGTTACGAGAGGGAGGGAGGGTTATATCTAGAGCATGTGTGCGAGAAAGACACCTTGGGAGAGAGTGTGTGAGCATGTGTGAGAGACCACCGATGGAGAGTGAAACTACACGTAAAAGACTGCTCTACACATTGATTAAAGATATAAATTGTATCCAAATATTAGGATGAGATCATGATATTTGCAATTCGCGTAAGGAGCGGTCATTCATCCATCAGACATCTAGATTCTATCGAATTTGAGCATGTCTATGTTATTATTCGACACAATTGATCCACATAGTTAGTATTTTGAACTCCAGACAATGCATCGCTTTAGCAATCGAATATAAATGCGAGTATAGTTCATGTTGTGTGTGTAAAGCACATTATACATACGAAAGTTACACAATGGACATTATAAATAGCTACTACCTATGAACTAGCATACATTTGAATTCAACTTAAGGTGGTTTAAAAAAATCAAATTCAACATGAAGTCCATTCAATTATTTGAATTTGATATCATGGCATTTGTAAACCATACCTAAATTATGGGGGCACCAATCTTTGCTCTGATTTTGTACATAATAGCATATGTAGTCGTGTACAAAATAGATTCAAATTTAGCTCCTCCATTCCAAAATAATCGTAGTTATAGGATTTTCAAGTGTCAAAATTTCAAAAAGAAGCGGATAATTTAATGAGGTTGTCAAACATACAAGGACAAATATAACGTTGTATATTTAGGTCAATCCTCATAGTTCAAGAGTACTCTAAACATGAATGCTTGTGTTTCAAAATTTCAAACGAAGCGCCAAAAGAGCCTCTACTCGCCCGAAACCGCGTGAGACCAATGTTTGGTAGTACAAGGAAATTACTTTTCTAATAACTCCGACCCGTGAAACCTACCGGCCCGACGTCCAAAGGTCTAAACCGGGGCAGGTTTGTAGCTTCATCTAGACGCCACGCAACCGCATCCGAAAAACATTCATACACAATGGCTGCCTAAGCACACATGCGCGCGGCCGAAATTGCTCCCGCCCACTATTTGGGACACCTGGGATTACCATCCTACCCCCGACCCGCAGTAGGTCCGAAATTTAAGAGGGGGGCAAAGTTTATACTTTCCCCAAATTTCAAACAAGAGCGTCCCATTTCTGTTCAAAAAAGCAAAAAACAAGCGCGTCCCAGACCGAAACATGGTTCCCCCCCCCACTCGTCTGATTCCCCATTCGTACTCCGTGGGCGCCAAAACTACCTCTCCACCAGTCGCGAAACCCCGGCGTCCTCCGTCCGCCACCCCATCCCACCCATCAACCGCCGCCCTCCTCCATCACGCCGGATCCGATACCCCGACGTCGTCGTCCACCGCAACCTCAACCGCAACGCCCTCCACGGCTAGTAGTTGAAGCCGAGGCCGAGCCGTCCGTACCTGAGCCAGTTCAACCACGCCGTCCTGCGCCTCACCGCTGCCGCTCCAACTTTTCCACCCTCCACCGCACCGGAGCTGTTCCTGCTACGCCGTCCTTCGCCGCCTCGGATCTGCTTCCCCTCCGCCGACATACGGCCACGGCAACACAGTCAACAATTTGGCCATAGGTTCGTCCAAGCCTGCACCCTCCAGAACATCGGTTTCCCCGGTAAAAAGAAGAAAATCGGCGCGACTTGTGGAGGTGACCACACCGGCAACCGAAAAAGGTACTCCTCTTCCCTTATTTGTGCAAATCTTACGTCTCTGCTTGCACAGTATCCCACAGAAGACACTAGTTGACCGCTTCTTCTTGATACTAGATGTTCCTAGTAACTCGCGATGCACAAGGTTTCTCCTCATATACTATTTCACCTTAGCTAGAGGTTCGTCGCCCCCCTGAATTTCAATTTCTGGCCACTTGATTCCCAATTAACGGAAGCATTCCCCGGCGTAACAGGCGCTAGTACGCCTATTACGCTGGGGAAGCAGCGCCTTGGTGTTTATCTTAGGGGCATGTGCGGCCTAGAGCTATTGGCTCCCGATCTAGAGGTCGGCCGGGATTAAAGGGATGGCCTGGGGGCGCTGCCAAGCACGGCGGTGGTGTGAGGTCGATGGGAGGGCGGGGCGGCGGAGGCAGGGGTCTGGGCCGGTGGTCGTTGGCGGTTCGAGAAAGATCGTCAATAGTGACTGGCAGGAGGTAGACGAAGGCCATCTGCCTGTTCCTTATAGATCGGACGGTTCATTAAAAAAATCAACTGACCTGTTTATTTTCAGTCGACTGTTATCTTAGATATGACCACATGTGGTGGTGTGCTGGAGGAGTACCTGCATTTCCTGTGCTCGTATATTGCAAAATCATACAGAGTAGAATCTAATTTTGTTTGCCATGCAATGTTGTAGAGCTATCATATGTCTCCTGTCATTTATTTTTCAGCCACCTATTATCTGCTACTTTTACAGTGCACTAGTTCTGCACACACTTCACCCTTACTCTCACTATTGTGTTTTTATGCAAGGGTATTTCAGACTCTGCTGCCATGAGAGAAGCCAAAAAGAAAAGAGAGAAGTCGCTCCAGTTTGGTGTGCGGGTAGGTAAGACACGTTTCAGCGCTATAATGGGTGCAGTGTCAGCACATGGAGACGGTAAACATAGCTCTGGAGTTGATGACCTCGCTCGCAATGAACCACCATCCCAGGTGCTTGCTTTAACTTCGCGGTGTCATATGTGGTTGCATGTTCCATATGGTGTCTAGCTTGTATTCGAAAGGCCGAAGTCGGTAAGATAAGGAAAGATATTTTTTTACATGAACCACCATCCCGTGAGCACCAGAAGACAAATAGCTAGTCAGGGCACTGGCCGAGCCAGTGACAAGTCCAACAAAGATAGGCATCACCTGGAAGCCAACTAAAAAGCTACGATGGTGGCGAAGCAGCCCGCCTCCCACCAGGCTCTCAGGTCCTAGATGATCATGCTCACCACTCCAGCCGGATGTCTAGCTTGTACTGCTTCCAATTTGGTTAAATTGCATCTGCTTAGCTTACACATTATACCTTTGAATATGACATGCCTTTCTGTTTTTGGTACATACTAGTACATCTATGTATTAACCATGTTCTTACATCAAACTAATGTTCTTGTGTATCCCTCATCAATCACTTATGACGAGGCAGGCAGGCAAGGGAACTACTCCTCATTTAAAGAATGCAGCGTCAGCCTCCCGACATGATTCTCAAGAAACAGAAATGCTAGATGAAGATAGTGAACGTAGCTCTGTAGTTGATTACAGCATTTCCCCTACACTAGCATCGCAGGTGCTTGCTATAACTTGGCAGCGTGATATGTTGTTGCATGTTGCATATGGTGTCTAGATTGTAATTCTTCCAATCTGGTTAAACTGCATGTGCCAGTCTGCTTAGCTTATACATTATACTTGTTAATGTGACATGCCTTCCTGTATTTAGTACATAGTACATCTGTCTATTAAGCATGTCCTTACATAAAACTATTGTTTTTTGTATCCCGCATCAATCAACATGATGAGACACCTTTAGTATATGCAGTGCGATATTAGTTGCATCTTTCATATGATTTATAGCATGTGCTGCTTCTAATTTGTTGAAATTCCATTTATGATGGGACGCTTTTAACTTGGCAGAGTCATATTGGTCGCATCTTTCATGTGGTGTCTAGCTTGCATTGCTTCTTATTTGTTGGAATGGTTTCTGCTTAGTTTACACAAACAGTTGTGAACATGCCATGTCGTCCTGTTTTTCGTACATATTCCATCCTGGTATCATGTGTTTGCCTTACATCAAAGTAGTGATTGTCAGTATCATGCATGAATGAGTTCTGAAGAGAGAATTTTATTGCTTTTTCTTATCGGTTTTACTTGAAAATTCAAAATTAATAAAGCGGAATGAAGTTAGCAAGGCAGCAGATAAAGGTGCTCCTTCCGAACGGAGGGCCTCTACAGTTTCTACTCCTCCACACCCCCAAGATGATTTCCAAGACAACACATGCATAGACACTCAACGAAGCTGTGTTTATGATGAGCATGTCTCCCCTAGTGCAGCATCACCGGTGCTCCCTCTAACTTGGCACTGTTATATGTGGTTGCATGTTATGTGTGATTTCTAGCTTGTATTGCTTCTATTTTTGTTGAATTCCATCTGCTTACTTTACACATTATACTTGAATAAGACACGTGTTCCTGTTTTTAGAACATACAATATCTGTCTATCACACCATGTTCTTACATCAAATTACTACTGTTGTGTAACCTGCAACAATCACTTATCATAAGACACATTTGACTTCGGAGTGTGATATAGGTTACATCTCACATTCTTTTCTAGCTTGTACTACTAATTTGTTGAAACGGCACTTATGACGAGACAGTTCTAACTTGGTATAGTGATATTCGTTGCATCTTTCATATGGTGTCTAGCTTTCATTGCTTCTAATTTGTTGAAATGCCTTCTCCTTAGTTTACACATCATAAGTTGTGAATATGCAATGCTGTGAATATGCAATGGCACTAATGACGAGAGACCTCTAACATGGTAGTGTGATGTTGTTTGCATCTTGCATATGATTTATTTCTTGTACTGCTTCACATTTGTTTAAACGCCATTTATGATGAGACACTGTTAACTTGGCATAGCGATATTTGTAGCATCTTTCATATGGTGTCTACCTTCCATTGCATTGCTTCTAATTTGGTGAAATGTCTTCTTCTTAGTTTACACATCATAGTTCTGGTTATCTCTTCCGTCCTGTTTTTCATACATATTACATCCTCCTGTCATGTGGTTGTCTAACATCAAAGTTCAGTTCATTTGCATCACGCATCAATTTGTTCTGAAGAACTAAATTGTTATTCGTTTTTCTTGTCGGCTTGACTTAACATGGCACAGAGAAAGAGAAAGAAACACAGAATGGCAGGGAATGAGAAGCGGATGAATCCTGCAGATTCTGCTGGTACTGATGGTGCAATAGAAGGTCAAAGTCCAGCAGAAAATTCGACAAACACGGCATCCCATGCTACACGAGTTGCAAAAAAAGACAAACAGAAACAAATAGCTGCCACCAGACAAGCAGAGACAGCCCTAGTTCTTGCAACACCTACCACAGTACTACCAGCTGCACGACGTACTCGTGCGTCAACTGAGCTAGCAGCACGTTCCCAAGCTCCCTTGCCACCTGACACTACTTCCCAAGCACTCTTGACACAAGACGAGTTGGCAATATCATATGAACCTTGTGAGCTTCAACAGCAAGAAGGTAGTTGATGGAGTCAAGTTACAGTTGCATGCTTCTTTATATGTAGTCTCACAGTTTGATGTACACTAACATTTCCTATGTTTGTTGTTGGACTAGCACCTAGGCGCAAGAGGAAACAAACATCAGGGATAATGCTCGATAGGTTAACTAAATATAGAGGAGGAAGAATGGAGATCCATTTTGAGGCAGGTTTAAAAAGGCCACGTGATGCTACGGAGTCAGCCAAGTTAGTATCAGAGGTAGCAGTTGTTGTTTGGTGTCATGTAGGTATCCTCCCAATATGGATTCAGTACAGGAATGACAAACACGAAACCCAGTTCAACATCTTCCTCGACCATTTATCTGTAAGTATGGTTATGTATGGAAACTAGTAATATCGTCTTGCTCTGTCCAATACTTTCTAGGTTGCTGATAATGAGACTCCCATAATTTTCAACAGATGAGGTTCAAGTTGGACAGCAAAGATGATGCAACCAGACAAGCTTGCACCCATGTTTTCAAGTCTGCTCTGCGACAGTATCGGTATAACTTGAGGAAAACTCACTTTGAAGGCAAGGCTAACAGTGAACTTGCCCAAACATCTCTAGTGGAAAATATATCTGATGAAGACTGGAGAGGCCTCGTTAAACACTGGTTCGATCTGAAGTATCGGGTACATTATATATATATATATATGTCATCAGATCACATGTTGAAGTCCTATTTACGCATGGGCCACACAAATCTATCTTCTTGTAGGTGAACTGTTCAAAGAACAAGGCCAACCGTACGAAAGTGAAATTCCAACAGACGATAGGATCTTGTAGCTATATTGCACACTGCGAGGCTCTTGTAATTAGCTGTTGTTTCACTCTTTTCACTGTACCATATTATCAGATCTATATTGACTTGTTCCAAATGCAGAGGAAAGCCCGCAAGGACCAAAAAGTACCTGAACCAAATGTTGTGGAAATCTTCAAGGACTGTCACACCAGCAAGAAGAAGGGCATGACTACACCAGTCAAAGACGTTGTTGTAAGTCATTAATCCTCATGCCTTTTAACTACTACTTACTCTGACTTGTGCCTTGAACTGCATGGTTTGCAGCCAATGTCTATTACTCTTTTCAATTTTATACACAATTGTCTTAGCGTATCATTGAACCTTACAAGGTTTAAAAGAGAGGAGTGATGTTCCTTTGATCTTGACCCGTAATCTAGTTCCGTGCTGGACTTGCCCACACAATGTTACAATTGCCTGTTTGTCTGTTATCAGTTGTTTTGTGATATGAATGACGTCATACTATGCTTATCGTATTATAAACTTCGTCTCTTTATCCTTAGCCCTCAATACAATGTGAAGAAATAGACAATACATTAGCGATGGTACATGGTCATATGTTTGGAACCTAGTTTTATTATGTACTTTGCAATAAAATACAACTAATATTTTACATGGGTTCACCAGAATAAGTTCTGTATATAGACCAAAGCTATTTTGTTTGGTTTTGCTGCCTCCTTAATATCTTCTGTTCTGGTACTACTAATGTAAAACCTCAACTTTTCAGCGAGCTATGGAAAAAATGGTGGAACCGCCACCTTCTAAAGGTGGCGAGGCAACTATAACCGCAATGTCAGCTCTTGTTGCAATGGGTCAGTACCTGTCCACTAACAGTGCCAAAAGCACGTTCCTGCGTAATACTGGGTTGGTTGTTAAGGCAATATCGTCCAAACTGCCTCATGATCAAGATATGCAAGCTCAAAGCAATGTTGTATCTGCGCTCCAGACACAAGTCCATTCCCTAACAGAGACCCTTTGTGAAACAAGGAGAAACATTGCTCAATGTCGTCAAGATATGCATGGTTTTGAAACCAGACTATCAGACATTTGCTATGTTGTTGAGGAGCCTAGGGGAAATGAAGGCGAGGGTTATGGTGCTCCATGGGACAATACAGCATGAAAACGTAACAGTCAGGTCAAATGAACTGAGTTTCTGAACTTCTGGTGGTGCATTTATCTGCTAGACTGTTAAGTTTTATGCCAACCTTCCTTTTGTTATATAGTTGTAATTTGTTTTGGTGCGATACAAAATTTATTCTTAACGTGCAGCCACCGCCTGAAGAAAACAGCAAGCCATTTTTGTATAGTGTAGGGTGTTCCCTATATTTGCACTGGTGGCGATCTTTGATGCCGAGTGGATGTAATATGTGCAATCGCCTTAATAGCCTAGCGTTAGTTTCGGCCTTATTTATTTCCTAGTCTTCTTTTTCCCTGGTTTGCTAGTGGCCGCAACTACCATGGGCCATATACGGGCCGTAGGATCCATGGGTCTCCTATGGGCCGTTGATAAATGGGCCTGTAATCGGTGGGCCTCGGGCCGTTGGATAAATGGGTCTACATGGGCCATAATCGGGCGTAATTGGTATCGGCCCAACACGGTAACAGGTCGTAGGACAGCAAAGGCTTAATTCTGTCACAGGCATAACAGGTCGTTAATGGGCTAGAATATAGGACGGGCTGGAAACGGCGCAACGGGTTAACAGGCCAGAAACGGGCCGACTCTTGCCATGGGCCGAATTTGGCCCATTAGGGTAACAGGCCAGTAACGGGCCGACTCTTGCCATGGGCCGAATTTGGCCCATTAGGGGAACAGGCCAGTAACGGGCCGGAAGTAATCAAGGGCCGAAAAGGAGCCCAAGAACGTATGGGTCGTCAATAGGCCGAAAGCTAACATGGGCTGGAAACGGCCCATGTAAATCACGGGCCGTTAACGGGTATAAAGAAAATTACTGTTCATTATGGGCTAGAGTCACCGTGGGCCTTTACCTGGGCCGGCCTATTATGGCACATGAAAATCTTGTGGGCCTTTACCTGGGTCGGCCCATTATGGCCCGCGAAATCTTGTGGGCCTTTAGCTGGGCCAGCCCATTATAATCCACAAAATATCGTGGGCCTTTAGCTGGGCCGGCCCATTATGGTCCGTAAAATCTTGTGGGCCTTTAGTTGGGCCGGCCCATTTAAACTTGTTGGGCCGTGCCACGTGTCGACGTATCATAGGCGCCTTCTGTCCAGTGAGTGGATGACATCTGTCCCGACGATGAGCCGACACGTGTTTCCTCTAGCCAATGATGATTTTACATGTGGAAAATCCCCATTGGTCGGGGCTGTTAACGGGTTATCGGATCCAAAACCCGACCCGATAGCTTAACGGCGTTCCGTTACGGTGGATGCCACATGTCGGTCACCCTTGAGAAAGCACTTCTATGACGCGCGATTTATCGTCATGGAAGTGGACACTTCTGTGATGATAATTTTGGTAATGTCATGGAACACTTCTACGACAGCACAGGTATGACTATCTTGATTCTGTCATAAATTTGTCATGGATGTACATGCATGACAAAAAAAGCGACCTACTGTGACAAACACGTATCATCACGGAAGTGTATTTTTTTGTAGTGTTGATACCTTGGTTCTCAAAAATTGAGGGAAATACTTACGCTACTTTGCTGCAGCATCCTCTCCTCTTCGAGGAAATCCAACGCAGTGCTCAAGAGGTAGCAAGAAGAATTTCTGGCGCCGTTGCCGGGGAGTCTGCGCAAAAGTCAACATACCAAGTACCCATCACAATCCCTATCTCCCGCATTACATTATTTGCCATTTGCCTCTCGTTTTCCTCTCCCCCACTTCACCCTTGCCGTTTTATTCGCCCTCTCTATCTCTACCCTCCCTCTCTATTTGCCTCTTTGCCCGTTGCCTTCTGCTTGCTTGTGTGTTAGTTTGTTTGCTTATCGTTATGGCTAGTCTCATATCTTCTCCGTTGTCTCCCGAGAATGAAGTTCTAAATTTTAAGCAAAGGGATGGAGAAAATCTAAAAGATGCTTGGTATAGAATTTGCAATGCTCAAAATAGATCTACTAGGAAGCAATCTACTTCAGTTCTTCTCCGCAATTTTTATGTAGGTGCTAGTCCTTGGTATAGATATATCCTTGATACCATTACCGGAGGGAATTTCTTGGGTAGCCATACTTTTGATTCTTATAATGCTATGATAGATTTATTTGGCTCACCACCTCTTTTGGTTAATGGAACTATGTTAACTTTGGAGCATGTTATGCAAAGACTTGAAATTATTGAAAATAAAGTTGCTACCATTGAATTAATTGAAAATCTAGATAAAAAGATCCACAATCAAATTACCCAATATGGATCTAAGGTAGGAATGACTTTGAAAAATATTAAGGAAAAGGAACCCATAGTTAATGAGAAAATAAATCTAGATTCCACTAGAATCGATAAACTTGAGGGTATCATTACGAACTTGGGAACCGCTTTTTCTTCCGTAAAGAGTACTCCAAGTCCTCCAACTAAAATTTCCAAGCTTATGTATGTTCCTAAAAATAAGGGTGAATCATCTAGTAAGGAAACTGCGAATCTTAAATCTATAAGTATCCACCCCAATCTTTTTGCTATCATTAAGGAACCAATTGCTACAAATGAATTTTTCGATCTTGTGCCTAAGATTTTATAATTACTAGAAAGAAAGAAATTCCTAAGGGAGATAGATGCCTCATTCAAGAATTACCCACCAAAGATGGCAATACCTAGATCTATTCTTGCTTGTTATGCCTAGCTAGGGGCGTTAAACGATAGCGCTTGTTGGGAGGCAACCCAATTTTATTTTTATTCCTTGATTTTTGCTCCTGTTTAGTAATAAATAAAGTATTTAGCCTCTGTTTTGGTTGTGTTTTTTGTGTTTAATTAGTGTTGTGCCAAGTAGAACCGTTGGGAAGACTTGGGGAAAGTCTTGTTGAACTTGCTGTAAAAAACAAAAACTTTAGCGCTCACGAGAACAGCTGTCATTTTTATTTGGAGAGTGCTATTTAGTTAATTATTTTTTTGAGATGATTAATAGATAAATTCCTCACGTCCAGAAATTTATTTTAGAATTTTTGGGATTCCATATCTTGCGCTAGCTACAGATTACTATAGACTGTTCTGTTTTTGACACATTCTGTTTTTCGTGTATTGTTTGCTTATTTTGATGAATCTATGGTTAGTAAAATAGTTTATAATCCATAGATAAGTTGGAATACAGTAGGTATAACACCAATATAAATAAAGAATGAGTTCATTACAGTACCTTGAAGTGGTCTTTTATTTTCTTTCGCTAACGGAGCTCACGAGATTTTCTACTTTAAGTTTTGTGTTGTGAAGTTTTCAAGTTTTGGGTAAAGATTTGATGGATTATGGAACAAGGAGTGGCAAGAGCCTAAGCTTGGGGATGCCCATGGCACCCCCAAGATAATCTAAGGACACCTAAAAGCCAAAGCTTGGGGATGCCCCGGAAGGCATCCCCTCTTTCGTCTACTTCGAATGGTAACTTTACTTGGAGCTATATTTTTATTCACCACATGATATGTGTTTTGCTTGGAGCGTATTTTATGATTTGAGTCTTTTCTTGTTAGTCTACCACAATCATCCTTGCTGTACACACCTTTTGAGAGAGCCATACATAATTTGGAATTTGATAGAATACTCTATATGCTTCACTTATATCTTTTGAGCTTTATAGTTTTGCTCTAGTGCTTCACTTATATCTTTTAGAGCACGGTGGTGGATTTGTTTTATAGAAACTATTGATCTCTCATGCTTTACTTAGATTATTTTGAGAGTCTTGATAGCATGGTAATTTGCTTAAAATCCTAATATGCTTGGTATGCAAGATTAATAATAAAACTTTCTTATGAGCATGTTGAATACTAAGAAAAGTTTGATGCTTGATGATTGTTTTGAGATATGGAGGTAATAATATCAAAGTCATGCTAGTTGAGTAGTTGTGAAATTGAGAAATACTTGTGTTGAGGTTTGCAAGTCCCGTAGCATGCACGTATAGTAAACGTTATGCAACAAATTTGAAACATGAGGTGTTATTTGATTGTCTTCCTTATGAGTGGCGGTCGAGGACGAGCGATGGTCTTTTCCTACCAATCTATCCCCCTAGGAGCATGCGAGTAGTGCCGAGGTTTTTGATGACTTGTAGATTTTTGCAATAAGTATATGAGTTCTTTATGACTAATGTTGAGTCCACGGATTATACACACTCTCACCCTTCCATCCTTGCTAGCCTCTTCGGTACCGTGCATTGCCCTTTCTCACATTGAGAGTTGGCGCAAACTTCGCCGGTGCATCCAAACCCTGTGATATGATACGCTCTTTCACACATAAACCTCCTTATATCTTCCTCAAAACAGCCACCATACCTACCTATTATGGCATTTCCATAGCCATTCCGAGATATATTGCCATGCAACTTTCCATCATTTCGTTCATCATGACACATTCATCATTGTCATATTGCTTAGCATGATCATGTAGTTGACATAGTATTTGTGGCAAAGACACCGTTCATAATTCTTTCATACGTGTCACTCTTGATTCATTGCATATCCCGGTACACCGCCGGGGGCATTCATATAGAGTCATCTTTGTTCTAGTATCGAGTTGTAATCATTGAGTTGTAAATAAATAGAAGTGTGATGATCATCATTATTAGAGCATTGTCCCAAGTGAGGAATAAAAAAAGAGAAAGGCCATAAAAAAAGAGAAGGCCCAAAAAAAGAAAGGCCATAAAAAAAAGAAAAGGCCCCATAAAATGAGAGAAAAAGAGAGAAGGCACAATGTTACTATCCTTTTACCACACTTGTGCTTCAAAGTAGCACCATGATCTTCATAGTAGAGAGTCTCTCATGTTATCACTTTCATATAGTGGGAATTTTTCATTATAGAACTTGGCTTGTATATTCCAACATTGGGCCTCCTCAAGTGCCCTAGGTCTTCGTGAGCAAGCAAGTTGGATGCACACCCACTAGTTTCTTTTGTTGAGCTTTCATACATTTATAGCTCTAGTGCATCCGTTGCATGACAATCCCTACTCCTTGCATTAACATCAATCGGTGGGCATCTCCATAGCCCATTGATTAGCCTCGTTGATGTGAGACTTTCTCCTTTTTTGTCTTCTCCACATAACCCCCTCATTATATTCTATTCCACCCATAGTGCTATGTCCATGGCTCGCGCTCATATATTGCGTGAAAGTTTATAGGTTTGAGATTACTAAAGTATGAAACAATTGCTTGGCTTGTCATCGGGGTTGTGCATGATGAGAGCATTCTTGTGTGACGAAAATGAAACATGACTAAACTATATGATTTTGTAGGGATGAACTTTTTTGGCCATGTTATTTTGAGAAGACATAATTGCTTAGTTAGTATGCTTGAAGTATTATCATTTTTATGTCAATATGAACTTTTGTCTTGAATCTTTCGGATTTGAATATTCATACCAAAATTAATAAGAATTACATTAAAATTATGCCAAGTAGCACTCCACATCAAAAATTCTGTTTTTATCATTTACCTACTCGAGGACGAGCAGGAATTAAGCTTGGGGATGCTTGATACGTCTCCAACGTATCTATAATTTTTGATTGCTCCATGCTATATTATCTACTGTTTTGGACATTATTGGGCTTTATTATCCACTTTTATATTATTTTTGGGACTAACCTATTAACCGGAGGCCTAGCCTAGAATTGCTGTTTTTTGCCTGTTTTAGGGTTTCGGAGAAAAGGAATATCAAACGGAGTCCAAACGGAATGAAACCTTCGGGAACGTGATTTTCTCACCGAGTACAACTCAGGAGACTTGGACCCTACGTCAAGACAATTAACAGGAGGTCACGAGGTAGGGGGCGCGTCTGCCCCCTAGGCACGCCCCCACCCTCGTGGGCCCCCTGTTGCTCCACCGACGTACTTCTTGCTCCTATATATATCCACGTACCCCCGAACGATCGGGGACGGAGCCAAAAACCTAATTCCACCGCCGCAACTTTCTGTATCCACGAGATCCCATCTTGGGGCCTGTTCCGGAGCTCCGCCGGAAGGGGAATCGATCACGGAGGGCTTCTACATCATCATCCAAGCCCCTCCGATGAAGTGTGAGTAGTTTACTTTAGACCTACAGGTCCATAGTTAGTAGCTAGATGGCTTCTTCTCTCTTTTTGGATCTCAATACAATGTTCTCTCCCTCTCTTGTGGAGATCTATTCGATGTAATCTTCTTTTTGCGGTGTGTTTGTTGAGATCGATGAATTGTGGGTTTATGATCAAGTCTATCTATGAATAATATTTGAATCTTCTCTGAATTATTTTATGTATGATTGGTTATCTTTTCAAGTCTCTTCGAATTATCAATTTGGTTTGGCCTACTAGATTGGTTTTTCTTGCCATGGGAGAAGTGCTTAGCTTTGGGTTCGATCTTGCGGTGTCCTTTCCCTGTGACAGAAGGGGCGGCAAGGCACGTATTGTATTGTTTCCATCGAGGATAACAAGATGGGGTTTCTATCATATTGCATGAAACTATCCCTCTACATCATGTCATCTTGCTTAAGGCGTTACTCTGTTTTTAACTTAATACTCTAGATGCATGTTGGATAGCGGTCGATGAGTGGAGTAATAGTAGTAGATGCAGAATCGTTTCGGTGTACTTGTCTCGGACGTGATGCCTATATACATGATCATACCTAGATATTCTCATAACTATGCTCAATTCTTTCAATTGCTCAACAGTAATTTGTTCACCCACCGTAGAATACTTATGCTCTTGAGAGAAGCCACTAGTGAAACCTATGGCCCCCGGGTCTCTTTCTCATCATATTAATCTCCATCACTTTATTATTGCTTTGCTTTTACTTTGCATTTTACTTTTTTACTTTGCATCTCTATACCAAAAATATTATTTATCATCTCCATCAGATCTCACTTTCGTAAGTGACCGTGAAGGGATTGACAACCCCTAAGCGCGTTGGTTGCGTTGAGCTATTGTTTTTGTGTAGGTACAAGGGACTCGAGCGTAGCCTCCTACTGGATTGATACCTTAGTTCTCAAAAACTGAGGGAAATACTTACGCTACTTTGCTGCATCATCCTCTCCTCTTCGGGGAAATCCAACACAATGCTCAAGAGGTAGAAGTTATCTATGCCAACATAATAGCACCGGAATGCAGGGGAAGCCGGCAGCATGTGCCGGCGTCCAGGGCGACCAGGTGCGGTATTATAGCGGTGTCATGAGAAGGAGTGCCCATAGTCAGGCCCCGGGGATGTAGCCATATCGGTGAACCTCGTTAACAAATCTTGGTGTCGCGCTTGTGTGATTGCTTGGTCCTGGGATGATCAACGGTATGCCTCAATTTTATTCTAACAAGTGGTATCATAAGCAAGGTTACGAGAAGGTCGCACAGGTTGATCTAGAGGAAGAAACCGATGAATTCATCGATTGGTCGTGCGTCATCCGCAGAAGCAGTGACGCGAAGCAAAGCAGGGCGGCGATTGCGTGGATCTTTTGTGGGCGAATACGTTCGGAGCAATCTGGAAGCGATCTCGGCGAGTTGCAACATCTGCCGGAGTACAGGCGAGACGTGCGGCGGTCGATCAGGTGGATCGATCGGGCGAGCGTCAGGCTGCCGTGCACGTACGTGTTGTGGATCTTTGACTTCTGATGGCCCATGCCAGGAGGCCCATCCGAGGGTGCCAGCCTAATAGTGGAGGCCGTGAAGGCAAAGGCAACGGGGTGTTGGTTCGCTGGAGATCGAGGAAGCGTGCAATTCTGTTTTGGAAAAAATCGGGACTGAGTCCCTGGAGGCAACGGCCTCTCATTGCAACACGGAAGGAGGCAGATCGAATCGGGAAGAAGTAAATCCATCGTTGTATTGGGCATCCATCGAGTAGCAGAAGGTTTTGGCAGAGATGACAATTGCTAGCATCGGAAGTTGAGCCAAGACAGGAGCAAAGTTCACGTGAAGACCAACTAGTTGGAATTGCTAATAGTACGTGGAAGTTTCATTCATGCACTTGGGGATCACGGGAAGGCTGCTCAGCTGTTTTTCGCAAGGTCAGCCGTACAAAGAACCATGGCGTCAATGGGTACCAGGTTTGAGGTGGAGAAGTTCACGGAACTGAAAACCTTGTGTTATGACAGACAAAGGTGAAAGATTTATTGGCACAACAGGGATGCTTGAAGGCGTTGCGAAAAGTCAAGCCAGCTAAGATGGAATTATCATGTGATGGATTAGAATTTGCGAAAGATGGTTTGGGAGCCTCGAGCGTGTCATGCAACCGGACAAGTTCGGCTGGGTCAGACTAGACAGTCTGACGGGATCGACACAAAGTCGGTTGGTACAGAAGACGGGGGTGGAATCGACGATGACGATGCTGATGGTGACCGACTTCTAGGTGTGGAAACACATGGCGCAGGCCCCCAGGGCTTGTGTGGCTTCGACAAGACTATGGCGCGGGGTTGATTCAAGGTGATTTACACACGGAGCTTGAAGTCGACGGGGCGCGAGGGTGGACTGATCGTCTACCATGGAGTCAATTTGAAGATGGAGCTGGATTGAGGGGCTACGGTGTAAGGATCCAGGGAATCGAAGCTTATTCAGCAACGGGAAAAGCGAGGGACGCGTAGTTCGGACTGGAGCCCAGTGGTTTGATGGAAGCGTGAAACTCGTCATCGGTCGGTGATGATCGGTGGTACTCTGCTGTGGGGGTTGAGAGGTGTGGGTTCGCGACCCTTGAGAGTCGACCGGGACAACGGAGGCTCGACGCGGTAATAGTGGCGAGGCGTGCAGTATGCATGAGACATGGAGACATGCCAGGGCTCTGGTGGTCATACATGTGGTGAGACAACTGCAAATTTGACTCCTGATGACTACAAGCAACGGTGAAATTCCTTCAAATTTTAGACAGGCGATCAAGAAAGGAGCGGTGATGTTGAGTTCAGGTAACTCTTATGTGTGACACGCAATATGTGGGTTGTTCACTTTCACGCAGGTCAGTGATCAGTGTGTGATGGCGTTGGACGGATATTGTAGAAGTTGGGAGCACAAACTAGAGTAACAAGGAACTTAATTTTGCTCGAGAGTTGACTGTGTTCAAGAAAAGGAGGGACTACAAGTTGCAGGTGGAGTCACATGGAGTCTTTGGAGTAGCATCTGTTCTCATGGGATAAGCTCAAGTCCAATGTACATGAAAGTTTGATGCATTGTCGAATTCAAGATGATGGAGAATATTCGCCAAGGTGGAGTTTGTTAGAGTTGTGTTGAATATTGTGTACAAGTTAGGTTACAGTTGGACTCTGAGTTGTATTGTGTTTAGATAGGATATGGAGTCATGTCCTAGTAGGACACTTGTATCCTAGGCCTCTCATATATAGCGGGGTAGACACACGATGTAACCAATGCCAACATAATAGCACTGAAACACAGGGGAAGCCGGCGGCATGTGCCGACGTCCAGGGCGACCGGGTGCGGTATTGTAGCGGTGTTATGGGGAGGACTGCCCATACTTAGGCCCCGGTGATGTAGCTATATCGGTGAACCTCGTTAACAAATCTCGGTATCGTGCTTGTGTGATTGCTCGGTCCTCGGATGATCGACGGTATGCCTCAATTTTATTCTAACATGGAATATCAAAGTTTCAAAATGCACTAGAATTTGATTTTTTTTTTCCTTCGTTCATTGGAAACAAGGGGTCAGTACCCTACAAAATTTCAAACAAACAAGGTACTTGCGTTAATTGTGCAACGAGTCATCGTGGCGGTCGTCCATGTTTGCAAAGGTAGGACTAAAAAATAATAACTAGTGTCGTCCGTTTGAAACAAGCCAAGCTTTATATGCCAAGTCAATAGGGCTAAATGGACCTTCGATTTCACAAATCATATTTAATAATCAAGAACATGGGTCTTTGGATCATAACGCATTGCTAAGCAAATAAAATTTAGTTCAAATCAGGTATTTACGTCATTGACGTAGCGAGTCATTTCTATAAAAAGTGAAGATGCACCGAGTGAAAATTTATTACTCTACCAACCTTACTAAGTGATCAAGCCGATGCAAGGTATTGGACACACAACGAGGAAAGCTAGCACACATTCGTGAAGGGTCGATCCCAATGGTTACTCGAGTTGCTCACAAAATCGGAGCATCATTCTTAAAGCTTGCAACCAATGGGCAGGGTATTTGGGGCAAGCGAGGCACGCATCTTGTCGTCACCATTGATGAGCAGGCGAGTGTTTTTTCATCTTTACCAAGATCAGTTTGTCTACTGTCCCAATTGTGTTGTTTTTTTCCATTTGCATGTTGTAGGATGGGATCGCTATGGAGCGGCACAAGCAAATGGGCAAGTCCAACAACAAGAATATTTGCCTTTCACCATTGTTGGAGCCTGATAAAAAACAACACGAAGTGAAAGACGAGGAATGATGAGGCACCATCGAAAAAACTAAAGGGCCAAGTACCTCGTCCTCTACGGAGGTTGACGATGACATGAGAGGAGGCCCAGGAGTCCTACTCCGGGGTCAAGCAAGGGACGACCTGATAGGAGGAAAGGGGCGAAGGAGATGCTCGAGAGAGAAGGGAAGGCTCCATACATGAGAGAGAAGGTTGATAAGCTGATAGTAAAGAAGAAATTGGTGACGTGAGTAACGCAAGACAAGTTGAACTTGACGGAGAAGAAGCACTAAGAAAAATTGGGAAGGTGGTGAGAGACGAACGACAATGAAATGTGTAAGGACGACATGGAGGAGCATCGGCTTCTATTGGAGAAGAACCGTTTGAGGCAAGGAATAGTGTCCGCGGTTAGTGTATGAAGTTGAATAGTGTTTTTATGGAATCTGATAACACTCGAACGTCTGGTATGAGGCAAATCAAACGTTTTCGATGATAAATTTAGTGTCGTGAGGGTGACAATTTCAGTTGGTAAGCATGACAACTTCGTGATTCAGTTTATTTTTTGATGGAAAATTGTTGTGTGTCAACTAACTTGCATCCTCGCGTCAATAAAATTGCTAACGAAAACGTTCAATTTGTCATGTGGTGGCACTTGACATGTACATATTATTTCTGTTTTTTTATTTATATATCTATGTTGAATTTAAGATCTATTGGAGTGTATATGCAAACACACATCTCCACCGAGTTTCGAAGGTTTCTTCTTTTGGCAGAAACGTGCCAGAATAGTAGAATTGCTCTTCGTCAGGATGCGAAGACCTTCGGCCCGAAGCATTGGTTTGTCAGTCCCACTGCTCTCTCCTACGCACCCTACCGTGAGATCCGCATCCAACGGCGCTGCTGTATCGCGTAGGTGCGCCGCCTAGGGGCAGGGCGGTCTAGGGTCTCCCGGGCCGCCGCCATGCCCTCCCTTCCCTCCCAATATAAGCCGCTCGCCGCAAATCTAAACTAATCACAGGGCACCACCACACAACACCACGCTCACCGATCACATCGATCGCCTCCCGTTCTCGTCCCCTTCCCCCGTCCCCTCCGTCTCGCCGGGAATGCAGAGCGATGAGGCGGCGACCAGGCACTGACGTCGCCGTCCAGCGCAAGCTGCGCGTCGGCCGCACCTGCCACCGGAAGCACGTCGAGGACGGGTAGAGTGGCCGGATCTCTGCTCCTACAGTTCGATTGCCAGGTAGATTGTCTTCAACACCGATTTCTTGGGAGAGGGAAGGGGGGCGAATCGAGAGATCGGGAATGGCGGGTTCGGCGGAGGGGAAGAAGGGCGGGGTGCTGCAGGGGCGCTACGAGATGGGCCGCGTGCTCGGCCACGGCAACTTCGGGCGGGTGCACATCGCGCGGGACCTGAGGACCGGGCGGGCCGTGGCGGTCAAGGTGGTTGCCAAGGACAAGGTGGTGCGCGCCGGCATGGTGGAGCAGATCAAGCGGGAGATCGCCGTCATGAAGCGGGTCTCCCACCCCAACATCGTCGAGCTCCACGAGGTCATGGCCACGCGCTCCAAGATCTACCTCGCCCTCGAGCTCGTCCGCGGCGGGGAGCTCTTCTCGCGGATCGAGCGCTCCGGCCGCGTCACGGAGGACGTCGCGCGCCGCTACTTCCGCCAGCTCATCTCCGCCGTCGACTTCTGCCATGCCCGCGGCGTCTACCACCGCGACCTCAAGCCGGAGAACCTGCTCCTCGACGAGGCGGGGAACCTCAAGGTCGTCGATTTCGGCCTCAGCGCGCTCGCCGACCACGCCCGCGCCGACGGGCTTCTCCACACCCTCTGCGGCACGCCGGGCTATGCTGCGCCGGAGGTGCTCCGTGACAAGGGCTACGACGGCGCAAAGGCCGACCTCTGGTCCTGCGGCGTCATCCTCTACGTGCTCCTCGCCGGATCCCTCCCGTTCCCGGACGACAACGTTGTTACCATGTACAAGAAGGCGCAGCGCGGTGACTACCGATGCCCGCCGTGGTTCTCGACGGATGCGCGCAGGCTCATTCCCAAACTGCTCGACCCCGACCCCGACACCCGCATCACCGTCGCGCAGCTCGTGGAGACGCCGTGGTTCAAGAAGGCGTCCATCGCCAAGCCCCTAAGTCTTGAGCCGCCAGCATGCGTGAAGGATGCCGCCGACAAGGACGAACCCGAGGCGCTGAACGCGTTCCATCTGATATCCCTCTCCGAGGGATTCGACCTCTCGCCACTGTTCGAGGGCCACCCGGCAAGCCGGCGGCGGGAGGGCGGCATGCGGTTCGCGACGCGGGAGCCAGCACGGGGCGTGGTCTCCCGTCTCGAGGAGGTCGCTGCGCGTGGAGGCGGGCGGATGCGGGTGACCAAGAGCAGCCCGGGGGGCGTGCGCCTGGAGGGCGCGGAACGCGGCGGGCGCAAGGGCCGGCTCGCCGTGGCCGCCGAGATATTCAGCGTGGCTCCTTCGGTGCTCGTGGTCGACGTCAAGAAGGACGGCGGCGACACCCTCGAGTACCTCTCGTTCTGCTGTGACGAGCTCCGGCCAGCCCTCCAGGACATTGTCTGGGCTGCCGACCCTCCGGCGTCTGTCGCCATCGCCGTCTGACGCTGCAGTACCATGTTTCTTTTCTGTTGTTCTTGATTCGGTAGTGACGGGAGTGAAGTAAGCAGCATGTTTATGTTAGTCTGGTCAGTGCGAAGAAGAAGAATCAGCTCTGCCTTCCCTGAAGGATTTCATTTTGTTGCATAATTGTATTGTTTTTGTTACATCTGAATATCATGTGTGTGTCAAAGCTTGCCTGCATGATTGCTGTTCCTTATGCGATTGTTTGACAGTGTGGATTAACATAAGAGGTTTTCGCTCAATTCTGTTGAGTGACTGTGTCAGTGTATTGTGTTTTACAAATGCTTTGTATAGAAAGCACTTCTCATATATAAGCAAGACATCTATAACAAACTAACAATATATAGAATATATACATCTGCTAAAAAGAAGAAGAATATATACATGAATGTGGTTTCCGCTTGTGAGCTCAAATGCTCCCGCGTGAACAGTCCCATGAATAGTAAAATAAAAAATAGTAAAAACCAATGACTTCTTTGTTTGCCATAAAAATAGAGAATTGTCAAAATTTGTACTACAAAATTTCATGGAGAAAAACATTCTTAAATGCTCTAGCAAAAAAAAAATCAATGATTGAAAAAAACTGTTTTTGAAAGCATTTTTTCCCAGAACACTAGAGATGTTTTTTCTTCATGAAATTTATAAGTGTGTATATGCAGACAGTTCATCTATCTTTTTGTTACCAAAATAATTAGATTTGTCTTTTTTACTATTCTTTACTTCCTCCGTCCCAAAATTCTTGTCTTAGATTCTATTAGATACGGATGTATCTAATATTAAAACGTGACTTCATACATCCGTATTTAGACAAATTTAAGACAAAAATTTTGGGACGGAGGGAGTATTATTTTACGGTTCATCGCAGGTGCATTTGAGCTCGCAAGTAGAAGAACACTTTTGCATGAATATGCCGAATTCTTTTACAAAGCAAAGCAGAGGTCAAGATAAAACCGTTGTTGGGGACCTTGATATTTCACAAATACCAAAGCAACATGACATATTTACTTGGAATGCAAATTCGCTCGCTAGCCCGAATCTTCTGTCTGGCTAATTTTTGTTCTAGAAGAATGAAACAAACTTCAAATATATCTTCTTGATCCTTGGGGCAATTCTTCCTGTTCTACTTCTCTACATCGAGTGTCTCTGCATGGTCATACAGCAGAGAAAATTTCTTCTACTGTTTTGAATCCTAATCCTATGGACGTCTTGTTTCTAGAGGCACAATTCAAATATAGAAATGCTGCCATACTTAGGTGGAAGTCGAGACCATCCAAATATAGGCACTATCAGTTAAATCTGATACATATTGAACATGGCAGCAATTAAAACTAGATAGGAACGACTAATAAATTCTAATATTGTGAAAAAAAAATCCTTCACATGAAGTTTATCCAACAAACTAACAATTGCTTATTGCAAAATAGACATAACCTCAAATATAAATGCAAACAATGATTTAATCTACAGTTCACGTACTTCGCACAGAAGGACATGAGTAACAATGACATATCTACTAAGCTACTAAGGGCATCTCCATTGTGGACCCACAAATGGCACCGCATATGTTCGTTTTTATGTCCGAACGTGGTCCTCGGACGTGATGTGGGAGCTGGCCATTCAATGCTATTTACAAATTAATATGGTTGGGGGAAGAGAGAGTAGAGTAATGTCTTGCAAGTGCGCGGGGTTTCGTTGTAGCTTTTTCGAGTAAGATTATCGATCGCATATGGAGCACATGAATCAATTTTTTTTGTCTCTTGAAGGGTTTAAATAGATATGCCTGCAAGTTGAGAGAAATCCAAAGTAGTAGTGACATGGTGGAAATGGTGTAGTGAGCATAAAAGTAAATTACTGAAACTAAATTTAGTAACAAGGGTTGTAATCAACGGTGATGAAATCAACAATACTAAAGGGTTCTCGGGGAGTCTGGATTCCCCATTAGCGTGCGTCTATAGTGGTGCCTAAACACAATGTTACGTCGGATTCCTAAGCCACTTTGCATATTTTATTTGTGGGTAGAGCCGGTACAGATACATGCATACACGCGACAGACCCGTTTCACATACGCCACCATCGTTATTCCCCACTCCGGTTACCAAAATGTGATAAATGGGAAAAATGTCCCGTGGACGCATCCTATAAATGGCCTTCTGCTGCAACGATACGGAAAGAAGGGAAATAGTCCCTGTCACATACCTACCTTTTCAACCAGCCGGTTCGCCAGCAGTAATAACCTTCCGTCCAAAGTTGGCATATGTTGGATGGTCAACTCCACTCAACGTCAAGAAGACTGTTAACATAAACATGCAAAGACAATATTAAATCCTAATACCAATCGGTCTATTACACACCAGGATTCATCCATATCCCCGAGAACAAGGGAAACTACTCACACATGGAGGCAACAAGCATCATAAAGGTGTGGATGGTAAACATGAATAAATTACACATGTAACACACAAGTAGATCCACTAGGTATGTTACAATGAGATGGATGTGGATGATGATGATGATGACAACAGAGATGATGATGATGATGGTGGTGGAGATGATGTTGTAGCCCCCTTGTAGTTGGTGATGAAGATAACGATCTCCTCCTTGCCAATTCCTCCTTCGGATGATCTCCGAAGGCTAGGGTTTTGCCTTCTGGACAAGTTTCTAGTGTCTTCGTGTGTCCGATCTCTAATCCGATTCCATGGGTGGAAATAGTGGACGAGGCGGCTCCCCTGGCACATCATACGACAGCCCATACGAGCGGGCACACTCGTATGGTAGGCCATCTTTGGTTCTAGAGCTGCCGCAGACGCTCCTCCTTCACCCCATTTGCTTTATTATTTTATGGTAGTTGATTATCACATTGAATAACGTGATTCCACCATAATTCCTGGGATTTCTTCCAAAAGAACTTATTTGTTTCAAAAGGCGTTTCCTGAGGAATAACGAAAAAAAGTAGTGCGCGAACAGGGTAAAATTCCACAAAGCCTATCATGCAGGTAGAAAATTATTAACATAATTATCACATAAACTGAACTCATCATAGAGGGGGGCCATGCATGTGGTGGGATATTATGCTCTGGTGTCCGGTTGGAGGAGAGAGAGAAGAGGGGGACCATGCATGTG